>NC_050176.1:18126615-18493282 GCF_008315115.2 Sander lucioperca
TTACTGGATAGTCTCGCTGTTTCACTTCCTGCCCGGCTGTCTGCATGAAAATAGACCTGGCGCCCATCTTTAGCGGAGCGGAGAGCCGCTTCATGCACGCTTCTGAGACGCACGCTTCTGAGACGCACTGTGGCGCAGCTGGTGGATTATCAAGCATTGACTTGAATGGCTGTGATTGCCAGCGGGGGTCGCGACGCGCCCAGAACGCAGTGCAGACGCGCCCAGTGAAAAAAACAGGGTGAGAGCAGGGGCGATTCTAGGATCAGACCTTTAGGGGGGCTCAGCCCCTGATGAGAATGTGACACAGATACAGTGCCTTGAAAAAGTGTTAACCACCCCCCCGCCCCCCCTCAAACACCCGCTAAATCAGTAATTTCATTAGCCGATAAACTCTGAGCTAGCTACTGACCAACAATTCACAATAATAAAGACCAATTTGACACAATGTTCTAACATTGAGCAATTTTAGTTGCTTACGTTTCAGTTTGGGTTCTAATCTGCGCCATGAAATGACCAACTTCTTCTCTGGGGACTACCAACGTTAAACTTCACAACCGCACTCCTGCTCTCCCTCTGACAGATTAGAGCGAGACTCGGCCAAAGGCACAACCACCTCCGATTGGCCAAAACTACGTTTCTATTAACCCTTTCCATGACTGGGTTACTACTGCTGTAAACAGGGAATATACTACTACTACTGGGTTACGGGTGCATAGCATCAGCGACAGCCATACAGGATATTAAACCTGTTTCAAGCCCTTTGAACCTGTAATTGTTTGTCCTCTGTCACTAACAGCCAAGTTCACAACTTGAAGCACTAAAATTTATTAAAAAAAAAAAAAAAAATTTAATTTTTTTTTGTTCTCTGCTTTTCAGTGAATTGAGTGTCCTTTCATGCAGAATCGAAGGAGTGACAGCTGTAAACAAGGAATGCACAATCTATCGGTTGTTTTTAACGTCATCTCGATAATAGTATATATTCACGACGCTCCACTATCGGGATTACTCCGTTGCCACCTGAAATTCCGCCGGATGTCCTACGGCCGGTTGTCCGTTACCTTTATGTTGGAATTTTAAACTCTTGTGGATTTCTGAGGACTATGGTTAACTGCTCCTCAGATCTCTGCAGGTAAATCCAGACAGCTAGCTAGACTATCTGTCCAATCTGAGTTTTCTGTTGCACTACTAAAACAACTTTTGAACGCACACACGTTCCACCAAAACAAGTTCCTTCCAGAGGCTATTTTTCAGCGGCACCGTGGCTCCGTTCAGTGCTTAGCAGACGATTGTGATTGGTTTAAAGAAATGCCAATAAACCAGAACACGTTTTTCTCCCATCCTGGAAAGCTGTGTGGACTACTGATGCAATAAACACATCGTGAAAGGCTGTGACATACCACGAAGGACACTAATTTTTTGTCTTAGTTGAAAATAAATATCAGTAGAAAATGGCACTTTAAAATGTAACTGCCATTCTTTTTTGAATGCCTTTTATGTTCAATTCAATGTTCAATTTGTTCAATAAAAGAAAGTTGGAAATGATTTCCTTTAATTTGTTTCAAATTCAACCAGCAATTTGTTGAATTTTAGCAGAATATGGAAAGCAGCAGAAATGCAGAACTGAGTAGGCCTACACTTTAATATCTGTATGTTTTTATCGTAAGGAATATCATTATCGCAATATTTAACAATATCACATTTTTTCCTCGTATTGTGCTGCCCTACTGTGCACACATTCACAGATGCACAGGAATGTAAAAACTGGGGATATACAGCACATAACTATTTACATAAAAACATACAGAAATGTAAATGCAGGGACGGTGTGTAAAAACGCACACACACACAGCTCTTAGCCTGCGCTCACCACTTCACCATAATGCGGACAGACCTTTGGCCCTGAGGGCAGATTATTGTGTTAAATAGCATCACTGTCAGAGTGCAGTCTGCGCTCCACATTGACTGCTCCAGTACAGTCACACACTGCTGGTGCAGCAGTAAAATAAATGCCCTCACACTCCCACCACCCTCAGCGCTCGAGGCTATGTTCCACATGCTGTCCTTGATACGACCTCCTGTTCTTCTAATTATATCATGTATGAATGGCTAAAGAAGAATGGCTGGAGTGGTATGGGTTGAAAAGTGACACAGAGAAAGCAGAAAACTGGCTATAGGGAGGGAGGCCTTACAACGGATTACCCTTTAAAGTGATCAGTACAGCCACTTAACAGCTCATGTTTACTTTACTTACGCTTTGTGTGCGTAATTGCATTCTAAGGTGTCATTTTTACATTTCAGCTCTTTTTTTGTGTTACAGTAAATGTTTAATGTGCTGTGAGTGCTGCCAGACTCTTAATGATGCGCAGGCATGTGAATGCATGTCACCGACAAAGGATTGCAGCTGCTGCTGTTGCTGATGCAGAGTTGCTAATTCCCGTAAGTAATAAGTAAAAAGACTGAGTGTGAAGTTGAGGCAAATAAAATGTCAGGGGGAGAGACAGACTTTCTGAATGGGTGTGCAGAGAAATCAAAACTCCAAGAGACAAGATTAACTCGGACAGGGTGCAAAGATCAGTAATTATTTCTGTCACATAGTGTTTCTTATGGGAAACGGCTGTTAGCTACAGACGTGATATTTAACAACGTGAAAATAATGACTCTGAAGTGATTATTTACATTGAAATGCCTGGAAACAACCCAACCAATTCAATTTAGTTAATGAGATGAGATCTAGTTAATAGCAGAGGGAGATTGTTCCAGGTGGGAGTGAGTTGGTATATCCGTTTCCTTGCAAATTCTTTTCCTGGGATGTTGCAGAAAAGAACATGTTTATCAAAATGTCTGTTTGAATTGGTGTAAAAAAACAAAAGAATAGATAGAATGAGGATGTCTCGGACGGAAACCAACAAAATGGAAATTAGAAGACGAGGGCAGAGAGGGCCTGTAAGCAACACGAAAACAACAGAGTTGACAGGAAGAGAGAGAACGATTGATTAAAACAACAACAATAAGAGAAATTGCGCCAAATATAGAGGTTTACTCCTTGAGGTAGCAGCCACGGGTTCAACTCCGACCTGCGGCCCATTGCTGCGTGTCATTCCCCCTCTCTCTCTCCCCTTTCATGTCTTCAGCTGTCCTAAATAAAGGCCTAAAATGCCCAAAAAATAATCTTAAAAAAACAGTGAGGCTATGTTTACCTGGCATTCAGAGTTCTGTTCATAATGCTGAAGTAACCCAGATTTAGGTAATCTTGAGTAACCCAATTTATTACTATTTATTCCCCTGTAACAAAAAAAAGTGATTCATTTTTGACACCAGTACTGAGAACATTGTTCAGTATGTACGATGTCTAGCACTTTCAATTTTATTCATAGTATCAAATCATAACAAGAGTTATCTCGAGACACTTTACAGATAGAGTAGGTCTAGACCACACTCTGTAGTTTACGAAGCCCCAACTATTACAGTGGTTGCCTCAAGAGCAAGCATTAGCAGTAGCTATTGCGACAGTGGCGAGAAAAAACTCCCTTTTAGGAAGAAACCTCGGACAGACCCAGACTCTTGGTAGGCGGTGTCTGACGGCACCGGTTGGGGGTGTGATGAATGGTGGCAATAATAGTCATAATAAAGATAGTGGAACAGTGGCCACAATGGTAGTCGTAGTAGTTCATGTCATGGTAGGGCACAGCAGGACGTTATGGGGTGTCGTGTGGAACAGCAGCCTGGGTGGACGCGGTTGGACGCAGCAGGACGCAGTCGGACACTGCGGGGTATCGCAGAGCGTAGCAGGGTGTAGTAAGTCCATAGCGACAGCTGCACCCAAGACCCTGGTCTAGGTGCCACCCTATTCCAAGGCGATATTCTGGGTGAAGAAGAAACATAGGGACTCCGGGGAGTAAACTCTGATGAGCTAGGTTAGTAACAAGCATTTCTGGGACTAAGAACTAACCCAAATTGGGAGCTGGTTCCACAGGAGAGGAGCCTGATAGCTGAAGGCTCTGGCTCCCATTCTACTTTTAGAGACTCTAGGAACCACAAGTAGCTCTGAGTTCTGGGAGCGCATTGCTCTAGTGGGACAATAAGGTACTAAGAGCTCTTCTAGATATGATGGTGCTTGACCATTTAGTGCTTTGTAGGTCAGGAGAAGGATTTTAACTTCAATCCTGGATTTTACAGGAAGCCAATGCAGAGAAGCTAATACAGGAGAAATATGATCTCTTTTCTTAGTTCTTGTCAGAACACGCGCTGCAGCATTCTGGATCAGCTGGAGAGTCTTGAGGGACTTATTTGAGCCTCCTTTAAAAATCTGCTCATAATCCATCCATTTGCACTTTGCTTAAAGCTTTAGTGCGTCTTTTTCATAGTAATGAACGTCTGTTACATTTAATCCATTGCCAAATGAATTGATAAAAAGCTAATTAATCGCATCTTAAATCGCTTCTCAGCTGAAAGGTTCTCTGCAGCTTTTGACCAAAGTGCAGTATTGTCTTCTAATGCTGACATTAATTGTCTGGTCCACTCCTTCAACACATATTGCTCATCAGTTTTGGATAAAGTGGCTCCAATGCAACTTGTTCCCTCTATCAACTCATCCCCATGGTTAAATGACTCCACTCGCTGTTTTCAACGTATATGTCGGAGGGCTGAACGACAGTGGAAAACCACCAAGCTTCACGTTCACCGGATCCATCACAAAGAACTATTATCTGAATATAATAACATGGTTAAGGAGGCGAAGACATCTTACTTTTCTAACCTTATTGCTTCCAGCAAGCATAACCCCATAAATCCTTTTTGACACCGTCAACAACATTGTAAATCCTGCTCCTCCTGAAGTGCCAGTGTTTTTAAATAAAGACTGCAGTGACTTTCTATTTTTCTTTGAAAATAAGATCAGAGATGTCAGGAATAGCATCATCTCTTCTGCTACTGCATGTTCTGTTTATTCCACTCGGCCATCAATTTTGAATCATTTTGCTCCTATTGCTTTGCAAGAACTCACTGACTTGGTGAGCAGTATGAAATCTTCCTCGAGCCCGGTAGATGTTATACCAACTTCCTTATTTAAAAATGTCCTTGGGTCTGCGAGTACTTGTGTGCTCTCTATAATCAACTGCTCTCTGCAAACTGGTTGTGTCCCATTGTATTTTCAACATGCAGTTATTCAGCCACTATTAAAGAAAAACAATCTGGATCCTTCAACTCCCACAAACTATAGGCCGATCTCTAAGATGCCTTTTATTTCCAAAATTTTAGAAAAAGTTGTTGCCAAACAGCTCTCTGCTGCTTTGGCCACACACAACATTCTAGACAAATTTCAATCTGGCTTCCGTCAGAAACACTCTACAGACACCGCTCTTCTTAGAGTGTCCAATGATTTAATGATGTCTGTTGATGCGAGTAAATGTTCTATTTTGGTGCTGCTGGACCTTAGCACAGCTTTCAAAACTGTGGATCACACCATCTTGCTTGAAAGACTGAAGCACTGGGTTGATATCTCTGGGAGTGCCCTGGACTGATTCTCCTCTTATCTTTTAGATAGAAGCTATTCTGTGTCACTGGGTCCCTATTTCTCTGAAACTGCTGCCCTTTCTTGTGGGGTGCCGCAGGGCTCTGTGTTAGGTCCGATTTTATTTACATTGTATATGCTTCCCCTAGGCCACATAATTAGGCAATTTGGAGATATCCGTTATCATTTCTATGCTAATGATATCCAAAGTATGTTTCTTTTAATCCGGAAGAGACTAACAAAGTGTCAGCACTGCTCAAATGTTTGTCTTCCATTAAGGATTGGATGGCGAACAATTTCTTGCAGCTTAATGAAGATAAGACCGAAGTCCTTATTGCTCCGGATACTACAGCCTCCAAGGTTGTTCAGCTTTTGGGGTCCCTTTCTTCAGTGGTACGGTCCAAACTCTGAAATCTTGGTGTTATATTTGATCAGAATATGTTTCTTGACCAACATATCAAATAACTAACCCGCACATGTTTCTTTCAACTGAGAAACATTGCTAAACTTAGAGCCGTGGTTTCGCAATGTGAACTTGAGATGATCATTCATGGTTTTATATCATCCCGGCTTGATTACTGCAACTCCGTTTTCACCTGTCTCAGCAAGGCATCCCAGGACCGTCTACAACTGGTCCAGAACTCTGCTGCAAGGCTGTTGACCAGGTCCAGCATGTTGCACATCACTCCTATTTTATGCATGTTACATTGGCTTCCGATCAAGTTCAGGATCCAATTTAAAGTTCTTGTTCTTACATATAAAGCATTGCATGGTCAGGCGCCTGTTTATATCTCTGACCTGCTCCATCCGTACACTACTAACAGTTCCCTCAGGTCTTCTAACCAGGGGTTAATTTGTCTCATGTTTGTAATTTTGGGTATTATATTGGTATTGTATTTGTTTTTGCTTGTTTATTTTCTGTTTTGGATCCTACTGTATTTTAACAAATGTCTTTTGTGTGAAGCACTTTGTGACTGTCTGTAAAAGGTGCTATATCAAATAAATTATTATTATTATTATTATTATTAATAAGACTATCAACTCAGAAACTATGCAGAAACTACGCACTATAGCTTTAATCATAATTTGCCAAATACTTGAGTAAATAAATATAATATCATCCACAACATGGCTCAGTTTTGCAATAATCTGCTTTTTTTTCTGATCCCTCTTACTTTCTAGCTCAATTTTTGAAAAACAATATTAGGGAAGGGGCCTTGGCCTCCTCCACTTTACGCCCCTGGACCGATAACTCTGCAAGATACAGTTACAAAATTATTGTGTTGGTTGTGATACGAGCAGGTGTGCAGGAAGTAGGGGGTAGGAAGGAAGGAAGGGGCCATTGGCCCGGTGTTTGGTGTTTAAGCCCCCAACGTTGTCTTCCAGGCAGCTCTGCCTGGAAGGCACTAGGATTAGGCAATGGTTAGGGTTAGGGTTAGGCTTAGGTTAGTGTTAGGTGCCTTGAAGTCAACGGTCGTAGTGCTGCCTTGAAGTCGACGTTGGGGGCTTAAAACACCATTGAGCCATTGGCCCCCGCACTTTAGGCACCTGGCCCGATTTGGAGTTGTGGCTGGAGTGATCCGTTCTCTTCATAGTCGTCAAGTTAGGGAATGAGGAGTTGCAGCGTCCGCCTAACCCGGCACACCTGCTTCTCTTCATTGTCATCAGATTTATCTATCATATAAACAATAATATAGTGAGAGTAGAGGGAGGCAGGCGAGTACAGCCATTCCGGCAGGGGAGAGTTCAAGCCCGATCTGGCACCTCTCTTTAGCCTGCCTCTCTTAGTTATGCTATTTTAACTCTAGACTGCTGGGGAAGTTCCTTCCTTCCAAGGACACAATGATCTGCTCTCTCTTCTCTCTTTCACTTGTTTCCTTTTGTGTGCATCACAGTCCCAGAAATGCTTGTTACTAACCTAGCTCTGGGGAGTTTACTCTCCGGAGTCCTTATGCTTCTTCTTCACCCAGAATATCGCCTTGGAATAGGGTGGCACCAAGACCTGGGACTTGGGTGCAGCTCTCGCTGTGGACCTACTACACCAAGCTACGCGCTGCGATTCCCTGCAGTGTCCGGCTGCATCCTGCTGCGTCCTGCCGCGTCCACCCATGCTCTGCTGTGCCACACTACACCCCATAATGCCCTGCTGTGCCCTACTATGACATGAACTACTACGACTACCATTGTGGTCACTGTTTCACTATCTTTATTATAACTATTATTGCCACTGTTCATCACACCCCCAACCGGTGCCGTCAGACACCGCCTACCAAGAGTCTGGGTCTGTCCGAGGTTTCTTCCTAAAAGGGAGTTTTTCCTTGCCACTGTCGCAATAGCTACTGCTAATGCTTGCTCTTGAGGGAATCATTGTAAGAGTGTGGTCTAGACCAACTCTATCTGTAAAGTGTCTCGAGATAACTCTTGTCATGATTTAATATTATAAATAAAATTGAATTGAATTGAATTGAATTGAATCCGATCGCAAGATGGTCGCTAGTTTTATCAGTTTTATTATAATCCAATATTTAAGAATCAAACTGAAATGCATTCTATGTATTCTTTTGGTGTGTCTGTGTGGAGCCAGATTTAGTCATATGCTAAAGACTTTTAACTGATTCAGCAAAACAGGAGGCTAGCCATTCTGCCTTCTGGTGTAGACCATAATATCTGGTGTTTAGGAAGTCTCGCTTTGCCAGACCTTCCTCTACAGCGCTGCGGAGGAGGGTCTGGCTAGTCCACACAGCATTCCGGGATGGGACAAAAACATGTTCTATTTTATTGGTATTTCTTCGACCAATCACAATCGTCTTGGGTGGCGCTAAGCGCCGTACAGAGCACTGCAAAATAGCCTCGGGAAGAAACTTGTTTTGGTTGTTTTGTACTCGTTCAACAGTTGTTTTAGTCGTGCAACAAAAAACTCAGATTGGACAGATAGTCTAGCTAGCTGTCTTGATTTACCCTGCAGAGTTCTGAGGAGCAGTTAACCATAGTCCTCATAAATCGACCGGAGTTTAAAATTCCAACACAAAGAACAGATATCCGGCCGAAAAGAGTGTGATCTGGCGGAATTCCCAGGGACAATGGAGCAATCCCGGAAGTGGAATGTCCTGGATATAGACCAGTGATCAGGTAACCTGGTAACAGTCGGAGGGACATTTCCATGCATGCAGGACATTGTTCAAGTTCTTTTCAGTTTCTGGCCACTGTGAGCTGTGCCAATAACCCGTTATTGTGGTTGCATCTCCTTATTCTTGAAGGTTATTAAGTCTGATACAAGTTGATAAAAGTACTTCTAACCCCTTTCACTGTAATAAGACCTTCGCTGGATAACAGCCAACAACCAGGCTGCTTCATCATGCTTGAAAATGAATATGTATATGAGATATTAACTGTGATACCGCTAGAGACTGAATGTGAGAGTGTGTATGCATGGGTGTTTTAGTTAATAAAAGAAAGAAAGACACAGAGCACACTATCATGACATGAACAGTGAGAGAGATGGAGGCCAGAACGCACAATCATAGAGAACAATAGGAGTTAAAGGGAGAGGGGAACCGCCCCGAGAGATAGCAAGATAAGGGGAAGATGAAATATTTACATGACAGAACTAGGCAGGTTTATCTAACTCTGAAAAATAGATGAGTTCTCCAAGGAGCTTCCAGGGTCGGTCCATTCGCATAGGAACAGACCAGGAGTCTCATTTAATTAGTCTATATCCTTGACATTCCACTTCCGGAATTGCTCTGGTGCCGCAGGAAAGTCCACCGGATGCATGTATTTTCCGTTTCCTTCCGCTTTCTTTGTGTTGGAATTTTTAATTTGGTGGATTAATGAGGACTATGGTTAACTGCTCCTCAGATCTCTGCAGGATAAATTGAGACAGCTAGCTAGACTATCTGTCCAATCTGAGTTTTCTCTCGCAGTACTATTTTGCAGCTGCTCTATGCAGAGCTTAGCGCCACCCATGACGATTCTGATTGGTTTAAAGAAATGCATTAAACCAGAGCACGTTTTCTTCCCATCCCCGAATGCTATGTGGAGTAGCCAGACCCTCCTTCAGCGCGCTTCAACAGCATTGGGCTTAACAAGAATTATGAAGCCATATGAATTACAAGGAGTTACAATTGACCAAGTAGGCCTATGGACAAGCCTGCTATACTCCAATAATTAAGCATAAATAATGCAACCCCCCTTTCATATATACAATAAATGCATTTGTAGGTAATTTTCTTGTAAGAAAACAAGATCTGTAATATCAGATCATCGGAGAAATTTGTTTCATAGTGTGTGATTTCAACAGACTGAAAGAAGAGAGAAAGAATAATATACTTATATTTGATTACATCTGTATTAGACAGCACACTTCACCACCATCATCAAAAAATCAAATAAGGGAATACTTTTTTGGAAGAATGGTGTTCATCAGGTCGGCCTAGCAGTTAAGGCACTGAACATGAACTGCAACATCCTCGTTTTGGGTCTACCTCGGGCCATTTATTGCATGTCATTCCCCATTTCTTTCTTCTTATTTCCTGTCTTCTCTTTACTGTCAGCTGGCGTAACAATTCCCCAAAAATTAAATGTATGAAAAGGTGTTCATTTGGTGTTAACTGGGCAACTCACACCAAAACAATCTAGATTGCTTAAGCACTATGGGTAAGAGGAAAAATATTATTATTTGGGGGTGAACTGTCCCTTTAACATATGTATCTTGATGAAGTGACTGATACATAGGAAAGAATGAATTCAACAAATAACTACCCAGGTTGTAAAAAAAATTACCTTCCTCTTGCATAACCATACATGTCAATTTTGAAGAATGTCTTGTATACAATTTTTATTGATGTAACGTTTGTAATTCATGTTGACTCATTGTGATCCTGAGCCAAAAACTGTCCGTCGAACAAATGCATCAAAGTATTTTTATATAGCCACAGCTATATACACAGTGTTTTTTTCCCAAACACATTTTAAAGAAAATCATTGCCAAGGCCTTAGACTTACTGTACTCAGTGAACATTTTCCCACATTTAGATGAAATTACTCAAATAGTTTTTTTTGACAAGGCTACAAAAAAAGTCTGAATTCTGACTTTATTCTCAGAATTCTGACTTTAATCTTAGAATTCTGACTTTAAACTCAGAACTCAATAGGTTTTTTCACATGTGGCCCTAATCCTCTTCCGTATTCATTTGCTCCAATATAGCAGTAAAAAAAACTTTTTATATTTATACTTTTTTTATACTTTTTTATATTGTCAACCAACTAGACTGCCAGTGTTTTTCTCTGCTGCCTGCAATAAACCTCTCTCTCCTCTGTGTGTCCTCTGTTTGAATATCTTTTCTTTTTTAATATCTTTTCCTTGTCCGTCCACATTCAAAATAAGCCATTAGCCCAGAGATAGAGTGTAATTACCAGCAGAGAAAGTGCCTAAATTGACATTCTCACCGCCTCTTGGCTTGGAAAGGTCCTCCTAAGAGGCTTACAGCATGACAAACCTGCTGTGTTAATAGGTTATTACTTAAGCCCTCGCTGCTGCCTTCACTTCCTCTATACTTTCATGTATTTGTTGTCAACACACTCAGTCATCCCCCCCCCCCTCCCATTTCTTAACATTTCCCTTTTTTCATCCTCACTTTCATAATGCAGTGCCCTATGTGCTTCTTTTTTGTCTCTGGCTAATTAACATTTAACAGATTGATTTCTTTCTCTCCCTCGCCTTCCTTCTTTTCGCCTGCCTTTTTTTTCTCCTTTGTCTTCCTCTTGCCTCTCTCTTTGTGTCGTCTTTGATTTCAGCCCTGCAGTGGACTGGTGAGTCGTCGCCGTCCTTGAATGGATAATTAGAATTACACCGAGCCCTTGTATTATTGTGGAAGTGTTTCATATATGATTCATGTACAGGCAAGCTGCTTCCCTAATATACACACAAATATCACAAATCTTGACTTTGGAGTTCCATCTACCTTTTTATGGAGTTAGAATGATGACAGTACGTTTTGGCATTGGAAATGAAATATTGCAAACGTTGGCAATGATATAAGTTCCACTGAAAAATAAAACCCACGCATTCAAAGGATTGTTTTGTTTTTGATATTTTTTTGCATTCTTAAGTGTTTTTCAATGACAATCTCCTTGTGATTGTTATTAAGTTGGCATGGTTTTAGTCCACTGAAGATATACAGAGTCATAATGTTATTATGAATGTTAAAATATGAGGAAATTGCCCAAATGTGCTTTAAAGCTACTTTAAATGGTCAAAGGAACATTTTAAGCAGAAATCCATTGTGCATTTCAGCAAACATTTTTATTATATTGCGACATTGGTTCTTTGGTGATGTCACATGTATTCAACAAGCTTCATTTATTATGTGATGTGTAATGTCGTTTTTCTTTGGTATATAAAATGTAAGAAGTGATGGCTGAAATACAAGTCTTTCTTTGTCCTTTTTGGCTGCTCCAGGCATTGGTACCGTAACTGCACAAATAGACATAAAAATCCAAACGGCGGCTGGCTTGATCGCAGTAAGGCTCTAGCTTTACCGTACATCTATGTCAAAGGCTGTCACGCCTTCCTGCCCCCTCCCCTCACGCCAAAACGGTGACAGAAACTTCAAACTTAAAGTGACATGGAAAAAAAGAAGAGTGTCATTGAAAAACACATCAGAATGCAAATATCTAAATGAAATCATGTTTTAATGCCTCTGTTTATTTTTTAGTGGAACCTTTTTAAATGCCAAATTTTATTTTTTATGCCAAAACTTACTGTCACTGTTCTAGCTCCTTTGCCAAACTATTCCACTACTTTTTTGTGTCTTTTGTCTCTTGTTTTTTCAATTTGTCCCCCTATGAGGATAGACGTCAAACACACGCACACACACACACACACACACACACACACACACACACACACACCTATTTTCCATCACCTGCATTGCTTTCTCTTTTATCTACAGAGATTTCTTCTCCATTGAGAATAAGCTGCTTCACTAACACACATAAGAACACACACTCTTCAGATTCAAATTCAGCCCTGGCACTGTAGCCACACCAGCCCACATTACCATGCCCATGCAGCCCCACCCACGGACACATGCATTCACTAATTACATTTGTGTACAGATGGTGAAATAATATAAGCAGTACCTTATGTAACATATTTTTAAACATTTAATGTAACTGGCAAACAATGCTTACTACTTTTTAAAGAGCACGTTTATAACAAATTTATACATACTGCCTATTTATGCCGTTTGTATGCTGTTACTGTCATTCTCTACAGTATGTTGTTCTTTGTTGTCACTGTCTGTTCGATTGTCCGTGTTTCTCTCCGTTGACACTGTACATATTGTCTGTCTGGTTCTCCATCTTTTCATCTGTTTTAACTCTAACTCTGCAATTTAAATGTTTTTTATGGCTGTCTGTGATTATACTTCAGGGTTTTTTTCTTACTCAGAATTGGTCTTTGGGGGAACACATAAAGCATTATGTAAAGTAATAAAGAAATTTTGAGGGTAAAAGACTTCAATTCCTGCATTCTGATACATTTTTAGGCACCAATTTATGGTAAAAATGTCAATATTTATTGCAAGGAAATCACAAAATTCTGGTGGCAGGTAACACTTCAAAATACAAAATATAATGGAATATTATTATATTCAGTAGTAGTCCAGTAAGGGGGCTTTCACATCTGGGACATGGGCCGGATACGACAACACTTGACCCCAAAGTCCAGTTGTTTAATAAGCATGAACAGGGCTTCATGGTAACTTTTTTGTAAAGTGGATTGTAGGATTGACTTAGGCTAATTAATCAGTGATATTGAATATAGCCTACAGTGTAACGGACCACCACAGTTCATACATACATGTGAACCGCAGATTAATTACAAAGTTTAATCTACATAGTGTAAAACGACTATGTGAATGGGGCACAGCAGAAAGACAGAGCAGAACGACGCTGCTTGTTCAGGGTTTTCATGTGTACTCCTATAGGCCTACACTTTGCATCAGGCGTTAAAACCAACTATACCCAATTAGACTACTATTTAACGCGATAACGAGACGTTTTTAACCGGGAATTAAACTGTCTCAATTTAATACTGATGCCGTCAGACGGCCGCGCGGACAGACAGCAGTCGGAGTTCCGGCGGAGCTCTGCGCCCGTCAGCAGCAGCTTCTCACTGCGCAGCCGGTCCCCCAGTGCAGCATCATCACCGGGAGGGTCCGGTACAGCCTGAACCCTGCAAACAGAGATCCCATTTGAAAGTGACATGCTTGATTTTGACTGAACGTCCCAATTTAAGTAACCTCTGATTGGGTCGGTCGGCCCATCTCGGGACCAGGCCAGCCATTGCCAACTGGCCAAATGCTTACTATTACACAACAATACATTTGACCGGCCCACATTTAAAAAAATGGTCCGGCCCCTCTGGCATTTGGCAGAAATGCCAGATGGCCAATCCGCCCCTGCTTCTGTGCCTACACTCTATTTTCTCTTCCTACCAGGGTTATTCCCAGAGTTCTCCTCTCCTAAGAGGATACACATCCGTGAAACACACACACATACACAGATACAACCAAGTAAAAACGCTCTCTGTTGATGGATTGACTACCCACATTTTATGTCTTCATCTTCCCCTCCCCGCTTGTTCCTTCTCCAGCTTCTCTTCCCAAATGAGGACTTACAACCAACCGGCCTACTCAGGCTCTTGTCTCAATAATGCGATATCCGTGTTTTGTAACATTGTAGCAATTCCACAACCCCTGAGAAAGCCTGCTTTCTGCCATCATCATCAGGAATCACTACAACATGTTAGCCACTCGTATGCCTACTCCTCTGTTAAGATCATTATTTATGAAAGAATGGACAAAATCACTGGTGTTTGTTTACTTGCAGCAAGTAGAGTCAGTTTACAGCACTCACAGCATAAGTACAGAAAATGACTAAATGATGATAGTCTTTAACAGCAGCTTTTTATAAGCAAGAGGGAGTAATATTACAAAGAGATACTGTCTTCTTATCTCTGGTCAGGCCCGGCGTCTCCTCCACACATGCTCTGCCCTCAGTACAGGAGCATTCTGTGCTTTTCACAAGGTCAGTGGCTCTTATGATTATCTCATGAGAAACAGAACACAGACTTCATGCAAATAGTTTATCACTAAAATGAAGCAAAGATTATAGCAAGCATAACTTTTCTAACATCCTCTCATTGCCTCGCTCTGCTGAGGGCAGAAATGGCAAAAGAGTAGACTATTTTATGAGGGAGCTTGTTCCTGGAGGCAACTGAGCTTCCAAAGGTGTCCACAGGAATGTCAGAATATGACTTTAAGCAGCTTTTGATTTTTATCCCAACATTGCATGTGCTTGGTTAATTTGTGTAGTTTAAGTTTTATCAGTGTTTGTGTATTTTGCACTTGGTTTTATTGGTAGATGCGTTGCATGTTTTAACAGTTATTATTTGCATGGTTTTGACAAAAAAAGGTTGACTAGGGCGCTTTTGTAGTAAAAAAACAACAACCTGGTAGCGTTTTGGTTTCAAAAAGCTAAGTCTTATTGTGGTAGTCTTGTTTTTCTGTTATGTTCTGTTTCCTGTTTTATTTTGTAGTTTGTCTTGTCTCCCTTGTCTTGTCTAGTTTACTTCCTGTCTTTGTTTGTTTCCCGCCTTTTTTGATTGTTCTGCCCCACCCTGATTTGTTCCACCTGTTGTGTCACCTGTCCCTCATTAGTCCTCGTTACCTGGTGTTTAGTCCCTGTTCTTTGTCTCTTGTCGGATCAGAGTCTCAGCTGTCGTCCAGAGTCTGCGCTGACGTCCAGCCGTCCAGAGTCTGCGCTGACCGACCTCCCAGAATCTGCGCTGACCGACCTCCCAGAGTCTGTGCTGACCGTTCACCTAGAGTCTACGCTGACCAGTCTTCTAGAGACTCAGCTGACCAGTCTCCCAGGGCCTTCGTTGACTGCGGCCCCAGAGACTGTGCCGTTGCCCGGCACTTCAGAGACTTTGCTGTTGCCCGACACCTCAGAGACTGTGCTGTTGCCCGACACCTCAGAGATTATGCCCTTCCCCAGTACCCCTGAGACTGTCCCTGAGACCGCCCTTGAGACCGCCCCTGTGACTTTGCCACTCGTGCCTTGTCGGCGCCCCTGTCGACCTCTGTTCCCGTTGCCTGTTTGGTGGACTCCAGCCCAGCTGATCCGTCGCCCGTCTCCAGCCCAGCTGACCCGTCGCCTGTCTTCAGCCCAGCCGACTCGTTGCCTGTCTCTAACCCAGCTGCCCCTTCACCTGCTCGGTCTGTCTGTCCTTCACAAGGGATTCGCCTTTGCGGACGGCCTCCATAGGGGTTTCGCCTTCGCGGACAGCCTCCAGAGGGGTTTCCCCTTTGGCGCCGGCCTCCTGATGGGTTTCGCCTTCACCGCCAGCCTCCAGAGGGATATCGCCTTCGCTGCCGTCCTCCAGTGGGGTCTCGCCTTCGCCGCCATCCTCCTGAGGGATATCGCCTTCGCCGCTGGCCTCCAGAGGGATATCGCCTTCGCCGCCAGCCTCCAGATGGGTCTCGCCTTCGCCGCCGTCCTCCAGTGGGGTCTTGCCTTTGCCGCCGTCCTCCAGTGGGGTCTCGCCTTCACCGCCAGCCTTCAGATGGGTCTCGCCTTCGCTGCCGTCCTCCAGTGGGGTCTCGCCTTCACCGCCGGCCTTCAGTGGGGTCTCGCCTTCGCCGCCGGCCGCCTGAAGGATTCTGCCTTCACCGCCGGCCACCTGAAGGGTTCTGCCTTCGCCGCCAGCCGCCTGACGGACATCGCCTTTGCCGCTGGTCACCAGAGGGACATTGCCTTCGCCGCCGACCGCCAGAGGGACACCTCCTCCTCCGCCGACCGCCAGAGGGGTCCCATCTGCGCTGTGGATCTCTGTTCCATGTGCCGAGTGGCCTCTCTGTTCCCTGTCCCGAGTGGCCCTCTGTTTCCCCGAGGCCTCTCCGGCCCTCTGTTTCCCCCGGGCCTCTCTGGCCCTCTGTTTCCCCGAGGCCTCTCCGGCCCTCTGTTTCCCCCAGGCCTTTTTGCAAGTAGTTCCCCGTGCCCTAGTGCCCATGGTCCCCAGTTCCCACTATCCTGTGTTCCCTAGCCCAGTTTGACTTTTTCCTCTGTTTGTAATAATGTAAAACAGACACTGGCAGCTTCAAAAAAGATGCCAAGTGGTAACATGGCCTTAAGGGCATTCTATAGTGCAATCGCTGCAGTGTAGTGCTCTGTGTAGTAAGTAGAGAGTGATTTCAGGCACAGCCAAGGTCTGCAAAAGTCCATGAAAATGCAGGGGCTTGGAAGAGGTTGTGAGTCTGAAGGGGAGGCAGGGCAAGTGTCATCATCAATTACATTGAGATAAAAGGAAATAAATGACCCCCAACTGGTGCGATTAGACCACTCTTCTGCCCTTTTCACTAATCTACATTACATCAGTGTGGCTCAGTGGAACACCCAGCATCTCCAACGCTGTGTTTTAGCTTGGTACTGTGACTTGCTAGCTATGAACCTTGAAAAGTGTATGTAAAAAAGGCTAACAGCTGTGTAAAAAAAGGAATACCCAACAGCAACAGCAACAGTCACAGACAGAGCTCTCTTGAATAAGATAAGCTCTTTTTTTTTTATAAAAGAACAACCTACATTTTTATTTTCATTGGGCACATGTATTTTCTGTGATGTAAAGTTACAAAGTAGTACTTTATTTAAAAAAAAAAAATGCAAAAGTACCTCCATATGTTTGATGCCTTCCAGTTAGCACACAGCTGTCTCTGACTCATTTAGCCCTTGAAGCATCATTCTGGTGCGCAGTGACCCAACCTCAATGCTAATCAGTATATTAAGAGAAATATTACATTGGAATACATTAGCACACCCTGTGGGCTCATTTCAGTTTTAATACAGTGGACGTCATCCCCCCTTTGTGTATCTTTTCTAACATTTATTCTCCATTTTTTAATTGATGGTCATTAGTTTATGTTTGCTATGGGGGAGAGTCAGTTGCTCACTCTGGGATTAATTAAGTCTTTCTCAGCTCCTGTAGCGGCAGCCCCTTCAGCCTTTGCGTTGTCAGGTGATACCGGGCGGAAATGAAAATCTTAAATGAAAAACTCATGCCTCGTGACCAGCAGCACATCCCTGGCGCCACTTGTCAACGGATCAACCGTTACTTCAGGAGTGTACTACTAGTTCATGGAGCAGTAAGTCTCTGGCTGCATGAAGGCACTTACGTATGGCATAAAGTGCATATTGAGTTTGTTTGTTTTATTTGGATCCCCATTAGCTGCAGCATAAGCTAAAAGCTATTCTTCCTGGGGTCCTACAATCTATCATGTGACAATACAATTTACGACATCACATTACACACCATACGCACAAAGACATTACTTCACATTACACAACATTTGAAAATACAAATCATATTTAAATTTTACAGTTAACGCAATTAATCACACACAAAGAATTGATTTGGTTTTCACTATAGGTAAAATAAAACTACCTCGTACTGCATGCCTCGTTGTTAATCAGAAATAAACACACCTCAGGAATTCATGGAAGCTGTCAGAAGTGATCCTTAAGTGACCCATACCTGCTGTATTGCCTGCTCATATACCGGTACTCCTCTAACACAGAGGGGAACCCTCTGGGCCTTCAAGGTATTCAGTGAAGGTCTAAGTAAAAATGTTAAAATAAATGTTGTACTCTTAATAACTAATTTATTTATGTATATATTTTTCGGTTTGTATTCACTGAAATGATAGTAATAATGACTAGATTATTGTTAACTTGGACTAATTTATTTTTTGGCAAACAGTGGTTTAATATAACGGTTGGGGAAATGGACCAATCACAATTTTTCTTCTGTTGGTATCTGAGTGAATTAGTGACTCCCCCTGGCAGGGTCTTCAGTAGCTGAACTGAGTGCCCATGTAATGCAAGTGAATGGGGGCATGCATTTGATATTGACAGATGTCTTAGCAATCACATTTTGATGAGTTGAGTGTTGGATGAGTTCCCAACGTTTTCCAGGTATTTGCGAATACCAACTGTATCCGTAATACCGTATCATTCAGCAATATGAACAAAGACAAACGAGTATTGATTAACAGTTACAGCAATAAATGGCTGCATTTAGCGAAGAAGACTCTGTGGCTGGACTAATCAAAACTTCATTTTCAAGATCGCCTTCTCAGGAAAAACTTGAAAACATCCAGAAAGGCAACAATCACCCACCTTGCCAGGATTATTGCAAACTAGCAAGAGCTATGAGAGGCGTTTTCAAGCAAGCAGCTAACATTACAGTCCCTATCCGTGGCTAACAGGCAGCACTCTCACCAACAAGCTGTAATGTTACTGCTGGGATTGCCTGCTCTTCATTCCGGATAAGGGGCCCTGGTCCAGCATGGGATTCAATAATTTAATTGCTGCTTGTACAAACAACGTCTGAGAGCTTTTTTTTTCCAGGGGAGGACAGTCTCTTCAAATTCTGCCTCAGTTCTCTTGGAAAAGGACATTGGCTAAGCTCTCACCTGTCACAGTTCTCACCTGACCAGCTGTCCCAACTAAAATAGTCAATGCAAGGATCATTTGAAGTGTAATAATTTCTTCTCTCTAAATTGTGAGCATCAAACATGTAGCATTTTTACAGTGAAGCCATACAAGTATCTCTATATATATACAATATATATCTCTAAGATATATATTGTGTTAAAGGTGCAGTAGGGAAGACCAGGGTTGGTTGTTACACTGCTCATTACAGCTAAACTAGAAGGCACTGTGGCAATTGATTTGATATTAAACAGTTGTCCTGTCATCCTGTTCATTTTGCACTGGTCATTTTGTGGAACACACACAAAACATTAACGTGAGGAGATATTTTGTAATTTTTATGTGTATATATTTAATATATAAATAATTATGTGCATATTTTTCATGTTGGTGTTGTTTTTGTATTAAAAGCTTGTAGGTTATCAGTTATTTAAAACTTAAAAACGTATTACAAAGTTGAAGTTAATAGCTTTGATTTGAGTCAACTGCAAGCTAAAGCAATGTGGTAGCTATCTTAAAATGTTTGTCAAGAGGTCAGTTGGGGATGGTTGTCTCACTGCTCTGGGGGTTGGTTGTCACATGTGGAGATGAATCTATTTCAATCTCACTGCTTTATTTAACTCATATTCATTATGAATTGTTATGAAATAAAGGCTTTAATAAAGGCCCTACTATCAACTGATGCACACAGAGAATAGATAGCTAGGTGACCATGAGGAGATATTTGCTGAATTTGACAAAAAGGTTATTGGATTAACATAATTTACTATACCTTTGAGACTCAGGGCTTCTGTCTAAATCTGCAGTGATTATGTTGTCTGCAGGGTTGTGAGTATACATGTGTGTATATCTGTGTGTGCAAGTCACTATGACCAAGGCTGAAATCCAAACCAATCAAACTCTTATCTGTATTATAACCCTCTTAAATCCCTGTTATTCCACAGGATTATGAGGACATGTGTCAAAAGACTGGGATGGCAAATGACAACAGCGTCTGCCTTGCATTGTAAAAATCCTGCTCTGCTCAGCCGAGACTCAAGTGGCTATCTCTCTCCCCGCACTCAGCCCGACAACAAGCCATTAGCTTAGCGCTGATTCAAGAGAGGATGCCAGACAGGCGATAATCATCCATGAAGGGGCCAACAGGAAATTGGCATTATGGGAATTTTGCACTCAAGGTTTCATTAATGACACAGGTCACGCTTCTGTGCGCAACGGGCAAGACTGGATTCATTTGGTCAATATGTTTGGCAGTTAACACGTTAAAAGAAGTTATCACAAGAATTTTTTCATGCATACATTTATTCTAGATGTCCTTCTGCCTAGTTCTCACACAACCTGCAGTTTCACCTGCTGGTCACACATTTACTGTACAAATCACACAAGATTACAAAAAGGCAAACAGGCAGTAAATGCATTAGGTAGAAAGCTTTTCAAGTGCAAATTTTCTGTGTAAGTAAAACTGGATTAAATATACATATGCATCTATCCTCAGTTTTTCTCTATATTGGGTCAACCCTTTTGCTTTCTTTATTCTGGAAGTTGTTTTGCCTTTTGACATCACAGGTGCAAATCGTTTCCTGATTTGATGGCCAGCAAAGCTCTGGTTCCTGGGGACCGGGATTTACAATTAATACTGCAGCTGCCTGCTATGTCTGTGTCTTAAAAATCTGATCAAACTTTGTCCTGTCACAGATACTGTACTCCTCTAGTCAACTTGTATTTCTGTTTTAATCTTCTCCCCTTTTAGGGCATTTTCACTTCTATAGTTTGTTTGCTCTGGTCCGAATCAGTTGATGAGTTTGTAAACTTGCAGCGATTTCCCCTTGGTTTGGTTTGGTTTCACACATAGAAAAGTCCAGGTTAGCGAGATGCGTCATTAAAAACTATTGGTCAGATGAATCTGGGAGCAGGAGCAAGAACGTTGACAGAGGAAGAAGGTCCTGTGTTCTGGACTAGTGCATATTTCTTGCATCTCCATGGTCAAACCAGTTAATTTCATTTAATAATCAGACATTGTTTCGCAAGTGAGGTTTCAACGTCTGCTCTGGTCACCGAGACTTCGCTCTGCTCTGTCGGTGTCTCCGACTTTAGCGGTGGCTGGTTTGACCACAGAGATGCGAGTGACCGCAGTCTATGAGAAATTTCTGTGAGAGAAACATTGAAGCTGCTCCAGTCTGCACGTTATGCCGCATCGCAGATTGCAAAGCACACCTGACTACAGGAGACATTAAGCTCAGACTTTAGTTAGTATTATATATATATACACATATCCCTGTGATGGCAATGAAAAGGCCAAAATTGAGGGAATAAAATCTATGTTGTTTCCACCTTGAAATAACACATGGAGGTTCTTTGCTCAGAGACCCTGTAAGGTAAGAACTGTTAGGCACTTTTAATACTTGACTGAATAACGACTTTTAATATGCTTTTTTTCCTCGTGCCGGAATTTTCTATTCTTTAGCTGCTGTCTTCATCTTTAAAAGCACCATGGGATATCCTGGAATGACCACATGTAAAAATGATTCAGCACTTTAATTTTGCATTACACGTGCTTAGAAGATAAAAAATTTTAAAAAAATTTGAAGTACCATGAGACCTGTATATAGATAGATGATGATAAAGTCTCTTATCTAATAGCTTAGCGTTAATTTAGCTGCAGCCCTGAGCCTTTGGGTACACTACCGAAGGGAAGTACAGCTGCACCTGCATTTGCAGAACAGCCAATAGGAATGCTCTCTCTCTCTGAAATGACCTGTGATTGGCTAAAGTCTCCCATCACCGCCTAGATTTTCTTAAGCCTGAAAGCAGAGCCAAGATGAGTTACAGAAGTCTAGTTTTCTCTCAGAACACTTAAATTACAATATGCTGAAAGGTTGTTTTGGCATTTTTGCCCAACAACACCAACAATAAAGTGTCTACCACAGCTTTAAATTAACACAATTATTTACTTAAAGAGATTAGTTAGCACCTTACGACATTTTTATCTACTATAATTTCCTACAACATTGGACTTTATAGTCATTGTGTGTATTTTACCACTTACCTGGTACAATGAGCAGATTGAATTGAGCATAGCTGCTATTCTCTTCAATAATGGTCTGGTAAAGCACATTTCTTCTTTATAGAACAAAACATTGTGTACAGTCAGTTTTTTTTGAGAGAGATATACTACCGGCTGTCCTGCCTTTTTAATGAAGGACGATGTAATCATTCTTTGACCAAAATAATTCAGAAGAAGAATATTCAGAAGTAGCTACTGAATATTTCACTACATGATACCACTAACACAAAAAGATAAATATGAGATGCAATGTGAAATGCACTGACAGTATTTCAGTGTCCCACTGAGACTGCTAATTAAAAAGTCTCAAGCTTTGTGTTCCCATGGTGTAGTGATGGCGATATGAGTGCAATCTATTGCACCATTCGCTTTCTGAAATTTCACTGCACTTAATGGGTGAATTGAAAAAAATGAGGTGGTTGTTTTTGGAGCAAAAGAGGAACAATTAAAAGTCAACGCTCAGCTTAAAACGACAATGTTAATAGCAACAGACAAAGCCAGAAATCTTGGTGTAGTCATGGACTCAGACCTGAATTTTAACAGCCACATTAAGACAATTACAAAGTCAGCCTATTATCACCTTAAGAATATATCAAGGGTTAAAGGACTAATGTCTCAGCAGGATTTGGAAAAACTTGTCCATGCTTTTATACACTATGAACCATCCAGACCTCTCAGGTCGTCTGAGACAGGTCTGCTTGCTGTCCTCAGAGTCCGAACTAAACTTTTTCCAAAATACCCTTAGTAGAGAGAACAAAGGAGTCATATGCAATAATGTGGAATGGAGCTTTTTTGCATAATGGGACACGGACATTGACTACATCAGCTATTTTATGTATTTATTATTAATAAACGTAACGTACTGGCAATGTTAACTTAGCATTTTATATTTCCATAAACTCCATCCACCCACATAACCCTGACAGTCAAATAAATAATTTGTTTTAGAGTTGGGCTTTTGATTTCAGATTGTAATTGAGTATGAGTAGGATCTTCATCTGTATGCACACTGGACGCCTCTTTATGCTAATTCCTTACACTGAAGATATATCCTAATAACCCCAACAACTCTGGCATTTCATTCATATTTGTTTGCGCCATGTCCAGCAACAAAGTGATCGAAATGAAGAAACATATTATTGGCTCTTTGTACGTTTTGTTTCAATCATTCACATTTCCCCTGGCATCGTATCTGTCTGTGTTCATCTGTCTGTGTGAACCATGGTCTGAACAGTCAACCATTCTAATGACATGGTAAGTAGTGTAGGACAAACTGGGCCATTGGCTTTGGAGCTTGTCATTATGGTATTTATATTATATCGAGTCGGTAGACCGTGATGGATGTTCGTGATCATACTATTTGGGTGAGGCCTTGTTTTCTCTTCCAAAATAAGACGCTAAGTAGGCTAAGTGGCTAACTTAGAGGCTTGTTTAAAGCTTATTTGATCTGTGATCTGATTATTATGGTCTGACTGACTTTTGAGAGTAAGATCCAGGTTGGAATAAATTACCCTTTAAACATAGTTTCTCTTGTAGGTATTTGTAAGGACGTGTACAAGCCTTTCACACCTTTATTAATGTTTTATCCTATAAAGCAGTTTGAACTACATTTGAATGACATGTTGAAACAGAACAAAAATTACAAGACAATTAATGACAATAGATAGATAGATAGATAGACTTTATTAATTCCAAATTGGGAAATGACTCTGTTACAAGCAGCAAGTAGCAAGTTACCAAGGACATACACACATACTCACTCACACACAAACCAGAAATGCAAGAAATATACTATAAATAATAAAATAAAATAAGATAGCAAAGATAAACAAATGCCAAAACAACTACTGAAAAATATACTTGAACAAGACTTGTACATGTATATACAAGTGTAGAATACAATTTACAACCTACATACATAGTATATATCACAAAATATATTTTTTTGTTATAATATTAGATATTAAATATGAAGTGACCAGTGTGCAAGTAGCATAATAGTGCAATATTGTAATGTGTGAGGTAATGAGATGTTATCTCACACACAGCTGTGAGTTGTTGTACAGTTTTATGGAATGAGGCAGGAATGATTTCTTGTAGCGGTCCGTGCGACATCGAAGCTGTCGAAACCTCTTGGAGAAGGTGCTCCGCTGGTGGACCAGTGTAGGGTGGAGAGGGTGGTCGGGGTTATCCATGATGGATAACAGTTTGTTCAGTGGCCTCCTCTCTACCACAGCTTCAAATGTCTCCTGTTTGCAGCCAATAACGGAGCCCAGCCTTCCTGATCAGTTTGTTCAGTCTGTTGCTGTCGCTGGCTCCGTTGCTGCTTCCATAGCAGAGGATTGAGGAGAACAGAGCACTGGCCACAACAGACTGGTAGAACATCTCCAACATTCTGCTGCACACGTTGAAGGATCTCAGTTTCCTCAGGAAATAGAGTCTGTTCATCCCTTTCCTGTATACAGCAGTGCTGTTGGTCTTCCAGTTCAGCCTGTTATTACTCCCAGGTATCTGTACTCCTCAGGAACAGCCACGCCCTGTTACGCCCTGCTGTGCTCTACGACACCATGAACTATTACAACTACTACTTCTAGTCATTATCTTTATTGTTACTATTATTGCCCTTGTTCATCACACCCCTAACTGGCACCGTCAGACACTGCCTACCAAGAGCCTGGGTCTGTCCGAGGTTTCTTCCTAAAAGGGAGTTTTTCCTCGCCACTGTCACACTTACGCATTCATGCATGCTCTTGGGGGAATCACTGGAATTGTTGGGTCCTTGTAAATTATAGAGTGTGGTCTAGACCTACTCTATCTGTAAAGTGTCCTGAGATAATTCCTGTTATGAATTGACACTATAAATAAAATAAAATTGAATTGAAATTAGGACTGTTCATCTGGAATATTTCAATTAGTTTACATCGTTTCCAGTGATAAATGCACAGTAATAACTGTGCATTTAGCCAGTTATTACTGCAAACAAAGGACTGACAGTGTGAACAAAGATCATGATGCAAAGCAGAGCAGCGTGTTATGCTGCAGTGCATTATTCTGTAATTATTTCATAATGGAAGGCATCAATCACGTCATTGACAAGAGCTATTTATATCAGAAACAATATTTCAAAATGCAGTCTCACTGTACCTTTTTACTGTGCAAGCCATATGCTTCACACACATGCAGAAGTGTTTTTGTCATTCCCTGTAGGCCTAATTCAAGCTTTTTAAAACACATCAACAGGGCTAGACACACTAAAAGAAAAAAAAGCATGTCATGCATGTGCACACACACAAGCAGATCTTGGATACATAGTAATGGCATCAATTTTCAGGAGAAATGGCTTGATTGAATAAAGTCAGATAAACCACAGATACGCAGTCCTACATGTTATTTTGCCACACATTAGCAAAAACACCAAAGTAAGCTTGGTATGTATGAGTCACAATCAATTATCAGTATCTTGAGACTTTATTAGAAAAAATAAACAGGATGCAGGGAAAGTTTTGTTTCTATAAAAAGAATTCAAAGAGTCATTAAATCTCATTTCATGGTAATCAATAGTGTTGTCAAAATAGATTCAATGTTTAGATGGCCATCTTCGTTTACAACCTTTTAGTGGTAATTTTCAGGACAGAGATGTTTAGAATCATGTGAACATAGTCTCTCAAACACGCTAAAAAAAAACCTATTAAAATAGTATTACTGTTGTTTTTAGGATTTTTTTTTCTATGAAACTTCAGCTGTGAAACCACCAAAAGAGAGCATGAGAATTGTCCCTGCAAGAGAAGATACTCTGCAGGTCTCATCAGCTCCTTAGACAGCAATAACAGTAATACCCAGAGAAAGCAGATGACCAAGCCAAGCCATTTTACCGGAATCCCTTTCTCTCAGCAGCTCGCTTTATACATTCCTGACTACTGGCAGGCATAATAAAACAAAGCACATAGCTCTAGCTGGAGCTAATTATGCCAGTGTTGTTAATCTGTCTGGCTGCCTGTCTGTGTTGGATTGTCTTGTTTGTTTGGACTTGCGCTGTCTGCCCTTTGGCTTTGGCTTTGGCATTGATCTGAGTTGTAAAAGGGAGGAAAAAAAATAAAACATTTGAGGATTTTATAAGGTCTACTGAGAGAGAGAGAGAGAGAGAGAGAGAGAGAGAGAGATCATACAGTGGCCAAAACAATAGTTTGTTCATTGCTTGTTTCTCATTACATTCCTACAGGGCTACAAAACAATCCAAAACCCATCCAAAAATGCAAGAACAAATTTACCTCAGTCTCACAATTGTCGATATATTAAAATGGCCAGATACACTCCGGGATGGGATTTGCTTTATTCATTTCACCCTCAGGAAGAACTATAACTTTGGTGATCCCAAGACTTGTCATATATCGCCATCATCATCATTTCATTTGTCCAATACTAACTTGTGACTAATGACATTAATATTGGCCTCATCTGTACTTTGTGTTTATAGATAATTAGCAAACTAAGATGGTAAACATGGTAAACATTATACCTGCAAAAAATCTGCATGTTAACATTGTCTTTGTGAGCATGTTAGCTCAAAGCATCACTGTCAACCCGTTCGTATTCCCAACTCGTCAAATACTGACGCTTGGTCATTGTCTCTTCAGCGTCAGATAACGACGTAAAAATCACCCTTCAGCGTCTGTACGGAACACACCGGGTATATCAGTAGCTCGACCGCGGCGCTGTAAGATGACGTAGTATTAAGAGTGACAACGGTAGCGAGTAGTACAAAAGACCCAAATTGTGCCACGTGTCACTGAAAGGTACATTTTGTAACCCCACCCACAATCTTTTCCTAAACCTTACTATCCCGTTTGTGTGCCGTAAGTCAGGTAAACGTACGTCCCGATAGAGCTTAAAAAAGTGATGCCGACCCAGAGTTTAAAAAGTGACGCCAAATGTCCCGACCAAGGGCGTCTCTTAATATGGCGCTAAAGGAGACTTTTTGCATCAGGAAAAAACGCCAAAGGCACCTGACCACACTGGGAGTGAGAATTTGTTGTCACTGTACCTAAGTAAGTACAGCCTGACTGAGCTGCAAGCATGGTTATAGACTCTTAGCTAAGCGAGCATTAAGCCCAAAACAGCCCTCCTTTAAAACAACACACAGGACTGTGTTAGGGGAATATCTTGCTTCAGCATTTATGGTTTGCTTGTGATAGTGCCCCTCCCTGCAACATTACATGGATAATAAAGGCATAACATGCTGAAGTATATAGCTGTTTACATTGTTTAATTTGCTTTGTGACAGGAGCGATGGTGGGAAGATCCACCTGGTTTCATCATTGAATTGAAAGAAAATGAAGAAATGAGACTATTACATGCAGTCGCTGTATTTACATGTATGTTGATTCACTCACTATGATAGAGAGCAGGAGTCACAGTGAGCATAAAGTTTGCAGTGGAAATGTCTTTGTTCGTTGTCTGTTACTGAAAAGGAGAATATTACAGAGCCTTTTTCAACATGATTTTTCATGCTGTACAGTATATTCATGTTGTATTGCACCATCAGAAACTTGTAGGCAAAAAGCAAAAGAAGCCCAAGCTGATTAATCACAGTTTTTGATATCCTCGCGCGGCCTTTGAAGCACCAACTTGTAGTTAAATTTTTGAACAGCCACAGGTAAGCCACGTTGTAGCCTTCGGCGTAGTGACGGCGGCTTAACAAAAAAGTGTCAATTAAACTTTACGGCCCAGGCTCATAAGAGTTCCAAGTGCCAAAGCCATGAAACTCAAATGATGATACAAACTGCTGCAGTAAAATAAAAGGTCACACAAACTGGCTTTTTAGCAGAGATTCCTCATTCAGGTCATCAGAGGCTAAATAATGGATGCTATGTTATCTGAGATACTCAACTACCTTCACCTGGTGTCCAAAGTGCAAATCAGTCTCTGATCATATTGAAGGTTGACTAGCAAGTTTCTGTTGCCTCTACCAGTCTGACTGTGGCAACAAAAGTCATCCAAAGGAACATGCTCAGTCTTCCCAAAGTTTGCTTAGAAAGTAGAAGTAGAGAAAAAAAAACACATGAACCTGAAAACTTTGTCGAGAATGCTATTATATCATCCAATGCATTTCGTTTAAATTCAAGTGGGGCTGAATCAAACAAGGGGGAAAAAAGTTGATCTCAAGGAGACCAAATTAACACGTCTTTTTTCACTCTCTCCCTGCCATCCAAGACTACTGCAAAGGAAATCCAATTAGGAATGTTTCAATATGGCTGACAAACGACTCTTCCTACCAACTGCACTTGGATGGAGTGAAGAATGAAGCAAGAAGCTACCTGTTTTTCCGCATGTACACGCTTACTCACATATGATCACACAAACACTTTTGTGCCCACACAGGTTTAAAAATCACACATTTCAACAGATATGTGCATGCAATCAGGCATATATAGAGACTTATACAGAGCTGGCCAACATTCCACACTCACAACAACGGACATAAAAACAACACTGAAACACACTTGTCTTACCTTACATGAATGCAATTACAAACAGCGGACCGGCCAAGACAAAGGTATACCTTGCAATAGCCATTACAATGCAATGGCCAAGAGCTGCAGTTTAGACACACAAACACACTTACACACACACTGCCCATGTATCTGACAATACCCTGATTAGTTTCCATGAAATGAAACTAATTCTCAGCGTTCTGCTATGTGTGTCTCATTGATACTCTTCATACAGAGACCATGTTCTCGAATACAGATACAAAGACTACATTGGACAACTCATTAAGATCCGGGCTCTGAGACATCAGTTAGAGTAAGTGAGGTAGTGAGTTTGTGGCATGGTTTTATTAATATTAACAAAATCCCCTTTCAGAAAGTAATATAACATGCTATATCAAGGCTCAATTAAATGTTAAAGTGAATCAATTAGCAAGATGCACATCCAGGAAAAAAATCAAAAGAAAGTAGACTCAATTAAGTAACCCTAACCACCCCGTGTGTTTGTTTGATTACAGGAGTGGAGTCAGCTACGCAGGAGTCACCGGGCCACCTGCTATTCATCAGCCTCATCCTGCTCTGCCAACCCGTTCTCACTCCGAACTCGTTAAATACGGACGCTTGGGCAGTGGCTGTCAGTGCCATATACGACGCAAATAGGTCCCTTCAGCGGGTGTGTAGAAGCTACGCGGCGCTTGAAAATGACGTAGTATTAAGATCGACAATGGTAGCGAGTAGTATGAAAGCCCGAAATTCTGTGTAGGGAAGGTGGTTGGTGGATGGGTCAAACAACACAGGACTTTCACCCCGGAGTCCGGGGTTCGTGTCCATCGTGTCACTTTTCCTAAACCCAACTGTCCCGTTCTTCTTTACCTAAACCTAAGTGTCCCGTTATTGTCCCGTGTTTCACGGAAACGTACCTTTTATAAGCCAACCCACAATCTTTTCCTTAACCTAATAGCGCCAAAAGTGACGCCCAACCAATTGCGTTTAGATATGATGCTAAAGGAGACTTTTAGCATCGATAACAACGCCAAAGGCACCTGACCAAGTGTCCAAATTTTATGGGAGTGAAAATGTGTTTGCTCTGCTTGATATACCCTGTTCATTCCTTCACTATGCGCCAGATCGTAAACTACTCTACCCAGTCAGTTACGCTTCTAGCCTCTTTATAGCTTGTTACCTGATCTGTACCCTGCTAATTCTGTTTTCTGTACCCTAGTGGCCTGGTCTGACTCCCGTCTCCACTCCTGCACACACGGCTCTGGATTCTGGAACTCAACCTCTGGACACAGTGGATCCAACTGAACACCTTCCCTGGAATCTCGGAATCTGCCCTCAGCCTGTTTCCTCGGACCTAGATCTCCAAGATACCATTCTGAATTTAAAGTCAAACTTCATGAATGGCATACAATGCCAAGCTGCATCTCATGACGCTCCGCATTTGATAGCTCCTCGACTCCTCGGTCCTCAGCTGAACCGGAAGGTGTTCTTCCCCTCCTCGGTGAAGGATGTCTCAAAGCTCTTATTTCTGCCCCAAGGACCGAGGAGGGATCATCGAGGAAGGATCATCGAGGAGCTATAGGCGAGGATACTAGAGATCAGCCTTCCTGGAAGCCATGCAGCTAAAGGAGTTCCTAACTCCGCCCAAACAGCTGACGTATTCATGTGATGCTTCAGAGGAATAGACGTCTTATCCCTCTTAAACACATTTGCTCGTTTCCTCTCTCCTCCCGTGATTTCCTTGCGTCCCTCCCGTGCCTCCTCGGTGGAAGGGACCAAGAAGCAAGGAAGGGAGGAAAGTGGAGGACTCGAGGAGGCAATTTAAGCAACGTAAGATGCAGAATGCGTTGATTTATTTTTTTAGGTCACTACTCGAAAAGAAACTTCATATTGCAACAAAGAAGGTCCTGAACTTACTTTGGATAAATGGCCAATTAGGCTTGTGTGTTTTGAAGCATAAAGTGTCCTGGGGGGATTGCTCTTCTCTTTGATTATGAAGCTCAGTGTGAGTACAGCCACTGTTGCACCACTAAGTAATATATACAGTTAAGAAAGTCCTCAAGGATCATTTTCAAAGCGCAGGTTACTCAGCATTAGTACCGACTGAAGTGATTTGCAAAGTACTCCCTTGTTATCACAAGAGTTTGATTAGCAACCAATTAGGCACATGACTTATTTATTTGTATTTTTTATGAACACTGTTGGATTGATTGTTTTGGTGATTGACTGAAACTGTCCGTTGTGCTCTCAGTTTTTTCCTCACTTAAAAGAATCAAAGCCCTCAAACACAAAGCTTCTTTGTGAGGAAACACTGCATTTCCTTTAAAGCATGCTCTCGCAAGACTGATGCAATCTTGTAATATGCCACTGGAAAAACACAAAGTGTTCTTCCTTTCTGCCATGGTGGTGCCATGGGATGCTTTTGTATGTTCCGCAAATGTGCTGAAATCCATTAATAACTGAGTGTGCTGTTTAATATTCTGCACTGCAGCTGGCTTCCTGTACCGTGGTGTGCTCTAAGGAACTCAAATCTTCATGTTTTTACAGCATATTGTCTAATGAGACATGCGTTACAATCAAGCATCTCTCTTGATTATTTTGAAGTGACATTATTGCCACTTAGCCACTGAATTCTGCAGGCTGCATTGCTTCATTTACTTCAGCATGGGGTTAATGGCTAATGTGCTGGCTAATGATGGATGCAGATGGATGAGGTTAGGATATGTTAGCTTTCTCCGATGATTATAGTATGCAAAGCATGGGTTAGTGTGTAATAGCTGCTAATTAGGAGAAAATGTTGTTTAGGTACCATAAGGGCTGGTTCTAAACACGTGGCCTCTACCCTGTATTTATTAATCCAGTGTGTGTGTGATGTCTATTAAAGTAAAGAGAGAGAAAAGACCTTCTGAGATCTTCTGACAATTTCAACTCTGTGGACTGAACTCAATCATTTCTTTTGCATTTAGTGAATGTTCTTTTTCTGAGAAACAAAGGTGCAAAAGTACAATACATTAATTAGGATATGCAAAAACATACAACGGTAACTATCAATGGTTTAATAGCATGCTCAAATTTATATGATTTTGGCAAGTGATGGGATACACAGACATTTCTGATGATTTTTAAAATGATCTCCTTCAGGACAACAGTGATTCAGACACCTGACAATGATAATATGCCTCACATCTTAGAAACAAACCTGTAAAACACTTTTTAAGTAGCTCTGTAATATTGTTACACCATGTTGCAACATCTTGGTTTGTTACTGTTTTCTCTGTTTTCCTTGGCACCACATTCCAACTTCCACCATCTCTTTTATGACATATTTCATTTGTGTGCTTGTTTTGTGTCCCACTCTGAATCACACTGCATTTACTACTGCAAGAATCTAGTTTCCCCAGATCATCAATCATCTAATGTGATCTAGCCAGGATGCTGCTTCCCGGTGCAAAAGTCAGGAGTGGTGTGAAACACAGAATATCAGCCTGAAGGAGATTAAAATAACCCTGGCATGTCGGATTCAATTTAAAACATTATTGGTATTTTCAGGATGTGTGATGAAAAGGATTCATTGTATAGACAGCTGGTTCTGATTAAAACTGGAGGTGAAGGGGTGGATGGGGGATAACAATTGACTCACAAAGGTCATGGCAAACAGTTTGAACCCCCTCAATCAACTAATTGACTTTGGAAAGAAATTTGTGGGAGTAAGCATGAAAGATTTCTGTAATTGAAGTCTAAGGGCGTTTTCACACCTACCTCATTTGGTCCGGACTTTAGGACTTTTCAGTTTGGTCCGAACCAAAATTGCAGGGGAGAAAGGTGCCTCGGACAACGGTCCGGATCAAAAGACCAAATTTTGGTCCGATCAAAAGAGGTGGTCTTGGTCTCGACAAAAGTATGTTGACAAAAGTCATAGTATAGTATTAAAAATAAAGTGTTAAAAAGCCATAGTATACTATGACTTATCATCACTTTTTTCTACATACTCGACTATGACTTTTTTCAACATACTATACTATGACTTTTTTATAACTTTGTTCGACATAATCTACTATGACTTTTTTGACATACTATACTATGGCATGTCAAAAAAGTAATAAAAAGCCATAGTATAGTATGTCAAAAAAAGTAATAAAAAAGTCATAGTAGAGTATGTCGAAAAAAGTCATAAAAAAAATCATAGTATAGTATGTCAAAGAAAGAAAACAAAAAACAAAAAAACATGCAAACTCCACGCAAAAAGGATCGAACCAAGGGTCAAAGTCTGCAGTGCTTTCTGCAAGTGCTAGTTGTAGCAGTGCTTACCACTGAGCCACCATGCCACCAAATATAATATTAGGTGTCATAGCATAGTATGTCAAAAAAAGTCATAGAATATTTTGTCGAAAAAAGTCATAGCATAGCATGTCGAAAAAAGTAATAAAAAAGTCATAGTATAGTATGTCGAAAAAAAGTCATAGTAGAGTATGTCGAATAAAGTGATAAAAAATGCATGGTATAGTATGTCGAAAAAAGTGATAAAAAAGTGATAGTATAGTATGTCGAAAAGCTCATAGTATAGTATGTCGAAAAAGTGATAAAATGTAGAGATGCACCGATTACAACTTTCTAGGCCGATTCCGATTTCTGATTTTCTTTGAGTTAGGCCAGCCGATAACGATTTTAGCCGATTCCGATTTCATTTTTTCTAACCACTTTACAGTTTAACAACAAAACTAAACTCTTTAAAGATTACTATGTTTTTAATGTTGGTTTTAAGCGGTATGCACCCCCACTAACCTGGAAAGCGTTTTAAACAGTAACGTTAATACAGCGTGTCGGAGGAATACGGCGTCTCTTTTTTTTTTTTTTTTTTTTTTTTGTTTACAGCGTGTCCTACAGCGGCCAGCGGGGCGTCAAAGTCAGAGGGACAACACATCGTTTGCTAACGTTAGCTTCTTGTCTCATCTGGGGTCTGATAAACAGTAAATTCATCAATGTCAATGTGCCCAACGCTATTTTCCAATAAACTGTAGCTGTCATATTTCAGGGGACCCGCGTGAGTGCGGTTTTCATGTTCCAGTTTTTCAGCCTCAAAGGGGGGGGGGGGGAAGGGACTGACTGTTCGAGCCGTGTATAATTACGACTTTATGACATTTCATAAACAGCTGATTGAGCGGCAGTGCGCCACTGCTACATGCATACAGCGAAAACCCGTGCACGTGTGATGTTGCTGTTGCACGATGTAAATCATGTGGCGCCCGAATGAATTTGACCGGCATAAAATCGGCATATGTCAGTCTGACCGGCCGGTCATGTGAAAATCGGCCAATTCCGGTCACCGGCCGGTCAATCGGTGCATCTCTAATAAAAAGCCATAGTATAGTATGTCGAAAAGCTCATAGTATAGCATGTTGAAAAAAGTGATAAAAAGCCATAGTATAGTATGTCAAAAAAGTGATTAAAAAGCCATAGTATAGTATGTCGGTGTTACGGCCTCCATTTAAAGAATCAAACCAAAGCTCAAAAGGGGTTGGAGGATGCAACATGAAAAAAAGGATGCCAAACACAAGGGTAACAATTAACAAACAAGCATCATTAAATCATTCAAAAATATTCCCAAAAGTAACAACCAAGGAGAAACAAAAGGGACTGGAGACCCTGGGCAAAAAGAACAAAATATGGGAAGACACTGGACCAACCTCTCAATGGGCCGTTACTCCCTGCGTCTCCCCCCTAAATTACCTAAAAAGGATCAACTAATCCTAAAACAAACAAAAGAGACGAATAACTGAACTACTGGTAACCTCCAGCTCAAACTAACACAATAAACTAAAATAACAAAACTCCAGCACCTAAGTGTACATGGAGGTTGGGAAAAACAAACCTGCTTGTGGAGAAAAAGTGAGGAAGAAACTACTCACTAAATGTACCCCTGTCCCTGCACTCTCTGCCTTCTTATCACCTCCCCCACTTTACCTGAGCACTGATTACACTCAGGTGTGTAACTGGCAGAGGGAGGAGGGTGGAACGAGGGACAGAGAGAGAGAGAGAGAGAGAGAGAGAGAGAGAGAGAGAGAGAGAGAGAGAGAGAGAGAGAGAAAACAAGAAGCAACCAGCAGCAGTCGGAAAAAAAGTGATTAAAAGCCATAGTAGAGTATGTCGAAAAAAGTGATAAATAAGTCATAGGGGGTTAGAGTCTGCAGTGCCTATTTGCTGGTGTTAGTTGGAGCTGTGCTAACTTCTGATCGATCATGCCACCAACATTTTGAATATAAAAAGTCATAGCATAGGATGTCGAAAAAAGTCATAAAAAAGTCAGTACGTCAAAGAAAGTCTGGAAGAACATGCAAAATCCACACAAAAAGTCTAAGTCATGCAATACACACCCATTATAAACGCAAAAAAGTCTGAAAGAAGCACTTAACTTAAGCAGTGAAAACACAAAAACTGTAAAAGATATCAAAAAGCTGAACCATTTTCTAATGGCCGAAGGTTTTGTGAATAGTTTAAAGTTTGAATGACGTCTGTAGTTGAAAGTATGTGGAGCAGTTGCATTTTAAAGTGGAAGAAGCCTGAAGATGATTTGAAGATTGCTACATTGACTTTCAATGTAAAAATAATAAAAGGTTAATATTTAAAAAGTAAAAATGGTATTACTGGTTTAACTTTTTTGTCACTTTTTTTCTTCTGTTAAAAAATTAATCGATTAATCCAATAATTGTTTTAGTTGAATACATAAAATATCAACATGTCAACAATAACATGGAAGCAATAAGCTACACTGCTATAGAGAGACTGACAAAGATAATAACAAGACAGAGAAAACTAAAAAAGAAAGACGATAATAGAAAGTAGCAGGTAGGAAGAAAAGACAAAGCACACAGTGATGAACAAAGAAAAAATAAAAGAGGCATTTTATTCAAGGACATTACATAATAGATGTGTTTTCGGATCCTCTGGCAGGCTGTGTAAATAGCAGCGGTTGATTCCATAATGGGCTTTCAGCGTGGCAGGCAGCGGTGTACGTTTCTCTCCACAGCCAGAAGAAACAAGATGAAACGAGGAGAAGGCGCTTCTTCATTTGGGAATCCATCATTCTGACGCAAACCCAAACATAATCGTAAAAGCATGATGTAGTAAAACATCTCAGTCCGGCTCTTACGCGCCGTCTGAATAATGCAATACTCAGAATGACGCATAGTTAGAGGCTGGCACACACACACACACACACACACACACACACACACACACACACACACACACACACACACACACACACACACACACACAGATGGATTACTCTGACCAAGACTGATTTCCTTTTGATTCATTTTCTCTATCCCATTTCTTCTCTATTACATGCACATTGTCTTACACATGCACGCATGCACACACGCACGCATGCACATACACACACACACACACACACACACACACACACACACACACACACACACACACACCTCCCTTGAGTTTGAAAGGTGTGAAATCCCCGGTCGAGGTGAGAATTGAATGTTCATTATTCATTAAGAGAGCCTCCCTCAGTGAGCACACACACACACACATACAGGCGAGAACACAGCTTCACAGGTGATTTATAACAAGGGACCCCATTAATAAATGATGCAAGATTTTAATACCTATTCATCCATCAATATGTAGCCACAGTGGATGCTCACTCTGGTTACCACTCCCATTATTAGCCTACCAGACACCCAATAATCAGTAGATATACAGTTCATCCTTGTGCACAACGCCCCCTTCTCTTTGACAAATGATCAAATACAGGAGAGGGATGATTACAAAAGGCTTAGCATCTCACCAAGCAGTGGTCAGGCGTGTTCCTGCTATTAATTATTCAACAATAGTAGAGCCATTGCAGGACAGCTTCGCTCCTGTAACTCTTCCATATACTTTAATAATGGTGTTGTAAAAAGTTGTATAAATCATGTCTGTAAGAATTTGAATTTGTAAAAAAAAAATTGTTGCCCATATCAGCCCTAGGATTATGGGTGGCTGGAGCCTATTTTTCGGCAGGTTGCCAGTCCATCACAGAACACATACAGACCAACCAATCATATTCACATTCACACCTCTGGCACCAAACTTTCATTTCTTTGGACTGAGGAAACCCACTCAGACACAGAGAGAACATGCAGACAGGATGTTCTTGCTAAGAGGCCACAGTCCACAATCCTTTTCAATCCTTCTTAAGTGTCAGTGTAATATGATAATGAGTTAATATGTATCATATTAGGATTAGGGTGTACATTAGGATGTAGAATTTATATCTATAAAAATTAAAACCTTATGATGGTAAGACTGTATGCACTTGCACTTATAATTTCTGATCGGGGTTTCTATGTAATTTGCTATCTGTGTTTTGCCAAATACATTTTTCTATTGGATATTTCTACAGTATCCTCATGTGATATCTCCAGTGTGGTTAAAGTGAAATTAATCTGTGTGGTGGAGGTCATTTTCACAGTTTGGAGCGTCACTCTGAACTTCACATAGCCAATTTTTATATCCAGGATCATGGGTATTTGAACTTGGCTCACCTCTGTGCTACCCGCACAAGGACATCTGTTTGACATCTGTGAAACCCCTGCAGACTCCTCTGTCCACTGTAAAAATGTTTTCATGCTTATATTCATTCATTTCACACGGGACACAATCTGCCGTCTCCTGTGTGAAAGTCCTATGTTTGTTTGACCCATCCCTCTACACTATGTGAACATACGCAGACTTTGATTAGAAACATTTTGTTACATGTGAAAGACAAATGTAAGCTGGGACAAAATAACTTCATATTTTAGGGGGGGGGGGTGCCACCTCGTGCCCCCTCGTGCCCCCCTTCTAGCCCTGCCCCTGTTGTTTATACAGATAGATATATGTACGCTGTAAGGAGTTGAGAAAATAAATACAAACACAACCAGGCCACATGTTGTGAAGAAATTCAGGTCAGCTTCCTTTAAGATTGAAGATAAAAAGATCAGTGATGTGAAGCGGATCCCGCAGGAGAACCCTTGATATTACTGTATATGAATGCCTTTTGTTGTGGTTTGATGTTGAGCCTTTTTGACCACTAGTAGTCAGAAATTGATTTGCAGGAAACGTTACTTCGGCATGTCTTTCACTTTAACAATACCTGTGAGCATCCTCTGCATTGCTGCAGCCTACTTTAACATTTTTTGTACCCAGAATCTGCTCATACATTAACATATCAATAGATTCAGAACTTTCAGAGAGGAAAATCTCAAGGAACCTATAGCTGTGATTAGTGTTCTCCTGTCTGCCTGAGTGCATCGCCAGAACTCTTCTGTCTTCTGCTGGACTTGTGAACTGCATTTAGATTACGTCAAAGACGAATTGCCTCAGCCACAATCAGCTGTTTAGCAAGTATAATTAAGAGAGTCAGAAGAACAGGCTGATGGGCTGCTATTGCTGCCTTCTGGCTAGCAGCCCAATTCAACTCTGCACAATAATAATGGCCAAAAAGATGAGCCATTCAATAAAGGTTTTTTTTTAATTTGTTTGTGACATTAAGAGTCCTCTGGCTTCCACTCTTCCCGTCCAAACATCACCTGTATTTTTTTTTAACACTACACTGAGTGCTTTAGTAGTGTCAATAAAGGCTGCAAACATGTCAGAAAATCCATCAGTGTAATGTTGCTTTACTTGCGTTTTTCATATTTAGTGATCAGAATCAGAATACTTTGTGATAACAAGGAATACCACAACATTCACAACAGATGTGTGAACTGTAAAACACTTGAAAGACAAAGATGTAGCAAAGAGATGTTATTTGTATAGATACAGTAAGAAAACAGTCTCACTTTCTCATGTGAAGAAATAACGCAATACATTGACCAAGGTGTTATAAAACTACAAAATGGGATGAGAGATTTTCAGAGGAGCACGGAGGACAAACCAACATAGAAAGAAAAAAACAAGGAAAGGAAGAACAAAGAGAGTCTGCTATACGCTGAGAAAGTAAAGATTGAGGCACTGAAGATCTAAGCTGTCAGGTCGGCTCTGAAGGAAACAGAAATATGATGCGAGAGTATGAGATGAAGAAGGAAGGGCTGGAGGATAACTAAGGGAGATGGACATGCAGAGGTCAGAGATGAGTCGAGAGACAGAAATGTGAAAGGAAAGATGGAAAGAGGGATACAGTGATGAAGGTAAAGGGAAGAAGAAGCAGGACAGAGCAAAAGAGACAATGAAGCAGAGAAGGCAAAACATGAGGGAGAACAAAAGGGAGAATAAAAAAGGGGAAAGTGGAGGGACAACGAAGAAGAATACTTCAGGGTCAAAGGTAAATAAAATGGCAAACTGAAACATAAATTAAAAAAAAACAGAGAGTCACGGAAACAACAGGACAGGAGTATGAATAAAAGACAAGGGAAAGGAGCAGTTAGATGCAGATGATAAAATAAATAAGAGCTTAAAGATCTGCAAAAAATGAGAAGAAGCAAAAGAATGAGAACTGATGGACAGAGCAGAAGTTACAAAAGAGAAATGCATCGCAGACGGTAAATAATTAGAATATTAGCCACTGTCATTGTTTTATTTAGTGAGTGCTGATGGGTTAGGCTACTGTTAGACAGGCTACAAGTAATATGAAGTCTTCAGGATGTTGAAAAACGGACCATACCTCTGCCAGATGTTTAATTGGCAGAGGGTGCACATAGGCTGCTAGATTTTTTATGAATAGCCCAAAGGCATACACAGGAGTGCAGAGTCAGGTGTAGATAGTATGTCATTGAGGTTTGTTTGATGCTTCAATATGGACAGAATAGTTTTCAGATAGTGCCCATCAAATTAAGAAAGTGGTTTTCAAAACTTTTTTCAACTTTTTTTTCCAAAACAAATTAAATGAATGCCATGTGTTTGTACAGGGCTAGAAATACCAACTCACCTGGAAGTAAGCAGAAAAGTTGGAGGTAAATGGTGATGGAGCTGGAACAGGTCGCAGAACAAAACTGCTGAGGTAGCATCTCTGTAGTCCTCATTAGTGGACTTAGTTTTATTTTGCACTTTTGGCTTCTGGGTGGTTCAACATGAAGATGGATGGATCCAAATTTGTTGTAATTTGAACTTAACTGACACTTAAACTACATTACTTTACCTGATTTCTTTTTCTTAGAATACTTTTAGTTGCCACTTTATGCGGTACACAACTCAAACTAATGCAGTCTATTACAACAGCCCTGCAATAAATCCTACCTTCATTAAGGTTATAGTGTTCAGGTTTTGTACCTGCTTTAGAGAGGTGTTGATTCAACTTTATGATAATTTTTGGAGGATGTAATTTGCAGTGCTGTATTGCATTATACAGAAAGGTGCGTCCGTTATTTAGCCCACCCTCATTGGTATAAATGGACTGGGCAATGTAATAAAAAAGTACAGTGCTGAAAAATGAACATCACTCATGCAGTAGATTCAGATGGAAATAAATGTAACTTGTAGAACTGATAAACATTACAGTCACGCTAGTAGATACTGTATCTTGCCATAAGACTAACTCTCATAAACAAAGCACACACACACTCTCATGTCTGCACAAATACTCTATTATCTTACATGCAAACACACATACACTCTCATGCTCTCTCAGTCACAAACACACTCTGTAGACATTATAATCCACTTCCGGCTTCCTGGAGACTTTTCACCCTCAACCTATGGACACATAGTTCAGATTATTTGCATAAATATATTAACACATACACAGGTTTTCTGTTTTCACACACAAACATAAACACAAAAACAGATAAACTTACAAATTGGCAGATAATGAGACAATGGGCCCCTGGGCAAACACATGCAAAATGCCCCACCTTTTTTGAGTATTTACATTTCCAGCCTAAAATGTTTTTTATAATGAATTCTAAATCAATGTTAAATATTGTGAACCGTATTTGCATAATGGAGAAAGTTTGCTACTCAGGAAGAGGTTTGACTTTGTTTTTTCACTGATTCAAATGTAGGATTTGATTTCTGTATCCTCATCTTGCAAGCAAATAATAATTAGATTGTGAATTATATGTAATTGCAACTCCTCATTCTACAAGATACATAATACATGATTTGCTTAAGGTGAGGAACGGGTTTTCTTCAAGCTTTATTTCATCACGTCATTATTGTAATGTAGAGGCTCAAAGTGAAATTTACCATTCAAACCTAATTAAACTGCGTGCAGATTTTTCACGTAATTACAGCATCTTTCAAATGAGACAATCTTTGTGAACATTGGTGCAATCTACTAGTTGCTTGTAGCCCATTCATCTTATTGCCCTAGGATCCAATCCATGCAATGTGGTCAAAATCAGACGTTTTCACATGCTATGTTGAAATGTTAACTTCATGTCAGTACCCTGTATTTACCCTGTATTTATCTGTTTTTTTGTGTTGAATTGCAAACTTTATACTTATACCCTTTATGTACATATTCTGTTTTGTGTCAGCATTAGGAAAGTGTTTATTTAAAATGTCTCTAAATAATTCTAGAATGGATGGGCCGTGTCAGTGGCCAGACACGAAAATGAACAACTCAATCATTCATTCATTAATGCTACACATATTGACTTTTCTGGGACTGTGACAAGCCGGGTCATAAGAAATCCCGGACTAGCCCCCAATTTGTTATGACCCGGCTCTTAGGCAACAACACATAGGAGACATACCATGATAAAGTTTTACAAAAGTATGCTTTATTAAACCAAAGCAAACCAAAATAGATCAAAATTAAAGGATTGTGGGGTGTGGTTGTAAGTATAGTCAGTGGTCTAAGTGTGTATGAGTGATAGAGGTGTGTGTGAGTGTAAAGTGCACACAAAGCATCCAGATAACCTAAAGATACCGAACCAAACCAACGAATAAGAAGGGAGCGCTGAAACTGCAGCAACTGCCAGGCAGGCAGAGAGGGCCAACAACTGCACTGCAGTCAGGCTTGAATAACCTGGGAACAATCAGGTATTCCAGGTTAGAAGAATTTATGTTTCAGTCGTCATTACAGTATCATCATGTGTGTTATAAACATTGCCATCTTTCTTCAGTCTTTATGTTGGTTACAATGCATTCTAATGTGCGTTCCAATCACCTCGGAAGCCGGAGCTGGGAATAACGTCACACTCGAGTTGAATGCATTCCATTTACAAGTCTGGTTTTTCATTGTGGGGATAGCTCTAGCCAGTTTAGCCATTGTTAGTAATACCAGTAGTTAACAACGCATTACGCTGTTTTTTTGTGTGCATACAAACAGCGTAACAACATGCCCATAGATAGAAGTTGGACAGGACTGTGTGTACAACTGATTTAGTGAGACACAAATAAAACAGAAGTGCTAATAACTGTATGTTACTGCAGCTTTCACTACTGTTGATGCAGAAGGCAGCCATGTTGGATTTTGAACTCGGAGTACTTCAAGGTTGTCCGAGTTCCGAGCTCGGAAATCCGAGGTCAGGGGGCGAGTTTCCAACTTTGACCTCGGAAAATCCAACTTCTGAGTACAAATGGAACGCACTATAATAGCAATACATTTCCATGGTGGATAGCTCAAAACTCTGTATATTGCTATACTCATGTTGAAAATTTGACTAACTCTTACCAAGCGTATTAATGCACAAATTGGTTTGAGAAGTTTTGAGGGCGTTTTTGATACTTTCTTCAACTTTTTGAAAACTTGTTATGATTTATATATATTTTAAGTGACACGAAGTACAGCTGTCCACTGTTTCTTTTTCTATGAGGAATCAAGAAACTTCCCTTTTAACAGCCACCTTTCAAGCCCACAGGTGGTTCAGTGTTTTATGCTGAAAGGTCTCACTTAGCAGCTCCATTGTTGCAGCAAAGAGTTATGCAGGATTCCCGCTGGCCTTAAAAAGACAAAAGTCAGTTTTTTTATTTGATTGACAGGTACACAAATTGCTACTTTTTCATGTTATGTTTTAGAATAACTTAATTTTAACTAGGTCAGCAATCTATAATCATGTAGTTCAAGACTTGTAATCTCCGTGAGATACAACAAGCAAGCAACACCAGAACGGCTCCTGTGTGATTTTCCCATCTGTTTTCAACAGATTGCAGCTGTCACAGGAAATTATATTAAATTTAATCATAAAAAAATATGTTTTCAATCCATGAATACAACATTGTAGAAAGGATTTTCTGAAGATATGAGCATTTCAACAATGACAGCACTTTGCATGTGAAAAGAAGACAAAAGCAGGTGTAAATTTGTGGTATTTTGGGCATTAAAAAATATTCCCTTACTTGTCTCTGATCAAAGGCTTCCTTTTCTAGCAGCGAGACTCATGGAGAACAGTATTTTGGAAACATGCCATGAGTTTTCTTTGTCAGCACAAACGGCCAAAAAAGACATCCCATATACCCTATTCTGAACTGGTATATCTAAAATGTCAGAGGAAAATAAAATAAACTTGCACTTCGAAATTGCAAATAAAAACAAAAAATAAAAAAAAACTAGCTAGGGGAAAAAGTAATTAAATTTAGTCTGTCAAAGCTAGCCTTGGATATCTCACCGCTTACATTTAACTCAACATAGCTTTATAGCGGTTTAGTTTGTTTGTAGAGCCCACACATTACCAAGACAGAGTGCTGCCTAGACAGTATGAAGCTACTGTGTGGCGGTGCTCTTACTGTGATTTGACTTACTTTAGTTCCATTTAGCGGTACATTTTGTAATTTAACATGCTGAAATGACACATTGGGATAATCATTGTTTATGTGATACAACAAATGTCAAAACCCAAACTATTGTTAATTAGTTAGTTTGGTTTTAATGGTTTGGGCTAGGGCTTTAAGTTCCCTTTAAAGGGAATATTAATGCTACAGTGGCATACAAAAAAAGCACAAAGCCAAATCCATAACAAAATTGTTTTCCCAGTTTGCTGTGGAAGAACTTGACCTCCACCCCCTCCAACACCTTTGGGATGAAATGGAACACATTTAAGCCAGGCCTTATCAGCCAACATCAGTGCCTGACTTCACTAATGCTCTTATGGCTGTATCAGAGTAAATCCCCACAGCCAGGTTTCAAAATCTGGTGGACAGCCTTCACATAATAGTAGAGGCTGTTATTGCATATGGGTGCAATGACCAGGTTGTCCACAAACCTTTGGAAACATCTAGTGCATGTGAACCATTCATTTTTGTAGCACACCATGTCAGGGGACTTCTTAAAAAACTCAAACAGTAACCAAATTGACAGTCAGTAACATTTGAACCACGAGATAAAGGAGGAGTCATGAACACACTTAACTCTATGAAACACACTTGGGCTGGGCAGGAGAAGAGAAAAAGGAGAGGAAATTGCAGGTAAAGTGGGGTCAGGATGAGTGAGAGTGGGAGAGAGCACAGTGAAGATAATAAAAGGACAGATAAGAGGAGATGAGTAAAGGGGAAGAGTGAAAGATGGGATGAACTCTTCCAAACTGATTTCCCCTGATTGGTATTACTCTCACTATATCACTCGTTTCCTCTCTAAGCATGGGAAGTCTTGTTTCAGAGTAAAAGAACAGACTTTGCACAATACAGAGATAAGAAATAGCAGGACATACTGCTGGGTCTGCAATTAATGTTTGGGTCAAAGTTCTGATTAATCCCTGTTCAGTGACTGTGTGTGTGTGTGTGTGTGTGTGTGTGTGTTTGTGTGTGTGTGTGTGTGTGTATGTGTGTCTGTGTGTCTGTGTGCGTGTGCTGCATGTGTAGCATTTGTGTGCAGAATTGATTGCACAGCCAGGTCAATGGCTGTACCAATAAGTAATGAATTGCAATTGTGTTTGTGTGTGTGTGTGTGTGTGTGTGTGTGTGTGTGTGTGTGTGTGTGTGTGTGTGTGTGAGAGAGAGAGAAAGAGAGTCTGAGTGGAAGGTTAAAGTGTTTTCATGTGTATCTAAATGCCACTGTACTGGTGGTGTGTGGGTACTTGTTGAACTGTGTGCATACCCCTGACACAGGGCTATAACATGCACATACACAAAAGTTACACTATGTAAGCAAATGTATGTGGATACCTGAATATGACTGGCTGCCCACCAAATTTTAGAACCTGACAGCAGGGGATTTGCTCCCATTCAGCCATAAGAGTATAAGTGAAGTCAGATGGATGATAAGGTCTGGTTATTAGTCGGCGTTCCAGTTCATCCCAAATGTTTTGGATGGTGTTGAGGTGAACACTGAAAGTTAAGTATTGACATTCTGTTGAAAATATCACAGATTCATGCCCCCCAGGTATTGATCCTAATGGCACTTTACAAGTGAATGAATCTGAAAATGTTTTCTGCAGGGTAAAATGTAATACTAGTACTATTCCAGTTATAATCAACAATAGACCATACAAAGTGTTGAATCCCCTAAGTAATAAGGAGTTGACTGCAAACATAGTCAATTTAGCATCCAGTTCACGTCAGCCACAGGTAACCAAAAAAGGGGCAATACTTAACAACCTAATTGGAATTACAACTACCACTGCAATGATAGAACAGGATAGGAAAATTAGATGCGGTCTACTAAATATCAGATCTCTGTCTTCTAAAGCAATACTAGTAAACGAATTGATATCCGATAATCAAATTGATCTATTCTGTCTAACTGAAACCTGGCTGGGCCATGAAGATTATGTCAGTCTAAATGAAGCCACTCCTCCCACTCATATTAATACTCAAATTCCTAGAGGCTCAGGCCGAGGAGGGGGAGTTGCAGCCATATTTGACTCTAACCTGTTAATTAATCCTAAACCTAAACTAAATTATAACTCTTTTGAAAATCTCGTTCTTAACCTTCAGCATCCAACATGGAAAACAGTACAGCCTATTATATTTGTTGTTGTCTACCGAGCACCAGGTCCATATTCTGAGTTTTTATCTGAATTCTCAGAGTTTTTATCATGTGTAGTCCTAAAATCAGACAAAGTACTTATTGTAGGTGATTTTAATATCCATGTGGACGTTGACAGCAATAGCCTTAGTACTGCTTTCAACTCACTACTAGATTCAATTGGTTTCAGTCAGAGTGTGCACGAGGCCACGCACTGTTTTAACCACACCCTTGACCTTGTGCTGGCATATGGCATCAAAATTGAAGACGTAATAGTATTCCCGCAAAATCCTTTATTATCAGACCACTTCTTAATAACTTTCGAATTCTTACTACCCGATTATACGAAATTAGATAAAAGCTTCTACGCTAGAAGCCTATCTGACAGTGCTATAGCTAAATTTAAGGAAGATATTCCAACAGCACTAAACTCATTAACGTGCCGTAATATAACAGAGGATCTTTATGTAAACTTTAGTCCCTCTCAAATTGATCATTTCGTAGACGATGCTACGGCCTGCCTACGGACGACTTTAGACTCTGTTGCTCCCCTTAAAAAGAAGACGATGAAGCAAAGGAAACTAGCACCTTGGTATAACTCCCAAACTCGTAAATTAAAGCAAATCTCGCGCAAACTTGAAAGTAAATGGCGTTCCACCAAACTGGAAGAATCTCGTTTAGACTGGCAAGACAGTCTGAAAACCTATAGGAAGACCCTAAGAAAGGCCAGATCAGACTACTATTCATCACTAATAGAAGAAAATAAGAACAACCCAAGGTTTCTTTTCAGCACTGTAGCCAGGCTGACAGATAGCCACAGCTCTACTGAGCCATCTATTCCTATAGCTCTGAGTAGTGATGACTTCATGAGTTTCTTTAACGATAAAATTATAACAATTAGAGATACTATTCATCACCTCTTTCCCCCAACCTCTAATGGGTCACCTTTAACTGACAGACTGCTAGAAAGAACGACTAGACCTGACATATACTTAGATTGCTTTTATCCTATAAACCCTCAACAATTAATGCTAAAGGTCTCTTCAGCTAAGCCATCTACCTGTCTCTTGGACCCCATCCCAACGAAGCTACTTAAAGAAGCGTTACCCGTGGTTAACACTTCATTGCTAGATATGATAAATATGTCTTTATTGACAGGTTATGTACCGCAGTCATTTAAAGTAGCTGTGATAAAACCTCTACTGAAAAAACCCACCCTCGATCCTGAGGTCTTAGCCAACTATAGACCTATATCTAACCTTCCCTTTCTCTCCAAGATCCTTGAGAAAGTAGTCGCTAACCAGTATGTGATTTTCTACATAGCAATAGCTTATTTGAGGACTTTCAGTCAGGATTTAGAAAGCATCATAGCACAGAGACGGCACTGGTGAAAATCACTAACGATCTTCTAACTGCATCAGACAAAGGACTTGTCTCCGTACTTGTCTTATTAGATCTTAGTGCTGCATTCGATACTATTGACCATACCATCCTCTTACAGAGATTGGAACATTTAGTTGGCATTAAAGGAATCGCAATAAACTGGTTTAAGTCCTACTTCTCTGATCGATCGCAATTTGTTAATGTTAACAATAAACCCTCCAATTACGCTAAAATTAACCATGGCGTTCCTCAAGGCTCAGTGCTTGGACCAATTCTATTCTCCTTATATATGCTTCCTCTAGGCAATATTATTAGGAAACACTCAATTAACTTTCACTGTTATGCGGATGACACCCAATTATATCTGTCAATCAAGCCAGACGAAACCAGCCAGCTAGCTAAACTTCAAGCTTGCATTAAAGATATAAAATCATGGATGGCCTACAATTTCCTGATGTTAAACTCAAACAAAACCGAAGTTATTGTCCTGGGCTCCAAACCCCTACGAACCTCATTAGCCGAAGATATAATTACTCTGGATGGCATTGCCCTGGCCTCAAGTACTACTGTCAGAAATCTAGGAGTTATTTTTGATCAGGATCTATCCTTTAACGCCCATCTAAAACACACCTCTAGAACAGCCTTTTTTCACCTTCGTAACATTGCTAAAATTAGGAACATCCTATCTCAAAACGATGCAGAAAAACTAGTCCATGCATTCGTTACTTCCAGGCTGGACTACTGTAATTCCTTATTATCAGGATGCTCAAATAAGTCCGTTAGGACTCTCCAGCTGATCCAGAATGCTGCAGCGCGTGGTCTGACAAGAACTAAGAAAAGAGATCATATTTCTCCTGTATTAGCTTCTCTCCATTGGCTTCCTGTAAAATCCAGGATTGAATTTAAAATCCTTCTTCTGACCTATAAAGCTCTAAATGGTCAAGCTCCTTCATATCTTGAGGACCTCTTAGTACCTTATTGTCCCACTAGAGCACTACGCTCCCAGAATGCAGAGTTACTTGTGGTTCCTAGAGTCTCTAAAAGTAGAATGGGAGGCAGAGCCTTCAGCTATCAGGCTCCTCTCCTGTGGAACCAGCTCCCAATCTGGGTTCGGGGGGCAGACACCGTCGCTACATTTAAGACTAAACTGAAAACTCTCCTCTTTGATAAAGCTTATAGTTAGGGAGTGAGGAGTTGCAGTGAACGCCTAGACCGGCGGGGCAGGGTGTACAGCACCCCTGCTTTTCTCTGCTTCTCTTTACAGTCATCAGATTTAACTATCGTATAATCAATAATATAGTGCCTCTCCTAGTTATGCTGTTATAATTCTAGACTGCCGAGGAAGTTCCTTCTTATGACACGCTCTTTTCTTTTGTTTCCTTTTATGCACATCATGTCTCAGAAGTGCTTGTTACTCACCTAGCTCTGGGGAGTTTACTCCCCGGAGTCCTTATGTTTCTTCTTCGCCCAGAACATCGCCTCGGATTAGGGCGACACCAAGACCTGGGTCTTGGGTGCAGCTGTGGCTATGGACCTGCTACACCCTGCTACGCTCTGCGATTCCCTGCAATGCCCGACTACGTCCTGCTGCGTCCACCGCGTCCACCCATGCTCTGCTGTGCCACGCTACATCCTGTACCGTCATAACCCCAACCGTCAGACACCGCCCACCAAGAGTCTGGGTCTGCCGAGGTTTCTTCCTAAAAGGGAGTTTTTCCTCGCCACTGTCGCAATAGCCACTGCTAATGCTTGCTCTTGGGGGAACTATTGGAATTGTTGGGGCTTTATAGAGTGTGGTCTAGACCTACTCTATCTGTAAAGTGTCTCGAGATAACTCTTGTTATGATTTGATACTATAAATAAAATTGAATTGAATTGAATTGAAAAATTGAATTGAGGTCAAGCTCTTTGACACCAAACTCAGAGAACAAATTATATAGTGACCTTTATAAACCATTGGATCTTGCACAACATCTTGAAAGGTTGAAACAACAACAGGCCTCCCCCAAACTGCCACCAAATATATGGAATCACAATATTGTATAAAATATCATTGAACAGTGTAGCATTAAAATTCCTGGTAATTGGCATGTATAATATATATATATATATATATATATATAAACAAGAAGTATGTGGACAGGGCTATAACATACATACATTATGTATTAATAAAACAATAACACATCATCTCATATGCTATATATGACAGCTGTGTCTGTGGCTTTGTGAGGATTTTGGGATGACACTAACAACTGCAGCTCCTTCTCTGCCTCCTGTCACTCCAAGGACGAGCTCTGCTGTTGTCCACGTTGCTGGGCGGTTATTACCTTTCAAGCGCTGTCAATTAAAGTGCTAGATCATGGTGAGGGTGATGAAAGAGGGCAGGGAGGTTTGCTACTGACCCTGCATAGCCAGACAGCCACCTGTTCCAAAAATTGTTTCCTGGGAGACAAAGTTACTATCAAGGACCAAGAATACAGATCAGTCAGGATATGTTGACACTTTCCCGCTGCTTCAAGTGTGTTTTTGGCAGAGCAACCAGCAGGACGGTCAACAAGTTTGAATGTCTTTTACCGACTTGACTAACTCAATATATGTTCAGACTACTAGTGGAAGGCATATCCACATATTTCTTTCAAGTAAAATACTACAATTTCAAAGTAGTAAATTAGAATCAAAACAAATGATCTGTAATGTGAAATGAGTCGGTTGTAGTGACGAACCAACAGAGAATTATCCCTTACTTCTGCATGTCTCTATCTCTACAGCCCATTTTAGCATCTTTCCGCTCATTGGTTTCATGGTTTTCAGTGCAAAAGCTCTGATAAACTGACTTGACACTAGGTCTACCTATCCAGCAGCAAACGACAGACAAGGGTTACTACTAGCTGGTGCATAAGTGGAGCATTTAGCAGGAAAACAGCCAGATATTTCACTCGGGAGATGGTGGAGACCAAAACAAAGCAACCCAGTCTCACAGCAGTTTGTGAAATAGTCACGTAATTTAATCTATTTGTTAGGCCCGCTGCCCCTAGGTAGCTTCTCTGTTCTCTCCCTCCCCCTTCTGTCCTAATTGCAGGAGTGGAGTCTGGTGTGCAGGAGTCAGGGTTCCAGCTGCCTCTCATCTACCACAATCAACCTCTGCATCATATACCCAGTCAGTCCTCCACTCTGCATAAGATCATAGACAACACTGCCACACTGCCACTGGAACCTGACTCCTGCTACCGCGCCACTCCTGCCATACTCCGAACCGGAACCACTACCACTGGATCCCACCTCTAGCCAGTTAAACTGTCTCTCTCTGATGGACCCGCTCCTTCCCAGAATTCTCCTGACCTGTTTTCCACCCTGGAAACCTGGACTTGCCTCCCCCCTGGAAACCTGGACTTGCCACTTGAGTACTTTGAATAAAACCTGTTAAATTCATACTCATAGCTCTGCGTCTGTCTGCATTTGGGTTCTGCTTATCATTCAAATGTAACACTATTGATTATTGCACGAGGACACGTTTTTCCCGGGTCAGCACGTTTTTTAAACTAATGTATTTCAATTGGAAGCATCTTTCATGTTCACAGCACGTTTGCTTCTGTTAGTCAGAATTGCAGCTGAGAAACTGTATCGCTTTGCTATTATTGGTATTTTTAGGACTTTAACCGCTGATTTAATCAACATTTATTCACGAGATGTTATCACAGTTTATATTTGTCTTTTAATGTTATTTTGGTCTTTTTACCAGGGATATTTATTAGTTATAATTAGTTAGTTATAACTATAACACTACATTAATCAACATTTATTTAGTTGTTATCATGGTTTTTCTTTCTTTATTTTAATGATTTATTTTGGTCTTATTACCGGTGAAATATTACAGTATGCTGTAAGACACTACGGTACAAGTGGGACACATTCAAAGGCCATATCTCACAATGCATTATGGACATTCATATCAGATTTTGGGCAGGGAGGCAGCTCTTTAACGCTAATATCGCTTCAATGTACATATTAAATAAGTGACTTTGTCACCAGCAACCATGGGACAAGTTGCTCAGTTTTTTCCCAGTAAGTTATGCACCGTAATAACGTGTACCCAATCCATAGAAGTGACGTAGTAATTATTGCTACACATGAAAATGAATACAGCTTGTTTCACTGGCCCCAGGTGGCCACAGTGCAAAAACACCAAATTAATAGCAAACATCCTGCATTAAAATGTATACTAATGTAAAATAAATATTATGAGCACAATTATCAAAGTACTAAACATGATTAAATTGGTGGAAATTCTCTGTGTTGAACATGTGTGCACCTTGAGAAACAGTCTTCCACTCCGTTGAAATGTTCATGTGCGAGGAAACAAGACATGCCTAAACCTTCCGGTCTCACTATAGTTGCCTTGCATACATATTGTAGGAAAACTAATGAAAATAAATTGTTGGCTAGTCAGCCCCCGTAGCTTAGGGACTCTAACCATGAACCACAATGTCCTTAGTTCCACTGGGGCTCTTTGTTGTGTGTGTCTCTCTCTCTCTCTCTCTCTCTCTTTTGTTTCCTGTCATCTCTATGTTCCAATAAAGGCCCAAAAATATATGAAAAAGTTTGTGTTGTGTTTTCACTGCACATAATTTTGCATAATTGTCCAATACCAAGGGCTTTAAATCCAGACTCATTTCCAGGCATTGCATGTGTGGTGAAATATTTTCATGTATTTCACCCTAGGTGTGCACTTTCTAGACTATGGTCTTAAGAAAGGAAATATAGACCTAATATCTCTATATTATTCAGGAAATTACCTGTTTTCATTCCAATAACTGGCTGAGTGAGGGTTGCACAGCTTATTTCCTGAGATGGATTTTGAAATGACACTTACTATTTGCCTATTTTCACGGTGGAGGCCATTTTCAGAGAACAGTCGTGTGCGCGCGTGTGTGTGTGTGTGTGTGTGTGTGTGTGTGTGCGCATGCGTGTGTGTGTGTGTGTGTGTGTGTGTGTGTGTGTGTGTGCATGCGTGTGTGGTCATTGTGGATGGATGGCCACATTAAATGTTTCAGTGTCTGGCTTTATAGCTGCTGACACAGCATTGTGCATGAACAGGTATGCACTTTAACTTTAACAGGGCCATGCTTGTGATGCATCTGTTTATATCATTAAATAAAACAATGCTTGGCCTTTAATGGACAAATAATCAATATGCAATAGGACTGCACATTATCTTCTACACTTCCCCAGTTACATTCTCAGCACATTTACAGCTCTTCATAAAATGGGAATTTTGAGGAAACTAAAGTCAAAAAATGAAATGTTCTCAATAACAATGTATTGCAAGTATAGAAATATATCTTTTTTTCTACAAAAATTGCAGGGAGAAAGATTACATGGCATTGTACAAACAATAACAATGAGAGCTGAAGCTGTTTTGAAATGATTACTGTTGAGGAAAATCAGTAGAAAATGAATGACAAGTATAAAACTAATCAAAAAATGTCTCCTGCTGTGAGCATTTGTCTCTAGCATTAAGGAGATTCATCACATGTATTGTCCTTCTAGATAACTGAAACTAAACAAGTGGGTAGTGCTGTGTTGCTTTCGCTTATTGCCGTTTGTAACATCAATAAGAACTGAACAAGGTGCTAATTTTGAGATTGAACACACCATCCTAAAATCAACTGGCACAACTGATTCTTTAAAGGAGTTTCTTCTGGGTCAAAGACGTCCATGCACTGAATTAAGACATTGGAAAAGCACAACCTCTTGCTTGTCCTAATAATTTGTTCCATGATGAGGACACAGCCGCTGATGACAAATAAATGACAGGTCCCTTTATAGAAACTGGCAGTGATAGACAAGCTTTGACTGGCCTCCTGCTGTTGTAACCAAGTCTTGGACTATATTTTACACAAGTATCGGATGATGACAGATGCATGATTGGAGCTCTCTGGCTTCCTGTCCCTCTTAAGGTGTTGTTAGCTTTCTGAAAGGGGCTATTAAAGGACCAATTTCTGCCAGGCCAAGAGGAAAACACACCAAAACATCCTTATTACAAGCAGTTTACCTTCTGTGTACCTTCAGACATTTTAGGGAAAGGGCTGCCTTCTCAATGTGTTAAGTAATAATGGTTTTCACTGCTTCAGCAAAATCAATTGAAATGTTTGTTTGCATTGCAGAGTGTAGCTGCAGAACAATACAAACTTCACAGCAATCCTAGGGAGTTTGGCAAGTTAGTTCCAAATGGCAATGCAAGGACAAGTTGGAATTTTAACATTTAGAAACAATTTGAGCTGGTGTCAGTGCAATGAATGCATGTTTACACAATTAATAATAGAAGAGGCAGTAGCTATAACATTTCTTTCTGTGCATAGGGCACTTACTGGATGGAGAAATCATAATCTCATATCAATAGCTCTTTTGTCATATAGGATGAATATGCACCCTCTTGCAGCCCCATTTTGTGATTTAGCCTGATAAGACTGGTGTTTTATGTGGAGTAGAGACAGACAGTAAGATTGTTGGGTTTGGGGATGGAAATGCCAAATGGGAATATCGAGTGCCTGAACTCCTGAACTACAGAACGAGTGGTAAAAGATAAGAGAATAAAACAGCAAATCTGGTTGCCTTTGATTTATACTTCTAGATATTCTACTACTTGGTTGGCTGATAATCTTCACATATTATATATTATAAGCACCACTAAAAAAAGAATGACAGTTCCATTTTAAAGTGCAGCTTTCTACTGATATTTTCTTTGAACTAACACATAAAATATCTCAGTGTCTTTCGCGATATGTCGCAGCCTTTTGCGATATGTATATTGCGACAGATGATATCGCAATGACGATAAAAAAATTATATATTGTGCAGCCCTAGTACATCCTATGGAAGAGAGACAAATAAATACAAATAGAGATACACCTACAGGTACTCTTTTTGGAGCCTATTTGATCATCATCATGGACCCCTTAGTCTTGCTTTGCCAGACCTTCCTCCACAGCGCTGCAAAGGAAGGTCTGGCTAGTCCACACAGCATTCTGGGATGGGAGAGAAACGTGCTCTGGTTTATTGCCATGTCTTTAAACCAATCCCAATCTTAATGGGCGGGGCTAAGATCGGCACAGAACCCCGGTGCCGCTGCAAAATAGCCTCAGGTAGGAACTGTTTTGGTGGAACATGTGTACGTTCTAAGGTTGTTTTAGTCGTGCAACAGAAAACTCAGATTGCGGTGCCCGGATAGCTCAGTTGGTAGAGCGGGCACCCATGTACAGAAGTTTACTCCTCGACGCAGCGGGCCTGGGTTCGACTCCGACCTGCGGCCCTTTGCTGCATGTCATTCCCCCCTCTCTCTCCCCTTTCATGTCTTCAGCTGTCCTGTCAAATAAAGGCCTAAAAATGCCCAAAACATTGTCTTTAAAAAAAAAAAAACTAGCTAGCTGTCTGGATTTACCCTGCAGAGATCTGAGGAGCAGTTAACCATAGTCCTCATAAATCGAATGAAGTTTAAAATTCCAACACAAAGAAAGCATTAGATAACGGAAATCCATCAGAAAAGAAGGACATATGTTGGAATTTCCAGCGTCAACGGGGCAATCCCGGAAGTGGAAGGTAGTGGATATAGACTATGGACCCCTTGACTAGTCCATGGACTTGCCTTGTCAACACTTTTTCTGCTTGTTGTAGGACTTATAGGAAGAAGTTAATTTGTTAAAATGTTAATTTGTTAAATGCTGCTATAAAACTGAAATATATTTGTTAGGCTATGTTCCAAGGCTGGATTTTTAGTTATTTGCTTTATAAATAATGTAAATGTGAATTTGAATGAGTTTTACTTATTTCTGGAATATAATACATAAGATCTGGTTTTACTTCTGTATGTGAGTTCAATAATATGGATCCCTCATGGCCCATGTGTGTTGTCTGGTTTGAAAAAAAACCCAAAAAGAATAATTTATCATACAAATATCACAAATAGCATTATCCCCTAACATATGTTTTACTCAAATGGCCAAAACATGTATTCCATTTGGGGCCTGTAAGAACTGAACATTCATCCTGTTTTGTTCCAATTCAAAGTCAGAGGACGAAAATAGAGCACCCCACTTGTGGCCAACCTTGGTCCCATTACCGCCCTCCTGATATGGCCACAATGGACCCCCATGGGGCCTACAGAACATGGAGCAGATGGACAAAAAAATCCAAGTGCCCATGTGGGGCCCATGTGAACATTTCAGCTCAGGCCATGAAAAAACATCCTGGGTCACATTCAAACACCGGACTTTATATACTTCAATCCAAGCAACGCTCCAAAACTATTTTATTTTAATAATGGAATGGTAATCTAAATTGTTTAACAAAGTGATACTAGGTATGGTGATTATGAAAAGAAATAAAGAAACTAAATGTTTGATGATATACTTGAGTGATTTTTCAAATCTCTCCGTGGCTGTACCATTCTCCCTCTGTCTCTCTCTGTTTTTGCCATTTTATGAGGAACTGATATGAAATGTCAGTGGACTGTCCGTGTCTCAAATCCTTATTCCCATTGCCCTGAGCAGCCATTGTTTCTGTGGCCCAGATACCGGGTTTCTGCTGAGAGAGAGAGGGTGGATGCTCTGCATACTGATACGAAACTCTCCCACTCCCTCTTTCACTCACATTAAAACAATGGAGAGAGAGAGAGAGAAAGAGAGAGAGAGAGAGAGAGAGAGAGAGAGAGAGAGAGAGAGAGAGAGAGAGAGAGAGAGAGAGAGAATCACTGGTAAAAGACAGAACATATTAAGACAGATTTGGCAAAGAAAGGGAGATAGGAGAGGGGGCAAATCATTAAACAAAACGCTGGTGCCGCTGCAGTGCTTCACATCAGCTGTCAAGTCCCCGGCCCTCACGGCGAGATAGCAGGAGGGAGGAAAACAGCAACAGAGAGAGGTAGAGGGAGATATCGAGGGAACTTAAAGGTCAGAACACAATGAGTTTCCATCAAGGAGGAGGGCAGAGTCAAGTGCTCACATCTACCAGCCCATCTCTGTTTAATGCTGCAGGCCACCAGTGTTGATTCCACCACAGGCTTCACACCTGCAAAACAAAACTCTCAGAGCCTCATGGCTGTTTAAAAAATGCAATTCAGATAGCTGGACTACACAAGTAGCATATCCAACATAAACAGCTTTTGCATAATAGCAGTAGAACCGTCATTTCCTTTGCGGAATGTTTTATTTTATAGTTTAATTTCCAATTATAGTCAACTGGTACAGAAGTGACTTTATCAAATGGTGCTTTATTTAATTACATTTAAATGTGTTCTCCAAATTGAAAAGTACTCTATGTTGTGTATTTGTCCTGGCAACTTGATTCTACAGCTGTTGTACCCAAAACTAGGCTGGAATCCCGCTGGTGGGTGTTGGGACCGTCCAGGAGTGAGTTAAACATTATCTTGTCAAACAAAGGATTTCCAGCCAACATGTGCTCAGAGACAATGGGCCTGAGACAAAGAAGGCCTACTTGGAAAATTCCGATCCAGGTCTCCTCAGGAAAGATGGTTCATCACCCATTTTCTAATAACAGCCTGCATGCAGACCTTGCAGCCTAAAAGTCGCACCTAGGTGTTACTGCACAAAATGGCCGAAACACCAGGAGGTCCTGCATTCCCATTGGACCAGTGGACCCCAAACACAGCATGGGGCCTGAGACTATAAAACTGCTCTTTCATAGCAACCCCGTTGCTGCAGGAAGCACGCAAGCTTGTGTTGTTTGTTTGTTTTTTTGTTTTTTTGTTTTTTTTTGTTGTTAGCACATAGCTTAGCCTGAATGAGCTAACGGCTAATCTTAGGCCTAGCCTATCAATACCGCCCTCTTGGGGTGAAACAGTTTTGTGCAGCTCACAAGAGTAGCCATTTTTGTAGTCTTTGGCTAGACTACACCTCGTCACCCCCTACTCTTTCACACTCACTCTCTCACACCCACACACACACACACACAGAGGGTCTCCCACATGCTGTTTTGTTTTGTTTTGTTTTGTTGTACTTAAAAGAAACGTATATTGGTTTTAATTGATCAAAGGATTATTGATTGGCCATTGATAATTTTGAAGTTAATAAATTCTACTATACGTTAATTAGCAGTTGTTTGTGATTATTTGTGTATTATTGTATTAATTGCTGGTTAAACACAGGTCAGTGCTCGGATTTCACCCTTCCACTGACAAATGAGACTATTCCACAGTTCAATATTGGCCCCTGAAGTTTCAGGGTGGTGCCCCGTTTTGATTGTTTGTTGATTTGATAAAGTTATTAATAACCATATTCATAACTTTATTAATATTGATAAACATCTTTGATAATATGCCACTAATCTGATCTGTACCCCTACGTGTACCCAACATGGGGAATGATGGCAAAGAGTTTGCCTTGACTGATCAGCCTCATCACCTGTTAAGCTAACAATATACACCTTGTTGTTTCAGATCCTGGTTGCTGAGTCTTTGGGGGTCTTCATTCAGATTGTCTCTGCTCACCATGGCAGTAGCATTTCTAGTTTTGTATTTGCATTAGTCTCGCTTGGCCAGACCTTCCTCCATAGCGCTGCGGAGGAAGGTCTGGCTAGTCCACACAGCATTCCGGGATGGGAGAAAAACATGCTCTGATTTATTGGCATTTCTTTAAACCAATCACAATCTTCTTGGGGGGAGCACGCTGGAGGGTGCTTTTTGAGTCGTATCTGACGCTGACAGCCACTGCCCAAGTTTCTGTATTTTACGAATTCGGGGTGAGAACGGGTTTGCGATTTACCCTGCAGAAATCTAAGGAGCAGGTAACCATAGTCCTCATTAATTGACTTAGGTTTAAAATGCCAACACAAAGAAAGCGGAAGGTGATGGACATCCGGCCGAAAAGAGGGACATCCCGCAGAATTTCCCGCAGCAACGGAGCAATCCCGGAAGTGGAACGTCGTGGACATAGACTATATTGGCATTAACTCAAATTACACATGGTGCACTCTCTGCACCTGGGTCTGCTTCGCAATGCTACAAAAAGCGAATTCAAAATGAATGATGGCACAAAGGAAATACAGTGCTCTTTGTAAGCAATACGCACTAAAGACCTATACGTGACAAAACTACGTCCTGTCGCCATCATATACGCGAGCTGTGTCGCCCGACAGTTGTAACTGATTGGTTTGTAGACAGGCTTCCCCCGTCCTCTCATATTCTCTCTGTCAGAGTTTTTCCAGCTGACCACTGCTCTCCCCGTGCTACCGCGGCTCTTTTTGTTTTGTTGCGTTCGGTTTGAGGAGCTGCAGCATTTATTCAGAGACAAACTGAAACCTACACTGTACATTTACTACAACTTAACAAGCAAACTGATTTATTCTCTGCTCTGATAGCTGACAGCTGTCTACTCTGAGCACTGAGCTTTTCCTTAAGGAGCTTCCCCGGGCTTTTAACACAACGATAGCCTGCCAGAGCTTCCTGTATTTGGTCCGAAAGTCAGAACCATCCAAAAAATGCTTTCACTCTAGAAACAAACCGAACCATTGTTCAGCTTGATCTACCTCTTTTGGTCATTTAGTCCTGACCGGGGTCCAGGGGAGGTTTCACACCTGTAATTTTGGTTCGGATCAAACCGAAAAGTCCGAAAGTCTGGACCAAACGAGGAAGGTGTGAAAGCACCCTTAGTGTTCTGATGGCCTATTTAAAGTCGAATGAGCCATTTGTCACTTGTGGTTATTTATTGAAATTCAAGCAGATTAAGTTTTGTGTATAGAAATGCATACAAAACCTGACAAGAAAACGTGCTTACCTATACTCCTATTGCAAAAGTTCTCCCTATTTCATATTCAAAGCCGCTTGTTCTGACTCCTCTTTCAACTTCCACGGTTGTTTTTGCATTTTGGGACTTTTAACACAGCAAAATTACTGTCAGACTTATTTGTATACTGCAGTTCCTCTTATAATGCAGGAGCTGAATGATGTCGAGGAAGGACTCCTACGCTGTGGCAGCCATTTTAAAAGGGAAAGGTCTGGTGTAATGCATTTAGAGTTTTTCTCTGTAAGGAGGTGGCATTTGAAGCTTTGATTCAGAAATGTAAATCTGTCTCTCATGGGAGAAGGTTGAAAGAGGGATTTGTTATGGTGTAATTTAAGAGTTCAGAGGGAGAGGCTTTTTCCAGTGCCTCGGAGAATAAATACTTTGAAAGAGTGCTGCATGGTTTAGGATTATCAAAGATATCACATTTGTTGATGAAAGATCAGATACTGCAGTGGCGTGACAGGAACAAAAGCGTGATAACGCAGAGTGCATCCAACAAGAAAAATTCAGCAACAGCTTAGTTTAGTCATGAAAGATAACATAAAATGGCTAGAAAACGGTATATTTATATTCAAAAAAGAAAGTTGACAGTATTTTCATAATCAAACACTCATTAATGTGACTTACATCGACTCAGTAAACACAACCATGAATATCTGCTCGATGAAAATACAGGAAATCATGCAAATATAACACTTTATTTCATTTGTCATAAGGGACATTTTTTCCACCTCTATAGTCTGGATTCTCTTAATAAGTACAAGTAGTCATTGCACAGTCCCCGACCGTTTACAGAAAAATCTCACCCCTCGTTCCCCACACCCCCCACCACCCTCGACATATAGATCGCCATCCCTCTCTTCCCACCCTACCCTCCGCCGAAGAAACATATAGAGATAACAGGCTCAGTAGAAAAACAGTCATTTGTTCCTACAGTTTGTACAAAATTCACAGATTTATCTTGTTTGTTTGCCTTCTTCGTTTAGTTTACACACCGCTTCCCCCAAACAGGCAACCAAACTGCGTTAAAATCACACCGGAAATAGATCAAAAGTACACAGTAAAGTAAAGCAAACAACAGTGAACACAAGTGAACATAGGCTAGACAGAAATAGCTACTGCCGCTGATGTGAGTCTGTGGACATTACAGTAAAGCAGCCTGTTTGTGGGGGCCAGTACAGTGAAGACAAATGTTCACATTTCAGCTCATTGTCTGAATTTCATCCATTTTCATGCATGTCCCACAACAGTGTCATGGTTCTCCTCTGATCTGTCGCTTCGCATAACAAGCATAACTAATAACATCTGGTACATTAATAATATAATTTATTAGTGTTGACTGTGACTTGTAGATGTATCAGTGTTAATGAGTTGTATTTTGCTCCCTGGATCTATAAAAATGAGAACCTGGAAGAGAAAAGTACAAGAAGGAAAAAAAGGCGGGGTTACACAAATACTAATAATAGAGCATCATCTTTTGTCCTCTTTATCTATTGGATAGAAATAGAGATACACTAAGGGCAACAACTTGAAGTTGAAATTATAAGGAATACCATTGTCATACATTTTGTTTCAGCTTTTCCGTGTTCACAGGACAAAATCTTTCCATTTGCGTGAAATTGGGTTTTTAGGCTATTTTGGGAAATGTGCTGTAGCTGTGGTCAGCAGTGAACAACAGACAGCAGAATCATGAAGAATCATTTCACACCTGAAAGGCCAAACCAAGGTCCGGACCAAAGTTCATGTTTTTGTTACATTGTATAAATTTGATTGGGTACGTTTTGGTTTCACACTGCAGTTATGCAAGCGCACCAAAGAACAATACGTGACAAAACTACGTCCTGTTGTCATCACATACGTGAGCCAGGTCTCCCAATACTAGTAATTGATTGGTTTGTAGACGGGCTTCCCAGTCCTCTCGTATCCTCTCTCTGTGTTGGAGTTTATTCAACTGACTGCTGCTCTCCCCATGCTACCGCGGCTCTTTTTTGTTTTGTTGTGTTGTCGAGAAGCAAGAAATGGGACCTTTGCTTGGGTTTTGAGGAGCTGCAGCATTTATTCAGAGACAAACTGAAACCTACACTGTAGGCTAAATTTACTACCACTTAACAAGTAAACTGCCAATTTATTTGCTGCTCCGATAGCCGACAGCTGTCTGCTCTGAGCGCATCCATCGTCACTCTCTCTCTCATGTATACACTAAGCACTGAGCTATTCCTTAAGGAGCTTCCACAGTTTTATAACACAAAGATAGCCTGCCAGAACTTCCAGTTTTTGATCCGAAAGTCAGAAACATCCAAAAAATGCTTTCACACTAGAAACAAAACGGACCATGGTTCAGTTTGATCCAGAGCGAGACTACCTGTTTTGGTCGGACCACATTTCGTCTGTTTGGTCCGGACCGTGGTCCAGGCGAGGTTTCACACCTGTAATTTCGGGTTCGGATCGGTTCGGAAGTCCGAAAATCTGGACCAAACGAAGAAGGTGCCCTGATGTTTATCCCAAAAAGACCTGTACAAACCCTCAGTCTAATGACAGCTCATCGGAATGAGAGACACTGAAAATGTAAGCAGAAGGAAGTTGGCCAACTGATTGGGCAGGACAAACATTGAATTACATGTTTAAAGGCCACAAGGTGCATATCCTAACTTTCAGAAATGGTTTCTGAAATGATAATATGTTGAAAGTCTTTGATTAGTTTTTTGATACAAAGAAGTCAAGTTTTTGGGTTGTTCTTTTCTACAAAGAAAGATTTTTATATTTGAAAAACAATAATAAAACCGAATGTGAAAGTGTATGGCTGATGTAAAGATTTTGGTAAATAACGTTGCACAAAAGGTTTCAATTTAAAAAGAGATATCTGGAGTTTGAAAAAAAAAAATGGCACCACTGAATCTTTAAACCATTCACCTATGCTGACAAAATCATTGTGTTTCAAGGATGCAATCAACTTTGTTATGGAATATATTAAAACATAAATTACAGGAAGCAACACTGTAACAAAGAAGCTTCACAACATTTTGATATGAAATCCCTCATCTGTAGGCAGTGATTATGGCTGTAAATTATATTGTAACAAGACTTAACATCCCACTAATGGTCCCTTGCGGCTGCTATGTTCATCATACTAAACCATAGGAAAATGTTGCACATAATGAACGACATTCTGATGAGTTTACTGTTCTTCTAGTTTGTTGTAAAAATGAAATCTTTCATCTGAGGGTGACTTCAGAGGAAAGGGATAAAATAGTACAGTTTTTTTTACCTCTTGGGAAGATGATAATCAGCATATTTAATGGAAATATACCATTATGACATATTTTATCTACACAGCCAATATTTTAGCTCGAAGAAAAGTCATGGAGTGTCCACATTCTTCAGGATTCATCCTCTGGGGAGCATGGGTGTGCTCGGGGAATATAATGGCAATCTGCCCAGTTTACTGTGTTTGTTATACTTTGATATGTATTAATTACAGGGAGAAATTTTGTGAATTTGATGGCACCAGAGGAAAGGAAACAAAATGATTAATCTTCTGGGGATCATGAATATCCACAGCAAGTTAAATGGCACATGTTGTTTGTAATTATCAAATTTGATGATTTTATGAAAAAAGATTGACAGGTGGACCTCAGTATACTTAGGCCCTACCGAGTTCGGTAAAAATGTTTTAAAAAATTACAATAAAAATCTGTCTAGTAATCTGTCACAGTTACATATTACTTATTTCTATTTTCTTTGTTCTCTGATGTCAAAGAAAGGACTCAGGAGTAAAATAAGTATTTTGTTTTTACTAGTCTCTGACCATTTCACTTGTGAGCATTAAATGTGTTAACACTCCCCCAACTTTAACAGCCTCAGTGGATGAACAAACAGCTAAAACATTTGGCCATGTGTCGGATGGTTAACACTGCTAAATCTGTTCACAGGGACTCTGATGTTAGCGAAGGCAGACAAACAGCGAACAAGGCATTGTGTAGAGTGTAGTGTGTTTGTTAGTGTGTGTGTTTTTGCATGTGTATCACAATCTGTTTTTGCATGTCACCAATGAGCAGTGAACTGATCTGTCTCCCATGACAAGACCACTGCCCTCTGCTCTGTGATTCTCTCGCTTGGTGCATGTCTGTGTGTGTGTGTGTGTTATTCTTCAGTGGGAAAGTCTGACACTAATATCACTCATATGAGGTCACAACAAAGTCACAGTAGAGGGCGTAAACAGCTGCAGGCACATACAATGGCTGCCACATGACATTACATACAGTTATCATGATTAGGCTAAACCACACACACACACATTCCATTAATGTAATGTAATTGCCTGTAATAGCAATTAGTAATTATGATATTTATGTCCGAGCCCGACCTGCAGATGAATGAACTTTTTCTTTCAGTCTGGGGTTTATCTCGGACACCGCATACACTGTGTACAAAACTTAAACTTTTCCACCAACTCTGCTCCAGTCGCATCTACACGTCTGCTTCCTCTTTTCTCTATCTCTCTTCTGCCCACTTTACACACACACTGAGCTCTCTTAAAGGAGCCGCAACACCATTTTACAACAAATGCCTTACGCACTGATGTGACCGAGCCCGACCCGAACCCGACCATCATTTCTAAATATCTGTCCGAACCTTGCCCGGCCCGGGTCGGGACCCGTCGGGACCTGTCGGGCTCGGGTCGGGTATCCATGCCTTAACACACACACACACACACACACACACACACACACACACACACACGACAATCGTCATTCGGTTGATTAACCTCTCTCTCCATAAACTGTTGACCCTCTCTCGCCCCTCTATTCTGCCAGCCACATCCCCAGATAAAGCAGCACAAACCACATTAGATCATTTGTTGTGTGATTTCTTCCACCAGGAGTCGCCTAACATTTTCTCAAAAGAAGAAAATATCCATGTCAAGTCAAAGGATGAAGGAAGGAAAAGAAGATGGAGGATCAATGAAGTACATGAATGGTGGTTAAGTAGAGATATACTGTACTGTAGTGTTGAGTGAAGTCACTTCTAAACTCATTCAAATTGTGGGTTGGCAACAGACATAGCTTGAAACTAGGAGCAGCCCAAATACTTTCCATGAAACTGGACAGATGATTGACAAGTGCTCCGCTTTTGGTGACTGACACACTGACATGCAATTTCCACTTAACTTTAGAAAGACGCCACTCATTGGGCTGTCATTTAAAACTGTATTTTCGTGTTTGTAGCTGAAGTTTGGTATAGTCCCGTGTGACTTAATTATAGTACAGCAAAAAGCTACAGGGAGGAGGTCAGGGTGGTTGACTTCAACACCAGAGACTGGTTTAAATCAGCAAATCAGAAAAAAATGCTTGGGTCATTTTGAAAGGCATTTACTGCCTAAATGATTGTTTATTAAATAACTTGTGGTTAGGTTTTTTTTTTTTGTGGGCTGGCCTACAGAAAACCAAAAGGCTCCTTTGTTGCCTTTAGTTCTAGTTCATGTAGGGTTGATGATCTATTACAAACTATTCATTGGACCTGTCCTGCACCATCAGTGCTACATAAACCAGTAAGGGAAAATAAGTCAACCTTGACTGAGCCTAAATAGGCTGCTTGAATTAACTTCTTAGGTGGTCAATAAGAGTACATGCAGACAAAACACACTTTCAGGTGGTCTTGTTTGGTCCGCACCACTGTTTAAATGACAGAAACATAAGAGCCTAAATGAACTGCATCAAAAGAACGAACTGAGTTCACTGATACTAAACTAGAAAGCCAGTTGTGCACACCAGTTAACACAACTTCTTTTTCTTAAGCCTCTGAGGTCTAATGGCATTTTTACATTTCTTCTTGAATTCACCTTTTAATTATTCTCAGCACATAACCTGATACCAATGTGTTTCATAACAAAATGTTCAGAACAAACTCAGCTTTCAGTCTAGTGATGCTCAAATGTCTTCCCTAAAATTTGTAGCCCTAAAGCTGAAACGTTGTTAGGAATTCCTCAAATCCCTTGTGAAAACATACATACACTCAATTGTATTGGTGCTTGAAATGAGTTTACAAAAGTAGCGTAATATATGAATAAAATAGTAATAAATGTCTACAATGAAATTTTGTAATATTGCTTTTTGAGTAGGAGTGTTGTCAACGTCGCTTGGATTCGCCGGTGCATCTTTTGTCCTCAGAGGAATAAGGTTTTTGTAAGTTTGAAGTGTGTTTTGTGATTTCCTTTTAAATAGTTGGATGTTTGCTGTGATAGGCCTCAACTGGAAGTTGGAATATAGCAACCACATCTCTGAAAATGGCTAAACCTACAACAGTGAACTATTTCTGCCACACGTGATTTTTAAAACTGAACGGAATGGATATTGAATGCATTCCAAAAGCTAACTTATGAAGTTTGAAATATGAAAGCTGAAATATTTCATTTCTTAGGTTTAAAATGGCAGTAGGCTACAGTACGTTGGCAGTGATTTTCCTTCTTGCACAGTTGAAGGAACAGAAATGAAGTGCAAAGCCAAAAAGTACAAGAGAGGAAATGAGGGGGAGGTGAGAGGACGGCTGGAGCGTGACACTGCTGAAGAACGGTGGGGCAGAGACAATATCTATCTTGGTCACTCAAAAGGCAGAATTAGCTGTGAATAACTGGCAGGGAGAGACAATTGTCCCCTAAGACGAAGGGCGGGAAATGTGTTGATTGGCTTATTCTGCAAATTATCACTTCAGAGACACTATTGTTGGCCTCTAATTGAGATGGGGCCGATGTTTTAGCAGCGTGAGAAAATGGGGTGGATTTGGAGTCCAACAGCGTGCCACCTGGGGCCATCGCCATGGCAACAGTTGGAGATGTGGGCTAAAAAGACTATTAAGGCTTCTATGATTAAGGTCATACAACAGCTAATGAAACAAAATTACGTGATTGTGTTCTGAGAAGTATTCAATCATTTTCTTCTGGAGAACAATCTACTGTAGCTGTGGGAGCACTGAGTCACATCTGTGCTGTGGTGAGAAAAATAATAATAATGTGTAAAAAAAATTAAATAAAAATAAAAATAAAAATAAAAATAAAAATAAAAATAAAAATAATAATAATAATAACACTGATGTTGAAATCTTAAAAGGTCCAGTGTGTAACGTGTTTAGTTGTTCATTATCAAAATCTGTGTTGCCCGTTCACAAACTTGTCCTTTTTCATGAATATTTACCACCACCATCAATTCCAAGTATTCCTTTTGGCTTGAAATTTTACATTTGTGTTTGCATGAACTGGGGTAGACGCTCCATATTCATGCGCCATCTTGAAATACGTTAGGGACATACAGGACATACTGCTCTGCCTTTCGCGTTTTCGCTGTCACATGATAAACTCACAGGTGCTGCTAATGCTGCTAATGGGTATCGTAGCTTCCCGGCCCCGGCAAGTTTGAAGAAGGAAACATGGAGGACCACACATATTCAAAATCCAAATATCAGGAACAGGAGTCTTCTTCTTTGCCCATAAAAAGAAAAAGGATATTGAAAAGAGCAAGAGACCAGCTTTTTGAAGCGTGAAGGCTACCGTAGCTGTGATACGTACTTTGAACTGCGTGGTGCGAGAGAGTTGATTGCGATATATGATCTCAATGCTAGATGGGAGAAATTCCCACACATTGGGCCTTCCGTGATCACGCAAACCCCCCACCCCTCCTCCATGCAGTTGCTTGTAACCAAGGAGGACACGGAGGATTCAGAAGAGGTAATTAACTTCGCTCGAATTTCTGCGCGCGAAAGTCGCCGGACGACACCAGTTTCTGAATAGCCATACTTGAAAATACAAAGAGAGTTGTGTCGAGCTGATAGTCTTAAGTAGCTTTGTATCAACTCATTTGGTAATGGCTTGAATGTAACGGACGTTTATTAATATCAAAAAGTTACGCACTAAAGCTTTAACACAATCAAGAATATTTCCCCAGACCAGTCCGTTGCTTCTAAACCAGCACACAACTAAAATGGAACCTGCAATGTGTCTGTCCTCTGAGATTGTGTAGCTGCATTTATTATCGGATGGAACCATTTTTACTTCTCAAAGCGAAATTATTCATCACAAAATTAAAATTGAGAACATGTGTACATTTTTTAGACTCAATATTTTAACTCAAAACCATTATTTGTCATCCTGAAATCACTTGTGTTAAGAAGTAAAACATTTTTCTTGTTGTTAATCAAACTGATTTTTCCAAAAAAAGCCTCTGCTGTATTCCCAATGTTATACCTCCTCTCCCAATTTCACGTTAGCCAGCATTCACCTTTATGTTTCTGAACACGTTTCTGACTCTATCATCACTGGAGACACGCGCGGCTTTCTTGTTATGCTAACTGTCACGTCGCTACAATGTCATTTCACACGTTGGAGGCAGAGCTAACAGTGAGAACACATCTGTGGAGAGCTGAGTGAGATCACATGCTAAGTGACAACTGTGGCTGATAACACTGTTAATGACTAAAGCCCTATTCGCACGGGATTAGTATTACACGGTGACCTCTAGTCATTTGTAATAATTACAGAGGTTGCCTGTGATCATAATCCTGTGCAAATCGGCCATGTCGGTAAGTTAAAATTCACATCTGTGATTTGGCAGGGGCGGATATCATTTCCCAAGGTTTTTGTATGTGCGCCTTTTTATCCCTCTTTTGCGAAGATGGATATGGATGGTGGTGGGGATGCGAACGCTGCCTTTCATGGCCAACCTAGTCTGGACCACTGCCTGACCTGACCTGAGTTGACACACTCCCCGCGGCTTGATCCGAGGGACGGTGATGCTGTGTGGGTGCAGCCGGGGGGGCGGGAATACGGGATGCGCCCCTGGTAGCCTCTACCGGGCCTGGCCAAAAAAATATACGGAACCCCGCCCTGGCCCAACTCTCGGGATACAGATATGTCAGTAAAATCACAGGCTTCGCTTATCCTGTGCGAATGCGGTAATTTCTCAATCACAGGAGATGATATTAATCCCGTGCGAATAGAGAGCACTAAAATGACAAGTTTCGCTGTTTATGTTGGAGGAGTCGGCAGTGTACTTATATGCAGTTGCACTATGACCCCAGCATTTGAATAACCTTAAATGGGTCCGTGCATGTCTCTGTCTCCAGTGGACAGGAGTGTGTTAGCATCGTGTTTTGAAGAAATCACTCTCCTGCCCCTTAAGAACCTCTATTGATGGATCGGCGTGCAGTCCACAACACGCCGCCCTACTATTTTTATCAGCATTTATTCTCCTTAGCTCCTATCCTCCGTCTGTCCCATCCTCTCTTTCTCTCTCTGTTCGTTCAGTTCAATCTGGGTAAGTGGCTCTCAAAACAAGTCCAGTGTCAGGATGGAGGGGAGGATCATTGATCATTTGAAATGCCCACACAAGCACGCGCAGCACATCCCCCTGTGACGTGCACATTAAGGACTAACTAACTGTCTGTGCACAGGCAGTAAAGACCACATGGCACTATATTTTTCTGTATGCACCGATAAATTAGCACATGGAAAAGAGTTGGTTTATGTGGCCGTAAAAGAGCGAAATGTATGATCAGACCAAGTTCCTGTTGTTTATATGGGCAGTTTCTCACACACACACACACACACACACACACACACACACACACACACACACACACACACACACACACAGTTCCGCATCCCCTCAGAGATGCCAAGCACATTCTGATGAAACTCCAGGAACATGGTGTCATTTCAGCTGCAAAAGAGGGAGGGGAGGGTGAGTGTGGGTAAGGGAAATGGGGGTAGCCAGAAGGGGAGAAATGGGAGGGAGGTAGTGAGAGAGAGGGTGACAGATGAGGAGAGTAAGATGGGATGGACATTGAGAAAAAGGGGGAGAGAAAAAGGTGGGGGAGGTTGATGCTTGTCCAAGTGGTGCTCCCAGTCGTTTCAGGAAAATCTCATTCCATCTGTGTCCAAATAACTATCCCGTGCTCGCTCTCTCTCTCTCTCTCTCTCTCTCTCTCTCTCTCTCTCTCTCTCTCTCTCTCTCTGCCTTCACCAACCACCTCTCTGCATGCTAAATGTACTATTCTGCCTGGAGCACGACAAGCTGCCTCTATCATATTTCATAATTCGCTACACTCTTTTTCTTTTTTGGGATACTTGAATGTTTCCTTTCTTGTCTGTCCGTATCTTTGACACTCTGTCCCTCCTCGTACTATGTAATGGGACTTAATTTAGAGGACTAATCTGTAAAAATCTGAATTTATTTTGACAATGTCAATCATCAAAAGTTCACTGGGCAATTTTTAGACATGTATGTGTGAATTTTCCAACAAGTCATCATGCCTATACGAGGTTTAATTTGCATTGCTTTACAAATAATTACTGTCTGTTTTCCACTGTGTGGGCAAGTAACTTGATTACCATTACTTCATTAACGATGAAAAATGCCTGTCAAATGACGCAACACTACTCAACACAGCCAGTGATTGATGTGCATAAGCCACGTTTTCTCCCTGGATTTTCTGTTAATAAAGTTTAACTTTGCTTTACTTTTGTTCGTCTGTTGCAGGTGCCAGAAAACTGGAACTCATCACCCTGCGTGGCCGATTATGTATTTATCCAGACAGAACTGGCTTTAATAACCTTTTTGTAGATAGAGAGCGGCAAAATGGACACTGATTCATATGAAAATGTCACACATACTTGAATGCTTCAATCTCGCAGTCGTAAAAAGGAAATGACAGCGCTGATAAGGGATATCAGGGGAAATAACCTGCCAGAAACGTCTGTCAATCTCACAATATTTAAAGTTCATGGTGTGCTCCCTATTCAGGAACCTTCACCTCTACTCTGATTTCACTCTTGTTCCTTTCATGTGTAGATTTATTTGCTTGGCTACGTATCTTCTTGCTCAAAAGTCATAAAAACAGGATTGTCAGTCTTTGTTGATGCAGCTTTCCATAACCCTCTGTTCGCCTTTTTTCCTGTTCATTTCTAAACCAGATATCCAACAGGATATCTGCTAAGTCATCTCCTTTTGTGCTATCCTCCAGTCATTTCTCTCTCTGGTTTTCTTCACCCCAATCCCTCTATCCACTGTCTCTGCCTTCCTTATCTTAGAAGGGAAATTTCCAAGCGTGCAGCTCCGACTCTGATGCTACTCTTTCTGTATCTTACTTTGCAATCATTCTGTCCTCATCAACTCAGTTCCTCTCTTCTTTTCAGCTTCTCTCTGTGTTTCCCCCCCATTTCATCTCTCTCAGCCATTCCTTTGTCATTACCTTCTTCATTTCTACTTTCACATTTCACATACTACCATCACCTCCCCCTCTCTTTTTTCCTTCGGGATGCAAGACACCTACTTTGTTTGTTTTCTTTGATAGACTACAGTGGAAAGGTTGAATCTTTTTGGATTTTTGTACTTCATCGGTTACAAGCAAACCTGGGCTTTAGGGACTCACATGTAGCTCATTTATTTATCTCCGCACGTGCTGGTACTGGGGGGGGGGGGCGGGCAACTTATTTTGAATGGCGTAATTTTAACTAAAACAAGCTAAAACTAAAGTCCAAATATGCTAGGTGTGAATAAAGGCGTCATTGCTTGTCAGCTCATCAAACAGCATCTTCTGAGCTTCCACCTCAGCTTTTACAAAACCAACAATCCGACAAGTACGGCCGACTCACGCAATGATTGGCCACTTCTCTCTCAAGCTCTTGTCACTTTTGGTGTCTACCAAAATGAGTGTAACACCGTGAATGCCTCTGAGGAGAGGCTCTCCAAATGTGTGCTTCATTTGTACAAGTCTTTGCCTCTCGCCAGAGTATGTCCATTCTGGGTCATCCATGTTCCCAGGGTCCTATGTTCCTGATAGAAACTAATATTGTAAGAAATTGGTAAGGGCTATCTTAAAAAGTTTTGTTCAGCCACTAGGGAGATATCAATGTCTAAGAAAATTTGAGGGTGTAGGTTTCAAGGAGTATAAGATAGGCTTAAAGCTGTAGGTGGGTGATTTCAGCTTATTGACCCAGGGAAAAACATGAGACCTTTTGAAATGTCTAGTTAATGTGTCAGATTAAGAGGACATTAAGCTGGTGAACATAAGACTCTGGGAACATAGATACGCTGCCGTCTATTCAGAACAGATTTAAACACTTTCACCTTTAGACATGGCTGGACGACAATAACGTCTGTATGTTTCAAACATACCCCGGGCTTATGTCCTCCCTCATACTTTCATTAATCTATCCTTTTACTTTCCCCTTTCAGCTTCTTTTTCTTTCCTTTTCCTCCTTGGCTAGCTGTTAACCTTCTATCAGCCAAAGTTGTAAAGTGTATCTTAAAACATCTTTCTTTCTCCATCTGGGTTTCAATCAAAATACCTTTTCTCTCTCTTTGTGTTCTGTTCTCCTGTCCGTTCATTTCCCTCTCCCAAAAACTTCGACACATCACGAAGGTATACGTGAAGCCGGGCATCATAGACTCTAGAACAGTAACTGGTAAAATACGCTGCAAATACAGTGACAAGATTTCAAGATCAAGTTTAGGGAGTGAGATAGGCAAAAAGACAGCAAGCCCAAAACCATGCATGTGTGCGTGTGTGTGTGTGTATGCTGGTGTATATTGGTACACAATGTGCTTAACACACTATGTGCTCATTCTGCTATCCCCCTCTGTAAGTCAAGAACACGAGTCTTGGGGGCTTAACATCTTCCCTCTGAGCTCGAGCTGAAAGGTTTTATGGAGCTTTTTATCCAGCCACAAAGTAACACTGGGCTGTGCAAGACAACTGTATTGTTAATAAGCGGTGTGAGGGACATGAACGGATGATTCATTTTCAACAAGTCGGGAGCTCGAGAGCATCTTAGTTGTCAGTGTAAGACGGGGGGAGGCTCGGGGCAACAAGACAAGCTCGATAAACTGACGCCTGATCCACTGGAGGACAGTTAAAAAGACAGGTGTACGCTGTTCCACTTTTAATCAGGTGGGTTATGCATAAGAGAATTGCTACTATATTGCTTTGTGTTCAGTCCGGCAGGTTTATACATTAGAGGGTTGTTAAAAAAAGTTTTGCCCATTTAATCAGGCTGCCCTTCACGTAATAACGGGTTTATGAGACGGATGTATACCGTTGCTTGTTCAATGATGTAGCTGTTTAAATTAGAGCCCTGTACAAACACAAGGCGGCAGAAGGTGTTGTGTTGCTTTTCACGGTGCAGCTTTGATGAAAGTCAGCACAGCACACGACCGCTGGGACACTGTCTTATCAAATCAAACGACTCGAAGCTCGGTTGTCAGAGAAGCATGCCGATTATGTCTCTGACCGCAGCTGATGGGGGGTGACATCGCTACCTCGCGGCTGCAATTTTCTTGAAAATCGTCCAAATTAGCCTTCAACTGTAAAAAAATAAAATAATGATGTTCACATTTCATCGCACGGAAACATATTTCTTAAGACAGCATTCCCCTGTGGGGTATGAGGTGTTTGATGTTTACCTCTTTGAGGTTCTGATCTGACATTATCATGGCTGTCCAGACAGGTTGACAGCAGAGAGGCAGCAGAACATTTCAGATCAGATATTCTTACTATAGCTCATATGCAACTTTTCTTTTAAAGCATGGCCCATGTAATAATGATGAATTATTATTATTATAAAAAAATATTGCGCTGGCTCTACATGTCTTGTTTATTGTCAGGGGGGATGTAGCATCACACTACAGACAAAATCCACTACTTTGACCTCAGTGAAAATGAATATAGTCCTTTCCTGTTATGTATTTTCATTATTTTGCAATCTTTCTATGTCACTCCGCCCTATTGCCGTCTTCTCTCTCGCTCTCCGTCTCCGCTCGGATCCTTCCTCTCATGTTGTAGAATTGATAGATGCTGGTGTAGAAAGGTCATTAGATTATTAGATGTGTGTGTGCACCTATAGGTGCACACTATACTGTATGCGTATTTGGCGTATGTGTGTGTAAGTGTGTGTCTGCATCCCGCTGCAATATCCACCATCCCGTACGTTCTCTGCCACGGCGGCAGAAGGCAATTAATGAGAGCCTGTGTTCTTATCTGCTACCTAGCAACCTTGACTGTTCCGCCTGTCGCCCCCGGCAAACACTGCTGCTGCCTGTAATCGATTGCTCGGCAAACAGGGACGACGACGTGACATTAAAATGAACCACTGACCCACTGTGTTGCGGGGGTCAGAGAAGTAAAACATCTTTGGGATAATCAATAGATATGATGTTATGATATTTTCAGCTACAGTGGAGTTTGGTAGAAGAGAAAACCAAAGAACATTTAAAAGGATTTACTGTGAAATGTTAACAGTAAATGTCAGGTTTGTGGTCAGTGCCTATAATCCGAGAGTAAGGGCCTCTTTTAAGAGCCGCCATTTTGTTTCAATAACAGGTTACCTGAAACATTTTGTCTCCTCGCCTGAAATAAAAGCCACTTTCATAACGTCAGAAGATATTACTGTACTTTCATGTAATAAAATTAACCGTCACTGAAAGACAAGCCAGACATGAGATCGCACTGCAAAAGACATATAAGTGGAGCAACTGCTTATAACTAAATTGATTTCGAGACAAGATGTGTCAGGATGTGTCAGACTCCGCTCACCAGATAACAGTAATTGATGATTGATCACACTGTACATTCACTAACCACCTCTGCTTACACATTTCATTGGGGGAAACCCTGAAACTACAAAGATGAAAAAAAACATCAAAGAAAAGAGAGATATTACGGATTACATCACATTTGGAATAAAAGAACTTACTTTTATTCAACTGGAAAACATAGTTATTGCTGTTTCCACCTACACATATTGTGAGTACCAGATTAATACAAGTAAGCAATTTCAGTGACGGGTGTTAAAGTAATTCTGGGGAATGCAGGAAATTGCTAACTGATATAAAAGAAAGGTTTAGGGAAAGAGAGTGCACCGAGTAATGAAGAGACACAATGTTATCCACTAAATGGAAAAGAAATATCAGTATAGTCAACCCCTAAAGACACACGCACACAATCCAACAGATATATATGGGGCAGTGGTGGCCTAAAGGTTAAGCTTGGGATCGGGAGGTCGCTGGTTCAATCCCCAGACCAGCAGGATAAAAATCTGGGTGGGTAAAAGTGAAAGAGCAGTGCTTGTCCCTCCCTCATTACCACCACTGAGGTGCCCTTGAGGAAGGCCCTTAACCCCAAGTGCTCCAGTGGAGCTGCTCGGTGGCCAGCAGATCAGACTGTGGTTATACTGGGCAGCTTTCAGGTATGAATGTGTAACTGTGTGAATGTGACAGGTCGTCGTTGCAAATGAAAACATTTTTCTCAATCGACTTAACTGGATAAATAATAGCCACAGCACTTCTCCATCTCACATGGAGAAGTGCGTAGTGGTGTTTAGCTGCCTTCCACCACTCTCACTACTTGAATGCCTGTTATTAATTTAGCAGCGTCTGTTCGCCCCGGGGAACGACCAAAAGCATAAATGCATTTTCCTCGGATCATGTTCCAGAGTTAGAAATTGCCAAAACAATTGTTATTTAAGTGATGCTCAAGGAACAAGGGGTGGCGTACTGTTGCTGTTTCCCACTATTGTTAATATTTAAATGCACCCGCGCCACAGTCTGCTGGGACTTAGTGACTCTGGTGTTGTCACACAATTGAATAATAAAAAAAGTCTTTTTGTTTGTTTGTTTTGGGATGTATCTGAAGTTTCCAACAGTTGGATACTCATCTAGCTAAGAAGGATTTGGCTGGAAATTGTTACTTAGTTTGACAAATATGTATCATGTCAAGCACTTTGTCTGTAAAAGGTGCTATATCAAATAAACATATTATTATTATAGGTCACACAGAGCAATTCAGATGCGGCACTGCGAAAAGTCACCGTAAGTGAACACAAATCAGAAATGTTGGAGCTTATATGAGTGTCATATACATACTAAATAAACATTTTCATTCTAGTAAAGCAACAGCTGATGGTGAGTGGGAGTAATAAAAGAAATAATAAACTGACTAACACATTGTTAGTTTTCGTCTCTTCATGGGATTTGCTAACAGCAAAACAATATAATCACACCAGTCTGATCCTTTAAATGTTTGGTTTTATGGTAAGTGAATTCATATCTGGGAGCCGCAGAGCACAGCCACAGTCTGACCAATGCGCAGGTGCATCAGAGATGTTTTCAGCTTCAGTGCCTTGCTCAAGGATATTTTTTTGACCCGCAGCCAGCCAGTCAAACTGCAGTACTCGCTATATGCACAATCATGCCACTCTTGCAGTGCTGCGTGGCAAGGTCATTCACACAAAGGGATTTAACAGTGGGAGATAAAGATGACCTATTGAGCATCTAGTAGCACTCACACCACGGCGCTACACTTTACTTTGTGGACTTATACTAGATAAGCTTCTCTAAACCATCTTCATTTCTCAGTTTTTTGTTGTTGTTGTCTCACCATACTTTCTGTCACTTTCTTTTCTTTTTCATTACTGCTTTTCTTCTTCAGTCTCTTCCTCCTCTACCTTTTTTCTCTCTCGACTCACTGAACCCAATGCCAGTAAACAGCTGTGACTGGGTCACTGCGATACTAGGGTTTAACTGCCAAAATTCAAAGCCTTCCCTTTACTTAACCTAGGTCTGTGTGGGGTCTGTCAGGCAATTATTTCACTACCCCCTGGTGCAGGGCAGGAGTTGGGGGCAACTAGCACACCACGCTAGTTGTCAGAGTGCAAGCTAACCTGCTGCGCTAATGTTAATCAGGCAACAAGGGGCAGGAGCATTACAGAAAGGGAATTCACTCAACCAGTGGCATACAGGGATGATGGCGATGTATAAGGAAGGAGGTGTTGCATGCATGAATAGGTATGAAATTATAGTATAAGACAATATTCCTGTGTTAGTGAACAGTGTTTGTTCAGGCATGGCAGTGTGTCATTACAACCATGTGTTTGGCTGATTGTTTGCATATGTGCCAATGAAATGTGTGTATGAAATGGGCAGCATGCAATTACAATCTATGCTTGTGTGACAGAGCGAGAGAGAGAGTGTGTGTGTGTGTGTGTGTGTGTGTCTGTGTGTCAGGGACTGACAGCAAGCAAGTAAATGAGCCCTGCAGACTGAAAGGCAGATTAATTGAAAATACTTCAGATACCCAGCTTCAGCCGTCAGTCTTGCAACAGAACAGACCTTCATGACAAAATTCCTCAAAGACACAGACACACACACACACACACACACACCATTATGACTGGTCTCATGTTGAGGACGCACTCATGCAAAGCTGCACTGTCAGACACGACAGGTTATTTGAAAGCAGATAAAATGCGCGTACACACATGAACGCTGTCACACATACCGAGGAGTACACAAGCAATGAGAAACACACACACACACACACACACACACACACACACACACACACAGTATGATGCAAATCCTTACAGAAGAGCCAGTTCAATCTTCCAAAAGGACACACTAAAACTCTCCCGCTGTTTTTTTCTTCTTTTCTCTGCCTCTCCTGAAAAACAAGGTCCTTGAAAAGGCCATTGGTGACAGGCATATTATCAGCTCTTCAACACAGCTCTCAGTGTGTGTGTGTGTGTGTGTGTGTGTGTGTGTGTGTGTGTGTGTGGTTGTGCCTGTATCCATAAACCCAAAGAAAAAACATCTTTGGCTGAAATAAAACTGAATCTAATCCTGAATATTCACATATAAAAATGGTTGTATTAGTTGGTTAAAAATTGTGCTCTCATTTAATCTTTGTATCTTATTGAGGGAGGTGTCCGCAAAGCAAAGGGCTTCTTCGGTTGTTGTAATATGTAATTGAACATAGGTGACTAGTCTGAGTTGTAATTTTAAAGTCAGACAGATCAGAAGAACCCATGAGAACTCCAAATATGACATTCACAATAAGCAATTTCATTCCAACATACACAAAGATAACAGAGTAGAACGGAATCATGAGAACTGTAACACTACAAATACAAACAGCTGAGAAAGGGAATGCATAAATTATACAGAGAATACATAACAAAAACAGATAAAAAAGACACTTAAGCTTTTAGGCCTGTAAAGACACTAAGTTCATTTCTACAGATGTTTGGTTCCTGTCCGCCTGCACATAAAACTTGCCGTTTTGGCACTTTTTAAGACCATTTGTTTCTGTAAACGTGGATAGAAATATTCAGTCCATACTTTGTGTGGGCAGGTGTGAATATGGTATGTTTTATGTGTGTGGGAAGGTGTTTTGTGTGTGTATACGTGTGTGTGTTTGTGTGTGTGTATGTGTGTTATGAATACTCAGTTATGCGTGGAAAGGTATATGTTGTATGTGTTCTCACATTTCATGTCCATATAGTGTAACTCTAATCTATTCAAACACGTACAGTATATTCATTGATTCTCTACATTAGTGTCTGTGCGTGTGTGCGATTGTGTCAGAGTGTGTGTTTGTCACAGTTGGCCTCCGGTAGAAACTCCTCCGCTTTTGTTGTATGTTAGATTCATAAGGGAACTCCCTCCGTTAGTCTTTGTCATTCGGTTGACAATGAGTCAAATGATCAACAGATCAGGTCAACCCGCGAATGATTCAACACAGTAACGACTCAACCTCAACAGCAGACAGACAGCATTGTTTGCAGTAAAAACCACAGTCCTGCTTCCTCTTTAGAGCCATTAAAACTATCCAGGGCCAAGGTCAGCTAAACTAGTCTTATAGGGGCTAGTGGTTGAATTTCCTGTGTAGCTTTCAGTTAGATACAAACATATCAGTCAGGGGCAGAGCATCTCTGAAGGGAAAAAAGGTAATTTCTTTAGGCAGAGCCAAACAGCAATTAAAGCGTAGAAAGTACTCAGTGAGAGCATACCGATGCCAAGATATATCTCTTACTGTGTAGTAATAACAGAAAACGTAAAATAAATAATTATTATTGTAGAGTCCTGACCCAAATCTGCAACAAAATATATTTTCAATCAAGTGCAGTGCAGGATTTTGTCAGAAAATAATAAAAAAAATGTATTGACATTACAAAATATTTTTGCCTTTCAAAAAGTACATTCTCCAAGTCTGCACATTGCCTCCAACAACCTCTGTCAATCAAATGATCTATTTGATTAGGATTCAGATTTTGTACATGGTATACAGCCTTAAATGAAGGTCTGACTTTGAGACAATGCAAAGAAGCCTCCTAAACATTTGGCTCTGCCTAACAAGATTAATCACAGCCAAGGAGATAATGCCAAAGTACAGCAGCTCTGCATACATGTTTGTTTGACTCAAATTTAACAATCCATGTGGCTAAAATGGGCATGGCACTGCCACACCACGAAAAACTGAAGATACTGTTTTGTTACTACTGGTCCTGGACCATAATTGGATTAACATGTTCAACAAGTTGCCTTATTATTGTATTTATAAGGCATTGGAAGAAATAAATTGTGTACATTAAACTACATCATTGCCGATAACTCTTCTCCAAGGGCAGCATGAGGTAACTGAAAGTTTTGATAGCAGTAATGAACTGTGATTTAAGCCCTGGATAGCCCTGTTTAGCCCTATAGTCGGAAGCAGTTCCACCCTGTCACACTATAGCAGAAAAATACTCTTCAAATTGCACCAAACTGCAGCTTCTGAAATGTAACTGATGTAAAAAGGTATTATATTTTACATGTTTACAACATAAATATATTATTCTGTGTAGCAGAATGCACAATTTTGTAAGGGGAGATAAATGTACCAGGGCAAAGTTGGAGATTAAAATTCTAGGGACATTTCGTCTAACTTCTGTCCCAGAACTCCTATTTTCTGCACTGATATTAAAGTCCAAGACAAGTGACAAAAAGTTATGTTCACAGCCCTGGTTCAAAGTAGTATTAACTTGTGGCGAAGGAGGAAGGGGCATAAGGGGATAGGAAGAGGAATGCTTCTGGGTTTACACCTGCAAGTGTGAAGCCAGCCTCTATCTAAACAGTGTTTCAATGTTTACAGCATTAAAACAAAATCCCTGTTTCCAATGCAGACCTTTTTATATGGATTCAAAAGTTGAATTATACAGGAGCAAAGAGACCTCACTGCCATTCCCAGGGAACCATTGCAAGTCTACCGTTTCTCTGCCAGAGGTTTGCATTGAGAGCAACTACAACTCCAAAGGGAGGCAATCGAGAGGGTTGTTCCATAATTTTACATTACTATTAATTTGTGTTATTCAACAAGCCCAATCTTCAAAAACTTATAAAACTGAAATGAGAAACCAAACTTGTGTAGCAATGAGTCCCCAAGGCAGCCACCAATATTGTCTAGAACAGTGAAAAAAACCCATGAATTAGTTTGTGGCGTATAGAAACTATCTAGAACTAGTTCTTAGATTATTAAAAAGCTTGTTGCCTATTCACCAAAGCTGTTCTGCCCAAAGACCCCGTTAATCACAAAGACTATAATCTTAACGTTAACTCAGATATCTCTGCACTTAGACTCTCTGTGACCCCAACTTGGGAAAACAAGAGGCCCAGTAAATGGTTTTTATTATTATTTTGTCCAGAGCAGAGACCATGCCTGATTACCAGTTCCAATGTACTTCTGGGATTCACAGCTCTGGACAGAGAGGGTTTGACACTACTCCTCAGAGACTGCCACAAGTTGTTCCATCTCAATTGTTTCCTGGAGTTTTTTTTTCTGGAAGCCTGAGACTTTCAGGGATTCCTCCACATTGATTCATAATTTTTGTTAATTGGCCAGACTGGAGATAAGACACACAGGCAATCCCTAAGGTACCGTATCTGTACATCCGTCAGTCTCAATTTGTGGCCACTGAGGACTGGAGTCAGACACCCTTCATTGTAAGGAGATCAAAAACCTTGCTGTCAAGTGAAAATAACGTAGATGATTCAACTGTGGATGAATACATTCTTAAGGAAATATATCAACTGAGGAAGAGGAGCAAGGCTTGGCTGTATGTTCTGAAATGTATTATATTAGTGATATGTGCATTTACACAAACAGGGCAGAGCAAAATAAAATCTATTTGAAAAGCAAGTGAATTAAAGAGTAAGTGTAAATAATTAAATAAAAGCATGAGGGTTCAAATAAGAAAAATGGACCATTGGACAGAATGATTAATGATATCAAGCAAATTATGACAATTGGACACTGTGCTTATGAATAACTGAGCTAGTTATTCTTTACATCCAGGGAAAAGCCTTGAGGCTATATGTAGGTAACCTCAGCTCTATTCCGCCCATTCTTCCAAATGAAGCCATTATTTTTAAAAAGCTTCCACCTCTACATAGCCTGTGGTACTAATCTAAAATTAATTGATTGGTGATTCCTTCGACCTAAAACATAGGGGAGCTGCAAGTGGAATTTGAACAATAGGCCAAAATAGAAAACTGGGCTCTTTATAAAAATGGAAGCTGTCCTACTGAGTGCCAAAGGGAATTTGCTCTGTTTTGTTATGTGGTCCCACCCAACCAAATTAAGTTCTATTGATCTGATAGCAGAGTAATGACGCGCCTTGGACATCCCATTGTGAATGCTAGTGGGTCTATCGGATTGGCTGCCACACATGACATAGAGAGCAGAGGGAAAGTCATTATTCATATGAAACACAATGGAATATCAAAAGCAAAAACAGTGGGTAGATCACTACAGCATAATTAAATAGTTGGTTCACCCAAAGTACAAAACATATTTTCTCATTTCTCATTCTCAATTTGTTTTTAGTGCTCACAGCATTGATATACCACAATTTAAAAATGATCCTGGTTACATACGGTAACATACATTGTTGTGGTCAGTTTTTTGCTAGAACTACTTTCTACTTAAGCAATAGAGTGTACTATTTAGGTAAAAGGTCCAATGTGCATGCACTTTATACACATGAATCGTCTTCTGTTACTTCACAACAGATTTATCTTCTAACTTCTGAATAGAGCCCAATTCTGTAGACAGAGATCTTCATAGGTCAAAGCATAAATGCCACCCATCGCTTTCCCTTTCCTCATCAAACTCACACCTTGAACAGCGGGAGAATTCTAGACCTGTCAAAACGATGATATCAAAGTTAACCCAGTGGAAAATCAAATAGAAATGCATTACCTCCAGGCTTGATAGACTGGTCCTTCTTGACCGATCGGACTCAAAAGACAAATAATAACGGCACAGGAGGTTATATCACCTTACCTTGGCCTAATCATACCCTGCACAGTCATGGTGAAGCATAAATCCTACCTTAGTTTTTTTTAGAGTGTCTTACTGAGGACCGTTCCTGGTTAAGCATCTGATGAGGGAGGCAGGGATAGAAGAAAGATAGGCAGACCAAGAAAGCCGTCATTAATTTCAATCAGGCTCCCAGTCTGGCAGAGTTAATAATATCAGCACGCTCTTCTGACCTCTGACGATGGTACGACATCAACCTCTGCAAATTACTCATTAATTTACCCCCATTAAGTTAGACAGAGGTGGCGGGCAGGGGAAAAACATGGAGGAGAATGAATTAATTAGACATTTTAAAACAGAATTAATACCTTTTCAATTGAGATGTATCACAGTAGAGAAAGAGAGGTCAGGATGGCAGTGGTGAGGATAGTAAGAATGGGCAGAAAAAGGAATTCTGACTATATAGTCCAGCTGACATTAATATTTTCACAGAATGGATGTCAATGCAAAGGTAGGGCATAAAGATAATTTATATGGATGAGAAGTAGCCTACTTTTGTAAATTCCAAAGCATTTGTACGGATAGAGTCATCAGCATTTTTGTCTCTTGTGTATGAGAATGTTCTGTGCATAATGTGAGTGAGATAAACATTTGTCTCATAACAAAGTCTCTTTGTTTGGTCTGTAATAATACCAAGCCTTGCTCCTATTTGTTTCAACAGATTTCATTGTAACACCCATAAAGTCAAACCCAAATCTTAAATAATAAACCAAATTAAATCCTTGGGGCTACATTATTCCCTATTAACCATATTTAAAAGGAAAAGCAAATATAATAAATATAATTAAAAAGTTGTGAAATCATACCTCACTTTGGGCACTTTGGTTCATAGCAAGCTCCAGCCCAGAGCAAAGCAGGGTCATATATAGTGAGTGGACGGCCATCTAAGCAGAGTATCCTTTGGGCCTTCACTCTGCTTATCATCCATTGTATCTCACTGTGTAGTGCAGGGAGCATATGACATATTTATCGACTTGAGCTGATATAAGGACCGTATTTTGTCTCTTCAACGTTGGCATGTTCAAAATGAGATGCTGCAAACCTCTAACCTGCTCTCAATCTGCCTCTATTCCTAAATGTGATTACAGGGTTCTTTAATATAGGAGCTAACACCTGTCTTGCCAACCTGCACAACCCACCCTAAAGTAATTTCTGCATGACTTGCACTATTGAAATGTAAATTTCCAACCTCATAGCTTCCCTTCTCAAAAGAAATACGCTACAGCTGTAAATAAGAAATGGGCTAGGAGACAAAAGTGCCTGCCGATCTTGAAGGGGTTTAATTCACGTCATCTAGATCGACAGACAGGCTGGGCCACACACATTCATGTACACACACAACTCCCCAAATGGGAGGGTATCTATATGCAAAACATCTCCACTAAGCAATCCACTTTACTACCGTAGAGGAGGCTGAGAATAATGGACGACTCAGCCTCAACCCAAACCCTATTCTCCCACCCACACACAGACACTCACCCCAGCATGCACATACTGTATACATGCCCACACACCGTTGAACATATGTAGTTAGGTGTTTCGAATCGATAAGCATGCTCAACACACATCCTCCCCGACCTATTCTTACACTGGCTAAATGCCAGGAAGAACAATTAGCCCAATAAGTACCATCGAATGTCCTCCCCCAAAGAGGGATATTCAGGCTACTCTAAAACAAATGCACCTAATTCCTCATCCTGCTCCCTCCCTCATTATCTCCCTAAATGATGCTTCTATAGGAGAACAGGTGTTGGAGGTGCAGTGGAATGATTGTTGTGTGAATGGAGGTTTGATGGGAATAGAAGCTGGGGGGGGGGGGTAAATCATGAATGGAGCTGCTTCTGGTGAGATAACCGAGCTACAGTGTACCAGTATTGAGGTAAAAGGCAGGTAAAAGAAGAGGTGCTGGTTACCACCTCTTTTTTGCTCATTAGTAGGGATTCAGCAGGTCTACGGAAGCTTGCGAGGACCAAGGTGCCCAGTATAAGGTAGCCTGGTGAACAGCTTGATTCTTGTCAATTACTACTTAGTATTGTGGTGAAAACAGACAACCTCTTAAAATGCCAATAGATTGTCATAGAATTGTCATAGAATCAATAAAAAAAAAAATCACCCAGGGAAACGACCCTTGTCACTTGACACCTCACAGGAAATATCATATATCTTGCTACATTAACATCTATTCTCCTTTATTAGTCTGCTGTTGGAATCCAACTTCAGAATCTTCCTAAGAACATTCGACTTAGCTTCCTCTGCTTACAGCTTCTGCTGGGCAGAAACCCCCTTCCAGTAGTCCAAAATATCGTGAAGGTCCTCGTCCTTGGCAAACTGAACCTTCTTACGCAGGGCGTGGCCTGCTGCTATATAGGAGGCCTCCTCTCTGGGGCTTTTCTTGTAAGGCCGGAATCGCTCCCAGATCCGCAGTGTGCTCTCAGACGAATACTCTGGACTGGAGGAGTAGCCAGAGTTGTAGTTGTGGTGACGAGAAGGTGAGAGCTGGGAGTAGGTGGATGTGGCATCCCTCTTGGTGCGGCCCAGTGGCTTCAGGAATGAGGCCTTTTGGGCCTGTGAGGGTGAGTCGTTGCCGCCCTCATAGTAGAGTGCAGGAAAAGAGTGGCGGTGCTCGGAGCTGTGGTAGTCTGGCTGAACTTCCAAGTGGTGCTGCTGCTGTCCAGGGCCAACTACCGCACCTCCACTCCCCTTGTTACACCCCATCCCACCCCCATTCACACTCACCCCACCACCATTTATGTTTCCCATCCCATTCCCGTTGCAGCCTCCTATTCCGCCAGCTCCTCCACTTCCACCCCCTCCACCACAACCCACAGGGCTGCCTTTTTCTGTTGGGTACTTGGGAGGATCGCTGCGCTGCTCAGGGATATCCACACTGAACACTCTGTTGCTCTTGACAGATCCCACAGCGGGGGCACCGCAACGGTTCTTCACTACAGCAGTGTCAGCGCTCAACTGCCTCTGAAGGGGCCGCACTGCATTGGCTGGGGGTGGGTCACGGTAAGGAGGGGAGAGGAACCCCCCACCACTGATACCTGGCCGCTCAGACAGGGGCATGACCAGGGGCACTGGGGCCATAGAAGGCGGGTGAGGCAGCTGATGTAGCTGAGGATGAGGATGAGGCTGAGGATGTGGCTGAGGATGGGGCTGAGGATGAGGCTGGGGGTGAGACTTTAGATGCACCTTTGGAGAGGAGGCCATGATCTGATCTCCAGGGTGGCCTGGAGAGAGGGGCAGGAGGTTGCGGGGGAGGGACGCAATGCAAGTTGGTGGCTGGGAGGAGGAAACAGAGTTGCCGTTGTCAGCCGTGGTTACAACATTAGCAGAGGCATCCAGCTTCAGAGCATCAATGCAGTTGTTGATGATCTGGTTCACCTTGTCCACCTCCTTGGCAATGGTGGAGATCTCTGATGCTGAGCCACGGCCATCGTCATCCGAATCCTCCCCAGCCTCTATCCCATTCTCAGCCCCGCCTCGCCTATCCACAACTACCTCCCCTGCTATCACTGCTCCTCCAGCTCCCACCCCTCCCTCTCTGCCTTCCCCTGCCACTCCCGCCGTCCTCACATCCATGTAGTTGCCCTTGCTGCCCATTGCCTCAGAGAAGGCAGTGGCCATTTTTTCCACCTGCGGCAGGGTGGAGAGGCGAGAAGAACTGGTGTTGGCGGAGCCATGGAGCATGCCTGTGCTAGAGGAGGCAGACGGGGGCAGCTTGCCGCCTGCTCCTCCTGAATGGTGGTGCTGGTGGTGAGCCTGCTCCTGGAGACGCTGCATGGCACCTGGGTCATTGGCCACTGCCGCAGCCGCCTCTGGGCCATACCTGAAGAATAACAGATTCACTTTAACACAGCCAATACATATAGTTTCATTATCTGATCTCATATTATGTACATCATGCACATTATACTAACAGCATGATTGCAAAATGCAGTTGTACCTAATACTTTTTTTAAAGTTCATTTGATTTAATATGTCCTCTCAGTGATGCCATGGGGTGACAGAATATTGCTGTTTTAATTAAAGAAACTATGAAAAATAACAAGGCCCAAAGCCTCAATAAAGAGTATGGTCGGGGAAAATGTTTGTAGTTAGAATAAATGAGACTTTTCAGGGCTTTGAATCAAAACATCTAATGAACTGATGCCTTTAGCAGAACTTGTTCCAAAGAAATCAATTTTACCCAAGGGACACACAGTAGTGTTCATTTCTGTTGTGGCTAAACATCTCAGATGTAGTCACTATCTCTATAGTGGCTCTTCAACAATTCATTGTCATGAAAAAGGGTTATAATGTGGCCCTTAAGACTTCCATTAACATAAAAAATTGTCTAGTACCTCATCTCCAAAATAGTTTTCTTCACGCTTATAGCTTTCTTCTTCTCTTCCTCGATGCGTCGTCGTCTGAGACAGTAATAGACTAATCCAAGCACAATGACCATGCCAAACAGACATCCCAAGATGGTCATGATGTAGTGGGTAGTTGTGGATGGATCGGTTCGCTGGTCCTCTGACCCCATAGCTCGTGTAGAAAAGGTCAGACACGTGTGGTTGTAGCGCTGAGTTTTGCTTGCAGAAGCCACACAATAAGTGTAATTTGTGTGAGGTTTCAGTTTGTCCAAAATGAGTACCTCCTTTTTGTTTTTAAGGGGCTTGATGTCTTCAAAAAACGTGTGGTTGTACTTGGAGAGGATGTACATCTTACTGTATGGTCGTGGGATTTGCACCATTAGAGAAGCGGTGTAGAGGGAGACAGTTTGAAGCTTCATGGAAATCTGATGATTATAGGTAGGGTCTGCAGTGGACGATATGGTTGGTTGGTGGTACAGACCTTGGTCTGGGATGTCCAAACCCATACCTGATCCATCTTGATCTGGTGTCTGGGAGGTCATCCCTGGAATAATCACACCATCGCGACACATTGATAAAAGAGCGTAACGGGCATTTTTTCCGTGTCCGGGCAGCGGGCTCAGAAGTGGATAACCAGTCATTTCCAGAGGGGTTTCGCATTGGAGGCGGTCATAAGTGTGGGTTACATTGTTAAACGCCTCCAGCCAGGTGAGGAAGCTGTAGAGCTCACAGCCACAGTGGAACGGGTTTCCTGCTAGTTCACACACCAGCAGCCTGTTGAGGACAGTGAAGGTAGATGGGTCAAGACGAGCCAACTTATTGGAAGATAAGTCCAGGCTGCTGAGGCTGGGGCACTCCCAGAAGGCATTGGTGGCAATGACCTCAATAAGGTTGTGTTGCAAAAAGAGGCACTGCATTCGACCCAGACCTCTCAACATGCCCTCAGTCAGGTTTGTCAGCTTGTTGTAGCCCAGCTGGAGAACCTGAGACAGAAAAAGAGAGTAGCCCCTTGACATCTTTAATTAACATGACAACAAATCTAATTGCTAATCATTTGGTGGGGGATGTTTTTAAGGAATGCAGTTTACATCAATACGATATGTTTTATTAGAACTAGACACATCATTGAGACGCTTTTCTGCTTTCTACAAGTTAGAAAGTTTTCAACAGCCACCTATGAACAGGTTGAGAGAACTAGAGTTTGTAGTTGAATGATTTCAGAATACAGTATATTCCTAGCTCAACTTGTTCTAACAGATTGCACTGCATTGTTTAAGAAAAACTGCTGTATTAATAAATCCAGTCTCCACTTAATGGTGGTTTGGGGGGGGGTGCTCTCATTCAGATCAGTTTACATTTCCATGACCACCCTCATTTAGCATAGACTTCTAAATGGGATTTCTATTATAAAGGCAACACAAATTATTCAACCACATTTGTAGAAATGTATGAGCATTAAAAATAATATTTTCATGATTTTAAGTTAGAGATAAACAAATACATGCAAACAGTTGTGTTCTTGGCTGCAGACCTGTAGGTTGGCCTGTCCAGCAAAGGCCCCATCCTCGATGTAACTGATCTCGTTCTTGGTAAGATTGAGGTCAGTAAGGTTTGTGAAGCGGTACATGGAGGTAAATAGCACAGCCTTAAGTTTGTTCTCATTCAGCCTCAGGTCATGAACCTACGGGAGACAAGAGAGTGGATGACTTTCAGTTGATGTGTTGTACCCTCTGGCAGCCATAGAGGAGAACCGAAACGCTTTGCCAAAAATAGCTGCCAAGAGCATACACCTCCAAACATACAAGTTTGATGTCTAATGAGTCATTTTCCCAGTTATACATCTGGTCAAAATTTGTTCAGTTAATCACAGCCTGTTTGCAAGCACCTGAGCATCCAGCCTGAGATATCTAGCAGTGGTAAATGTTGATGCTAGAAATGGAATGTAGTTTCTTGTTAATATTAAAGCACCTAATTGTAATTTTTTCGGTTTTAATCAGTTATGCAGCAAATTGCAGATGGTAATTTAAAAACCTGAAACACTTAGTATATTTTAAAATGTCCCTCTGTTGCTTTTGTCCCAAGCACTGTCTTCTCTCTCTCTCTCTCTCTCTCTCTCTCTCTCTGTCTGTCTGTCTGTCTGTCTCCCTCTCCCTCTATCTATCTATCTATATATATATATATATATATATATATATATATATATATATATATATATATATCTTTCTCCCTCCCTCTCTCTTTTTACTCAGGCTTCTCTGTGCTGGACCATCGGCCATTCTGGGACCTCTTTCTCTCTCTCCTGGCGGTCGGTGCCTCATTCCACATGTTGGATCTGGAACTTGTTTCTCTCTGTCCCCCTGTGTATTTGTTTCATTCTCATATCTGTGTGAATGATGTGCTTCAGTTTTGCTTCTTGGATGTGTACAGTATGTGTAGCCTGTCCTACTTCCAGGTTACAGGGTGTAGAGGAGGTTGTGTGTCTCAGGCTCTAGCTGTTTGGTGACACAGAAGCGGCTTGACATCATCCATGATCCATCTTTTTCATATAAGTTCACATTCATAGTCTTTATTGTAATTCTATTATGTTCTATTCTGTACACATGACATCTGTCTGTCCTGGGAGAGGGATCCCCTCTTAGTTGCTCTTGAGATTGTGTAGTAGTTAGGTAGCCAACAATTCCACAAACAACAGCAACACAAAACAATTGGTTTATGTATCTCTTCTATGTCACCAACTTAACATATTTAGCAACTATTTGCTTTAATAATATCATCACAGCCACATCAAAATTTAGATATTATTGCTGCCATGGTCACTATCATTGGACAGATGAATATAACCTTGCACTTGATTAGGAAAATGCAACATGCATTTTTAGAATCTAAAAATTCTTAAATTACATTATGAATACTGTATTGCCATCACTGTCATAGTTGTCACCGCAATCAACATATTATCACAACCATCAGAATCACACAATAAACCACAAACATACTGACTGACCAGAAGATGAGATTTGACTTGCAGCAAAAAGCCATTATTATTAATTATTGTTAATAATGCCATGTGCATGAAGCCATACTGTTTAATAGAGGTGGCTGGGCTCCAGGCCGGTTATTGCAGCACAATGGTGGAAAGAACTTTAAGGGGTTTAAAGTGCCCATATTATGAAAAAATCACTTTTTCTGGGATTTGGGGTGTTATGTTGTGTCTCTGGTGCTTCCACATTCATACAAACTTTGAAAAAAATCCATCCATGGTGTTTAGAGTGAGATACGGTTTCTGAATGTGTCCTGCCTTCAGTCTCCTGGTGAGCTGTTCAAAATCTGCACGGCTTGTGACGTCACAGCCGAAACGAGCAGGCTAACCGCAACCATTAGCTCGTGGCTAGCGTTAGCGCTAATGCTAACGCTAATGCTAACGCTAGCATGCTAACGCTAGCATGCTACCTCGTTCTCAGTAGCAAAGCACTGCTACAACACACACAAGTTCACCATAATCTACAAAAGAACTACTTCCATGTGCGCCCTCATTTAGAAGTCTCCCAGCTAATCCTGCCTTGTAACTGACCGAAGTTGTAGAAACAGCCTTTCTTTTACTGTCTATGGAGCTAGCTAGCTGACATGATCTACATCTGAGCTACTGGGCATGTGCAGTGCAATCAAAGATAGTACAGAAGAAGAAGAAGAAAAGAGGTCTCACTCTGTAGCTAAAACAGAGACCAGCTGAAAAGAGGATCTGCAGCAGTGAGAGAGACCACTGCAGTACAACAACAATATGGTGTTTTTAGAAAATTAAACCATGTAAACCTATTCTGGTACAACCTTAAAATACAATTATGAACCTGAAAATGAGCATAATATGGCTGCTTTAAGTTTGCTAAAAAGGACTGGTCCTATAGCTCATCTTGTTATTATAGAAGATGGTTCCCAAGCTGTTGATAACTCAATGACTCTGTCTACATTCAACAACTACATTTTTGCAGATACAGCTGCACCTGTGAAAAAAAACTACTAGGCTCATGGCACAATGCTTATGAGAGTACTTATCAAGAGTACAACCATTTATGCAAAGGCTGTGTTTAACTATAACATACATACTAGAACATACATACTAGGGGTTTCTACTAGGGATGTAACGATACATTAATCTGGCTCGATATATTGATTCTATCCTCAACAATTCAATATTATCGATATTATTTAAGTATTGATACATCTTTACAATGCACCTTTATTTTGCAATTCCCACTTATATAATCATTATTTTGCATCAAAACGTGTAGTTTGTTTTTAATTTAAATGTCTGGAAGAGCTTAGTAATGAAATTGTCAAATCATATTTTAGGTGCTTTTTTGTAAATATATATAAATGTAACTGATTATGTTAAATGCGCGTATGTATTGTTGCATATCGGTTGCAGGCCTCTGAATCGAATCAAATCGAAATTGTATCGTGTCAGACTTTGTGATATCCGTAAATATTGTATCCTTGTCCAAAGAATCAAAATCATATTGTATCGTGATAAAATGTGTGATTTACACCCCTAGTTTCAACCACAGTATAAAAGGCCTACAGAAAGATAAGTTCATACTGACCGTGCTGTTGATGTGCTGGGGGATGGTCTCGTATGGAGGCTGGTTCTGACTGCAGATAGCCAGCCAAACATAGCCTTTGTCCCCCTCTATCAGCCAGCAGTCCCCTTTCACCATGCCAGGCAGGTGGAGGAGCAACAGTGCAGGGAGCAGGAGGGAGAGAACCAGGGAGGACAAACAAAGTCTGCTGGCCATGGTTTGGATTAGGAGTGTTTGAGAAAGGAGGGGCAAAAAATAGTAGTTGAAGGCGGAGCGGTAGCAAGTAGCAGTTTCAAATTAAAAAGGATTGCAGGTCAGGGGCAAGCAGGTTAAATCTATGTAGAGAGAAAGGTGAACGGAAGGGCGTCTTCACGGTGATTAGAGCTGAGCTTGCAGCATGGCAGCAAATCCTGTCCCCATTTTAGGTGTTCCACGTCAAAGGGTTTTGGAGACTGTCACCCCAGCAGCTACTCATGGCCCCTGCCAACCGTATGTCTCGACAACACAGATGAGGAAATACTCCCTCTCAGAGAAAGGCAGAAGGCCTATATAACAGACAGAGAGAGAGAGAGAGAGAGAGAGAGAGAGAGAGAGGGAGGGGGGGGATATTAACATTATTAGTGATAATGACAAAATGATTAAGACTATGCAGAAAATTGTAATACAGTTCACATATCCCCAGATGATTTTGAATTAATTGAGTTTAGGTCTGATTTCTAAAAGCACTGTGTAAAAAAAAGGTATATGAATCTAATACCCATGCTACCCAATCCCTTCAAGGTAATGCACCACAGTAATAAATCCATTAACTGCCATGATTATTTTCATAAGTCTTAATAAAGCCCAAATAAATATATTTTGACTTTTTAATTTAAACCAGGGTTTTAATGTTCTGTAATTATTCATGTTCATGAAAATAACAGCCTCATATGAGAACAAATTGCAGCTCTTCTGTTCATACATTAGCATATGATGCACCAATAAAAATGGAAATTGCCAAGACTATGAAAGCAACACCGCTTTTCTTTGGGTTTATCATTGTTTACAAGGTTCGCCAGCTTGCAGCTGTGGTTCTATTATTTCAACTTTGATGTACATAATAAAACAATAAAAAATGTAATAGCTGCAGTTATATAAGGGTGAAAACGGGAAGATGGGCTAAGTGGAAAACAGAGCAGGGCTGTTGTAATTTGCATGTTTTAACAGGATACTAGCTGACATTTAGCTATTTACCTTTCTCAGGGGATTAACTGTGGATTAGGCTCTAATCCAGCATAAAATAGCATGTATCTCATCACCCCAGCTCTGACGCTTTTAATTTGTTTTCAAAGTTTTGATTCCCTTCCCCAGGGAAAAGGTATCTGGCCACGACATGAATGACAGGGAATTGATAGGAAGAACAACAACTGGGTAACAGACTTTTCTTGAGTACTCCATCTCAATTCCAAATACATTTCCCTCTGTGCTTTATAGGTTGTCTCAGCCAGATGAAGAAAACATAACCTGCTGCAAGAAATGAAGCAATGACATGGTTCAACCTAGTCTCGCTTTGCCAGACCTTCCTCCACAGCGCTGTGGAGGAAGGTCTGGCGAGTACACACAGCATTCCGGGATGGGAGAAAAACATGATCTGGTTTATTGGCATTTTTTTTAAACTAATCACAATCGTCACTAAGCGCCGAACAGAGAACCGAACGGTGCCTCTGCCAAATAGCCTCGGGAAGGAACTTGTTTGGGTGGAACATGTGTACGTTCAAAAGTTCTTTTAGTCGTGCAACAGAAAACACAGATTGGACAGATAGTCTAGCTAGCTGTCTGGATTTACCCTGCAGAGTTCTGAGGAGCAGTTAACCATAGTCCTCACAAATCCACCAGAGTTCAAAATTCCAACACAAAGAAAGCGGAAGGTAACGTACATCTGGCCAAAAAGAGCGACATCTGGCGGAATTTCCGGCAGCACCAGAGCAATCCTGGAAGTGGAACATTGTTGATATAGACCAGGTTCAACCCAATCTACTCAGGTGTAATGGAAGCCAACTTTGGATACATTTGTTAAACTGGTCCTTCCCTAATAGCCTGTCCTCCTCCTTGCCTTCCTTCTCATCCACTGCCCCAACATGCACCTCAGTTAGCCTTCAAGTCACTTCTCATTTTTGCCGCACCACACCCCCAGCAGCTCTCAGTCCTCTCTTCAAATTGTTCCATGAAATTGATATTGACAATTCAATTCCTCCACCACAGGCCTTCAATTTGCCTTTGACCCAGCACCGTTGTCTTCCTTACGTGCGTCCACCCACAACACCCACAATTACAAAACAAAGCAATAACAGCTTTAGCTCAGTGGAACAACAGCTAAAGTAACCCCTTTCCACCTTGATAATTATGAAAGTCATTCATTAATCATTTGTTATGTACTCAGCTTTGAAGCAGATTTATTCCACTGATTTAACTGCTGCGTAGAGCCGTGTGTGTGTGTGTGTGTGTGTGTGTGTATGTGAGCATTAGTTCACTGCACGTTGTGATGAGAAGAAGCAAGCAAACTGAATTATATATCAAACAACAATTTGGACATTGATCATACTCATTCTTTTTTCATCCTATTTCTAAATTCCTTCTCTTCCCACACTTTGAAGACAACTCCAAGCCTAGTGTCATCGTGTAGTGATATATTCCTCACTATCTATTTTTTTTGTACTAGGGTTTAAGGGAATGTACACAGTCTCTGGCACACTTTAGCAATTTAAGATTTTGGAGACCACAAAAAAAATACTGTGTCGTTGTTGTGATTACCGTCAGGCTGTTTTCCCCCTGTCAGCAGCTCATATTTACATCATATCTAATACGAAATGAGTGCTACCCTGACATGGTATATACTGTGCTCTGCAAACATAAAAGACAAGTCAGTCAAGACTCATTTCAAAGCTAGTTTTTACTTCCGTGTCCAGTCACAACAGCTTAGACCAGCACTATATATATTTCTTTAATATAATTGCAATGCTGTAATGATCCAGACCACGCTCTTCCAGTCTATCTTAACATCTGGGTCAGTCTCCTGTCTCCCTCCATCTCTGTCTGTATTTCTTTTCATCCGCTTACTCCTTTTCCTCTTTACTGTCCCTTTCTTTATTCTGCTGACATTGTTTTAAGCCTGCTTATCTCTGCTGCCTTTTAACTAGAAACACAAATTAATATGCTTCATCGCCAAAACACAACCTGACACCTTTTGTGTGCTCTCACATCCCCTCCTCGCTGCTTTTATCACCCTTGCCATTGATTTAATTTTGACAAGAAGCCAGAGGAAGAGACAGCCTTATTTTCCCCCTCTGTTTCTTCTCCAAACCAGGCTCTCTTTGTGTTTAATTAATGTTCCTGATAGCTCGGCTTTAATTAAAGCTTTGCATCTGACAAACCCTAATGAAGTCAGGTCACAGAAACAAATGGAAAGTTCCCAAAGTAAGACCAATAGAGGATAAGGGCCCCTGGTTTCCTGGTGTTTGTCCTCATGGGAAAATACATATCTCAGATTTAGGTTGAAAGTAATTATCAGTAATTTGTAATGACTAAATGTGTTTTTCTACATTCTGTCAATTGTTGATTCAACCAGAGATACTACAGGGAGTCAGTGTGCATGGGTAATGAAAGCCTTTACAATCAAAACACTTTATATTTGCAATTGATGATAGGCTCCATGGTGGAATAGACACGCCCGCTCGCACATAAACTACAATATCATCTTTAGAAATGAATACTAAAACTCTCAAAGGCATTGTTTAATCAACATGAGTGTTGGAAAGTTCAGTGAATGGTTAGCATCATTTTTTTTTCTTTCTTTCTTCTGCAAAAAAAGGAGCTTAAAACTGTCAATCAAACAGTACTGTCTCGGTTAATTGCCAAAACAGACACACAACACAGATTGCCACTGTGTGTGTGTGTGTGTGTGTGTGTGTGTGTGTGTGTGGGAGGGGGGGGGGTATGTACCAGATATGTCTGATTGGCCATTCAAAAGTTGTTTAGACATTTCACTTAAAACCACAAACTAGACTTTGCTAAAGTCATTAGGATACATCTGCTGGAACCTTGAATATATTTACAAAACTTTGTGATAATCCATCACGGAACCTCTTAAATTAAACATCTAAGTTTCCCTTAAGCATGATTGGTCAGGTATTTATTTGCCATAATTACCTTCCAAATAATTAAAGAATCACTCATTTGTTTTGCATTAAACATTCAAATAATTGGATGCTCCATTTTCAGTCCAAGGGTGAATTATTTCAGCTAAGATTCATGAAGCATGGAGAAATAAAGCAGTGGAACAGAGTGACTGTCACCTGTACTCTAATACCTTTGTAGATATATGCTTGCTTTTTGCCACCATACTTTTCTTATCCATATTAACTCTATCCACCGGTTCCAATCATGACACAGCTATTGGGCCTGACTGATAGCACAGTCTGAAAACAGAAAATAGGAAAAACTTCATTAGGTTTCCAGAGAGTGTTTAAAAAGTAAAACCTGAAGAAAAATGGACAAAAAAAAAAAAAAAAAAAAATATATATATATATATATATATATATATATATACGTATATAAGAAGGAATTGCAGATTTTTCTATGAAGGTATTATTTTGATTGCCAGAAATACTTTCAGTACTGTAACAGTGAGGGAAATGTGTGGACTCTCATCAGAGGATACACATTGAATTCCTAAAAGGTTAACTATTGGGGGACCAGACCATTTAACCATGAGTCTTAAGTATTATAAAGATGTGTTTTTAAGGTTAAAGCTAGAATTGGGCTTAGATTGAAGTTAGGGTAATGGCGGCTTAAAATTCTGTTTCCGCCCAGTCTGAGCTGCAAGAGTTGAAGAAGAGCAACAACAATGAAGACAAGAGTAGCACAGCTACCCTGGAGGTCATGAACCTTTCTACTGAGTGAGAAAAAAGACAGATAGATAGACAGAAGGCAAAACAAACAGACAGCAGATAGAGGGAAGCGCGAAGCAACATGACACCCAAGCCGGTGATTCAGAAATCCAACAGACCATATAGGAAACCCGTCACCAGTCAGTCAGACAGACAGACAGACAGACAGACAGAAAGACAGCCTCCTAGTTTGCCAGCCAGACAATCAATCAATCAATCCAGTCCATCAGCAGGCCCAACAGCCACCCAATCAAATACATAGCCAGTCAGACAGACAGCGGGTCAATCTGTTGATTGGCTAACAAGCCAGTCAGTCGGCTAGTCAGTCATTGAGAATTAAGAAGTATGCCTAATAGTGCTATCTTTGCGTCCCAGCCTGCCAACCAGCCTGCCTGCCTGCTCTACCTTCAAAGCTGCTGCACTGTTCCTTCAAATCCATTTTCCTCACTCCTGTCTCTTCTCTCTCTTCCTTTCAAGCTTTCATGAAGCGGCTGCACGGTTCCTTCAAATCCTGTGCGTACAATATATCCCCTCTCTTCACATGTCTCGTTCTGATTCTCTCAGGTTCATTTATTTCATGTCTTTCTGTTGGTCTCCTGTTAGTCTCCATGTTAGTCATTACTTTATTTTTTGTGTCTCTAAATATGTGTCCCTGGCTTTCTTCCTTTTGCATTGTCACCCGTCTCTTTTGTTTCTGTTGCGATTACATGAATGAGTGGTCATCGGTCATTGCTTTTAAACGGTGCATGGAAAAACAGTTGTCCTTTTTATGAAAAAGAACACATACATGCTAATTACAATTAATGACAGTAAGTACATTGTTGCAGCATGAATACAAAATATTACAGGTTCATTTTGAAGAAACCCCTCCTCTAACAATACTCCAAAATAAAGGTTCTGAATTTTTCCACCATGGTGTCTTTGTGGCAATTAAAGTTTATTGAATTTAAAACCCAGTGAAACACTGATGTTTACAACTGATATATTAGCAACTTTGATCAATGTAATTCCTGCTTTTCTTCATTTCCTCTCTCTCCAACCCACTCTCTACTCCATCCCAGCTCAACATCTCCTGTCTCTCTTTCTCTAGTTTTTTTCCTGTACATTGAACTCTCTCCAGTTTTGTTCAAAGTGTATGTTACATCTGTTGGCTGTCTACCAGACAAACTCCCACAGGGAGAGCAGACCAGAAAGGAAGTTTTTAGCTGCTGAGTGCTTTCAGCCACTTGCTGTGTTTCTGTGAAAGCCTGGTGGATTTTACCAATACAAATTGGACAAGTGGAGCATCATGGGACACCACAGCGTTTGAGACAGTAACGTTTTAGGTCCAGCTGCATCAACAACTGAACATTTCTCCTGAAACCATCGCCCAGTCCTGTGGAAGGTCTACAAATCTCACTATGGAATATTTTCATTGGAACTAGATTCTACTGGAAAAAAGGTCCCGATGAACTGATGCTTTAAGTCCTTGGATGGACTATTAAACATCACCAATTTTGGCACAGATGTCCAATTTACGTAATTGACTTGCACGCTCGAACTTAACCTACTTCATTTACTTCAGTCAGTGATTTCCTAAATTTCCAAGAACAACTTTCAGCAGCCTCCAGAGGCAAGCATTAATGTTTAGCACAGCAAGTTATGTACATAGAGGTTATATACAAACGAGCTGAGAGAGCAGGGGGTTAATGAGGCTGTCTTTACACTGTTTGAGTAAAGAATGCCAGATCTGAGCTCTTGAGGCAAAGCCCTAACTAGTGCTGGGCTGCAGTTCTCCAGCTGCTTGTTCATTTATAATCAAAAATTCGGATGTTGTTTGGGCTTGTTAGATTAGCATGGCCCCAGTGGGGGTCTATAACTGTCTGATGTTCCTGCTATTTCTCTGGATGAGGCTCAGCCATGCTTAGTTGTGTTCTCATAAACTCAACCCAGAGGCATGCCCAAAGCTATTTTCCTCAATAACTTGTGAAAGACTGTGTGAGTCATAAAAGAACATATTGCAGACAGGGCTTTCTTCATCATACTGTACAATGTGTGTGTGTTCTTTTACTTCTATCTTTGTGATGACCAATTGAGATTTAGACTGTAATGGTGACAGCATTTTTGGAAAGGCATACCTTGGCCGGTTTTTACTGCTTCTAAGGGCTGTTTATGGGTTACTACTTGATTTACACATCTCCTAATAATGGCCTGTACCCAATAGGCATGCTGCATCAAAAACAGAAATGACTGTCAGATGCGACAAATGCTTGTTTTGTTCTGTGTGTGTGCGTGACAGTGGAAGGTGACTAATGCAGCAACTGGAATGCCTGACGACAATGCATGTTGGAATTTTTTCCCCTTCTCTCGCCAAGTTGGATAACTTCTACGTTGTGTTCCATGATGTTGACCCATTGGAGCGCAGAGCACCCTTAGTGCACGAACATGACATGATAAATCTAAATAGGAACGATGTTGGAGCTCTCTGGTAGCACAATGAAGTTAAGTCCCTGTCTCCTCCGCTCTGATGTATGTCATAAAAGTTGTGAAGGAAAGCAAGCTATGATTGGTCATAGTCCATCGACACAATGATGATCTCCAAAGATAAAAATAGAATGTAGTCTGATACTGGCATACGTTGTGAGGTACAGCATCTGTCTCTGACTTCGCTCACAGCATTGCAAAATGACTTAACGGAATCAACAGCATTTTGTCTTTTCTGAAAAAATGTCCTTGTTTCTCGAAATAATCCTCGGCCTTCACTCTGAACAGTTTTCATTGGAACTAATCAGAGGCCTATGTTCTGATTTCTTGTTAGAGCAGAGCTCCCAAGTGTAGAAAGAAGGTTGCAAAAGATGTGTGTGCAGATTCCTCGGTGCGGCAGTGAACGCGTTCAATCCAAACGTACACAGTTACCACCAACACTTCATTATAGTGACTTTCTGTGCTTGTGTGCGTACAGTATGTGCCCTTGTGCATGTGCGTGTACACGTCTGCTATACCTCTGTGTCTTAATTACTTTTAAAACCCATGCAGAAGCTCTCCCCTCCAGCTCCACTCAGCAGGTATATTGAAGTAACAGCCCTCTATGGGATCATCACTTCCTTGCCGGGAGGGAGGCAGCAAGAGGAAGACAAAGAAGGGGAGGGAGAGAGAGAGAGAGAGAAGCAGAAAGGGGATAGCAAACGACGAGGAAGGTGGAATAGAAGAGGGATTGTAGTGTGAAATAATTCATCAGTTTTAATTCCGCTTCTCAGTCATTCCAACAGGTTAACCCAACTGGGGTTTGAATCTCTTTTTCAAGGTTGACCTTTTCATGGAAATGAGAGATGAGGATAAGGGGGAAGTGGATGCTGAAGGGATGATGGAGAAGTTTTTAACCTTTATTTAATCAGGCAAGTTGAAGGAAACACACGTTTCCCCGAGACCCAAATCCGCTTCCATCTAGGGAGGAGAGGATAAGGAGATTTCTTAGGAGGTACAACAACACTCTGTTAAGATCAATAACTAATCCATTACGAAATGCTACTTCAGTCTTTTTTCACAGTGATACCAGAAGGAGGGAATGGTTGGACATATGCACACATTCACACATGGAAGCCGTCCAGTGTAAGTGCATCCTCTTCTTTTTTGGCAACTGGAGCAGCTCAGGGCCCAGTGACTGGCTCAGAAGTAGCTCATTTATGAGTAGAATGAAATGCTGCACAGTTTGGTGTTGACATACACTATGCTGACAACTGACATATTTACTTGATAGCTGCCAATTTAAAGGGTCAGTCCATCCAAATGACAGAAAAACACTGGTTGCCACTTATCCCCAGAGGTATTTAACCTCCAGTCACACAACAGATGCGCTCTCATTTTAATCTACACAGCAGTCATGGGCTCCCTGCAGGCTATATTTACATGGGCGTGAATGCAACCTGAAGCTTTTATTTATACTTCAAGTCTAGTCAAACACTGCTGCAGACTATTAGTATTTGCATGTATTCTTTCTAAGCCGCTGATTGCCCTGGATGGCAACATTACCGGTGTCTTTGCACACAGATGACCCATCACACAGAACCTTACTTCCTCTGTTAACTGAGCTGTATGCATTGCTTTTGTGTGATTGGTAAATGCGTATATTAACTGGATAATGTATTTTTTAAATACAAAAATAGAAAAAAGGGGGTAGGACAACTTCTTCCTACTCCTTTTTGAACATGTGAATCCTTATATGAATCATTTACAATAATTGTGGAAGATATGTTTTCTGGGGACTTTGTTTTTGTTGGTTTTCTTGCCTGTGCTGAAATGTAAAAGTTCTTATTTATCTTTTATTTTTTAACATGTTCAAAAAAAAATATTTACTATATCTTTTTTTCAGCTATCTAATCCATAGACTGTTAATATTAATGGACAGGGATGTGACGTCACCCACTGGTTTGTGGAGATCTGCTATGAGTCGTCGAGTTTGCCGTTACGGGCGCAGCCATCCTGGTTGCGGATGTGACGATTTTAGACGAGAGGGAGGAGTGAGGGAGGAGCTGCTTACACTCTACGTTATGTTACACACTTTCACTGGAAATCACATCATAGCCACGCCCTAAAACACCCCCTGCTTTATCGGCGATTTTAAAATCAACGAGACCATAATTAAAAAAATGAATATCATTCTGTATAGCAGAATACTTAAAACTAGCGATTGAGACCATAAACTCATTATGAAAATGTTTACTGAGGTAACGAATCAGGTTTTAGGCACTTCCGCATTTGCAGTACTTCGCCGAGCTGGGTGCTTTTCTTTCCTGTGGTGTTCTGCACCACATAAAATCCTTGTACCCATGTAATTGGTTAGTAAAGTCTGATTCTGTGTGAATGATGACTGTCCTCCCTTGGAAGCAAAGGGGCTCAAAAATGACATGTTTACATTTAAGTGACGAAGCCCTCCAGTGGCCCTATGACTCTTATCCAGCGGCAGCAATAGGGAAGCAGGGTGACGTTATTATATAGAGCCATAGAGAGAGGAGGACATGAATCAATGTTGGACTTTGACATGGTAGACCAGTGTTTGCTTCCTGTTTCTTACCAACAGTCAATGTTAGCTTCTCTTACAATCTTTCCCTGACCATAACTAACTCATTTTCTTGTAAACCTTCCTGTCACAACTGGAAATAGGTTTCTGTTTGTAACTGTAATTTCTAACGCTTTTGGAAGACATTGACGAGTGATCCTATCCTGCCTCAGAAAACACGTATGTATCACTCCGGAGGACAATTACAAACAATGTTTTTTGTTTAATTTTGAGGAATTGGTGTCATGTAATTTTTCTTTAATCCATTAAGGAAAACTTTCCTACACCTTAACCACACATGTTAAGCTCGCTACACTTAAACAGACCTCAATACCAGTTGTGGCCATGCCCGTATCCAGGATTTTAGCAATACAGAGGTCCACATTTTTTTATTTCCCTGATCTAAATATGCACGTTAAGACTTTTGGAGAGCAACTATTGTATAACAGTAACTTCAAATGTGAGACTAGTTGACACTATACCCAAAAACCACCGTGTTGACCAAAGATTGTATAGTTACGACAAAATAATCTACTTCACCGCCTACGCAATCACCCATCACCCACAAGCAATGACAGTGATGATGATCAGACAGAGGAACAAGTCAAATCTTGGTGTTGTACAAGTTTATTTTTGGCAGTTCTTTTTGGAAAAAATAATACCGAGGTCCGGACCTCTGTGTCCTCAATGGTAGATACGACCATGGTTGTGGCATATCAGTAAAAGCCATTATTTCTCCATTACAGTATGGGTAATTCAAAATATTACTTACTTTTTGTCGGTATAGCCATGCAGTTAGATTTACTTGAAAAATATCTGTGACAAGCTATTTTTCTAAAGCATCATAGAAAGAAAAAAGACAAGATAAAATATCTATAAAACTGTCTGCAAGTTTTGCGCCATTGTTATCTGACTACATACTGTGTAAGAACAGTATTCTGACAATTGTTCACAAGCATCAGCCTGTCAGCAAAATCATGTCCTTGACAGCAAACGAGGAGCTTGCACTGTAGAACTGAGTGTTCCCTACAAACTGTCACAAATCAAGTCATGCGGGGACAGAGCGATCGAAGTGATCGCTTTGGTCTGTCACGCAAGCGTAGATAACAATCGAAACCATCGGGAAAAAGTGGGCACATACAATCACATCAGCAGGGACTCGCACAGCTGCATATGCACTTCGACTTTTTCATACACACAGAAGCTCAGTGGAATACCTAGAAGTGGAGACACAGGCACGTGTAGATATATACTGGGAGACACTGATACACACAGCGACACGATGGGGTGCAGGTTGTGAGTCATCAGTCACAGTAATCACCTTTAAACAGACTGAGGTGTTTTGTCTTGTCCTGCTAAACGTGTGGCAGCGACAAATGCAAACACACCATTCTTCACCAGACCGCATCTGTCTGAGATGAATTACGAGGAAAGGCAGAGGCTTTATAGAGAGGAAGTGGAGGTCCTCCAAACCAAACGACGATATAGGTCGTTTATTCCTATTCTTACCTTCTAATACGACCCACAGGAGCGTTTCATAAATCATGTACAAAAAAAGTAAGTAAAAAGCTAGTAAGAAGTAGCTGTTCCCATTAGGGGTGGGAATCACCAGTATATTATTACGATACTTATGTCACATTGCGATATTATTGCGATTTTTGCGATATATTGCAATTTATAATTGTTTTTCCAACTTCAAATCTTGCCCCAAAGAAAAACTTTATCAACATCTGTTTAATCTAAAAAGACAAATTTTTGTTTTTGTTTATCTTCAACTTTTTTTTTTGCTTTTAATTGACAGGACAGCTATAGACAGGAAAGGGGGGGAGAGAGAGAGAGAGGGGGGGGGGGGGGATGACATGCAGCAAAGGTCTGCGGGTTGCAATCAAACCAGGGCCGCTAAGGTAAGGACTGGGCCTTGGTACATGGGGCGCACGCTCAACCAGGTGAGCTACCAGAGCGCCTCTCACAGTTAAATTCCCATGTGCAATATATATATATATATATATATATATATATGATAAAAGATTGATACCTAAGAAATACCGTGATACTATGCTGTATCGATTTTCAATCTTGTCCAATGCAATATTAAAATCTCTCATTTAGGGATCTGGTGAATGTTTTTCATGCTTTTATCTCTCCCTGTGTGGAATTTTCTGGCTCTCTCTATGAAGGACTTCAGTTCATATTCAGCTGCATCTCCCCGGCAGCTCCACCACAAGACTTCTCGCTTGTGCCAACAAAAGAGGCTTTACAGTGTGTCCTCCGTACTGGCCTCTGTTACCTGGCACAGCACTACAGACGCCCAGACATCTCTCACTAAGGCGACTTAAGTATGACTGGACTGCCTATGGGAAATAACCGAGGGTTTATCAAAATATGCTGAAGTGGAAGACCATTCTACGAAGCCCCTAAAGGGACATAGGACATTTTTAGAGATACTTTCTGTTGCGCACAAGAAACCAATCTGAGTAGCAGTGAAAATGGCTGCCGAGGAGGAGGTATTCATCTTCCTGAAAACGCATGAAATGTACCTGATAGTGTCATCAACAAACTCAAAGATGATACAGCAACTGTTAACAGATCTCATGCTGTGAATGTGAAATAATAACTTTAATGTGAAATAATGGAACTTTAGCCACATAACGTTAGCAGTACTTTGTTAGAATAATTTTCCTAGCCTTAGATTGGTTTCTCTTGAGCACGAGATACTTTTGCGTGCGCACCAGAAAGTATCTCGTTTTTAAACAATGCAAACTTTCTGGTGTACACACCAGAAACCTTCTCATGTGCACAAGAAAAAAAAAAAGTCATGTCCCCTTAGGGGCTCCGTACCATTTAAGCGAATTAGATCTTTGTTGTTTTTTTTAAGATTATTTTTGGGGCTTTTATAGCTTTCATTGACAGGATAGCTTGAAGACAGGAAAGGGGAGACAACATGCAGCAAATGGGTCTTAACTATTTTACTCTAATGCAGTCCTTTTATTTGTATGTGGTCTGTGTAATGTGCATTTCTATTAATTTAAACTTGAAAGCTTAAAATATATATTAAATATGATTTTTTGTTTTTGTTCTTTCCTCATCATGAATTGACACAACTTCACAAAAGAACAATGAACACTATCATTAACAAGAGAAAGACATCAAATTGAGAGAGAGCTGAGATGTGCCAAGGGAGTGAGTTCTGGAAAAAAACATGCATGCTGTTGCAGAGCAGGGTGGTCACACACTTTCCTGACATCACGCCTCATCACTGCTGTTGTGCAGGTCTAAAAGAGAATACAGGAGCCCCTTTTAGTTGTTCACAATACATTACAATGTAGCAGGGTCTTTCACACTCATTCGCCACTCAATAATCCTGTCAAGCTGCACTTGTGTTGATGATACATGAATTCAAAAGTGGTAGCTGTGAAGTGAAACTTTGCTATAAAAAAAAAAAACTTGGAAAAGTAATACATTTAATAGGTAATAATAAAAAGAGAATAAGAGAGTGACAGAACATAAAAGCTTATTGGTATTTTTGTTTTATAAGATCTCTTTAAGAGAATAGCTGGGCTCGGTGTGTGTGCGCGTGGGGAGTGTGTGGTAGAGCAAGTGAGAGGGTGACGCAGATTAGCTTCGGAGAGTATACCGACTGTGCTATCTGACCAGGGTGGGAAATCTGTAGCAGGACAAGTTAACCCTCTCCTTGATTTCATGTTGTTTATGGAGAAGGAGAACCCGGAAATGAGTCGGGGGAAATGCAACGCTACCAAGCCACGGCAGAGTCACGTGCGTAGTATTTAAAGACATTGGCAGCTTCTACTTAGATATAGTTTTCCGTCAGATTCCCATCTGCAACAGCGCCACCAGAATTATGGATGCTGGACTTTCTCTTTACAGTTAAGTAAAATTCGCACTGCACGAACCACTGTTAAATGTGCATCAGGTGTTTGACGATGACCAGCATTGAAATATTTTCTATTATCAATTCTCTGATCTTTTCTCTTCCTATTCAGAGTTGGACCATTTTCCAAGTGCGCAGTAAAGGTTACTAGCATACTTTCTCTTTCACAAAATCTAATTCAAAAACTTATCTGCGTCCTTCTCTTTGTGACGAGAATCTAGCTGATGCACTGCTTTCTCTTTTATTTGGTTTCTATTTGGAACATGGACTGGAGAAATTACCTTGCACTCACAAAGAATGGTATCAGCAAGATCTGAAAGGAGGTAGATTATCAGACTTTACGTCAGTAAATAGTGAATGAGATTTCTTTAATATCAGAAAATGATGTGATTCCCACTCTGACAAACTGACTCATTCTTTTACAAAAATAGTAATCATGCACCCGGCTCCCAGACCTGATCTCACAGAATTCTGTGAAATGAACATGGCCCCTTAACTCACAATCTGTGACAGTTTCACAGAATCGCCGAAAATTCCATGATCGGGCCACGGAATAGTTCCATGAAATGAACATGGCCCCTTAAGTTAAGGAAAAGGTTGTGGGTGGGCGGGACAACAACGGTTTGTGTTTAGGAAAAGAAGAACGGGATGGTCGTACAAGCGGACGGGTTGAGTTTAGGAAAAGAACAACGGGACGGTTGGGTTTAGGAATCCTGACACACGGGACACGATCCCCGGTCTCCTGGGTGAAAGTGTTGTTTGAGCATATAACGTGTGTGCACTAAATGTAGCCTGTTTCGTATGTCGTTTTTATATAATGTCGTTTTTATATATTTTAATTGTGTAACCACTTGAGCCACGGTGAAACATTGTTTCGTGTATATGGTTGACATGACAATAAAACACAGTTGAGTTGACCATCTCACTGTCTGTGTGTCTGTAAACGGTAGGCGTGGCTTGGGAGTGGACTCAGAGCAGCGAAGCAAGTGCATTCTGGGATTTGGTGTCTTTCATCCACTTGAGCCAAAAACACATTTCCTGTCTTTTCTCGGCCTAGAAGGCACCAATTTCAATTTCTTTTCACATTTATACTACATAAGTGACCCAATTTAAAGATATATTCAGCTTTCCAGTGGTGAAATATCCCTTTGCTACGTCATCTTCTCATTGACTTTACTTTGGCATTGTTTTCCGTGGTGGCCACACGGAATTTTTACACATTCCGTCCCACCACCACGTAATGCGCTGTTAACAGTTCATGATCATTTCACGGAATTCTGTGAGATCAGGCTGCCCAGACGGTCACATCCATACAAGAAAGCAACAAAATGGCATATCATATGTCATATTGTGTTCATATGTTTCTTCGTGTCTGCTCATTACCATTAAAAAAACGTAACCATCAGTGACCTTATTGGACTTAATACAAATTGTGTGTCCTTAGGGTTGGGTAACGAAGTCGGTACTTTTTTGGGTACCAACCGAATTACCTCAGTATTACCGAGGACTGATTCACGTTAAATCAAACGGTGCCAAATTTCAGTACCTAAGAGAGCATAAGCGCAAGTTTATCTGTCCTCTCTGCATCTTGACAGAGAGCGGGTCTCCGACACACAGACACACACACACACACACACACACACACACACACACACACACACACACACATGCGCAGAAGTGCGGACGGAGCAAACTCGTCTCTGCAGTTTTGTTTAAGTCACAGTGAGTCACAGCAATGCCGATAAAGTGGTTGCAAGTGTGCTTACAGTTTTCAAAACTTATGATATGACTTATGACTTATGATACAATGTACAGCTTGTCTCTGTATCCAACTATAACAAAACCGAGCAGAATAACGTCACACAGTGCCACAATCATTGATAACATTTTTACTAACATCATGGGGAATCAAATCACAAGTGGCCTATTTATATGTGATATCACTGACCACTTACCTGTTTTTACTTTGTATGACTGTAATCTCAAAAAAACAAAAGACGCTATGGTAAAAATCTCTAAACGAATAACAACTGAGGAAACGATCCGTGCCCTAAATAGTAGTTTGGCGCTCCAGGATTGGACTTCAGTATACAGAGAACCAAATGTGGACAGTGCTTATTGTAATTTTCTAGATATCTTCACTTCCCTGCATAATAAACACTGCCCGGTGAAAGAATATTTTGTAAAGGAAAAACATAAAAAAAGCCCTTGGATTACAAAAGGAATAATCAATGCCTGTAAAAAGAAAAACAATCTCTACAAATTGTTTATCAAAGTAAAAACAAAAGAAGTGGAGCAAAGATATAAGAAATACAAAAATAAATTAACTGATATCATAAGAACAAGCAAACGGTTATATTATCAAAAAAAACTATATGAAAATAAAAATAATATAAAAGGAACTTGGGATGCTTTGAATAGCCTAATCAAACAAGGCTCTTCAAAGTTGAAATATCCCGATTACTTCATTGATGAAAATGGTGAAGATTATAATATGAACAATGTAGTAAATAAGTTCAACAATTTTTTGTTAATGTTGGCCCTGAGTTGGCTGCTGATATTCCAGACCATGGAGTTGTAAAATCATCTATTGAACGGAATCCCCTGTCTTTCTTCCTCTCACCTACAAATGAGCAGGAAGTAACAAAAACTGTGCGGATGTGTAAAAGTAAGTTCTCCACTGATTGTCATGATATCAACATGGCATTAGTTAAAAAAGTTATACTGAATATTGTAAAACCCCTAACTTATATTTGTAACTTGTCATTCCAGACTGGCTGCTTTCCAAGTAAAATGAAAATCGCTAAAGTAATTCCACTCTTCAAAAATGAAAACAAACACGCTTTTACAAACTACAGACCAATCTCTCTTTTGCCTCAGTTCTCAAAAATTTTAGAGAAGCTTTTCAATTCTCGACTTGAAAAGTTTCTTGAAAAACATCATATAATTAATGAAGGCCAGTATGGTTTTAGGTCTAAAAGAACTACCTCAATGGCAATAACTGAAGCTATTGAAGAAATTACTAATGCACTGGAGCATAAAAAGTATGCAGTTGGTGTCTTTATTGATCTAAAAAAAGCCTTTGATACGATTAATCACTCAATTCTACTAAATAAGATGGAAAGATATGGACTTAGGGGGCTGGCTGGGGATTGGTTAAAAAGTTATTTAACAGAGAGAGTACAGTTTGTTAAAATGGGTCAGTATTTATCAGATACTCTTGGTGTTGCTTGTGGTGTCCCCCAGGGGTCAGTGTTGGGGCCAAAACTGTTTAATGTGTATATAAATGATATTTTTAATACGTCCAAAGATCTGAAACTCATACTATTTGCAGATGACACTAATATATTCTACTGTAGTGATGATTATAATGACCTTGTACATATGGTAAACAGGGAACTAAATATAATAAAAAAGTGGTTAGACAATAATAAATTATCCTTGAATATAAACAAAACTAAGATAATGATGTTTGGTAATCGCAATGCTATGTCTGAACAGAAAATAAGTATTAATGGTACCCAGGTTGAAATCGTAAGTGAGACTAAATTTTTGGGCGTAATAATTGACAGTAAATTGTCATGGAAACCCCATGTCAGACACATTAAAACAAAAATTTCAAAAAGCCTCTCAATTATAAATAAAGCAAAATTATACCTTGATGGAAATGCACTCCGTACTCTATACTGCACCTTGGTACTCCCATACCTTACGTATTGTGTTGAAGTATGGGGGAATACTTACAAGAACACAATTAATCCTATGATTATATTACAGAAAAGAGCAGTGCGGATCATTCACAAGGTTGGTTTTTTAGACCATACTCATAATCTGTTTATGCAGTCAAAGTTGTTAAAATTTGATGACCTTGTAAAATATAGTACAGCAATAGTCTTATACAAAGCATTCAACAATTTATTACCGCCTAACCTACAACGTTTTTTTATAACTCCAGTGCGAGCTTATGACTTGAGAGGTTTTGGATATTTTTCATTGCCGAGAGCTCAAAACACTCGTAAACGTTTCTGTGTGTCTGTATGTGGAGTGAAACTCTGGAACAAACTGGACTTACAACACAAGCAATGCCAAACTGTCAATCGATTCAAACTGTTATATAAACATCGGGTCTGGTCAAAATATAGAGATGAGGGTCTTTAATTTAAATTGCTGTTGTCTCATAGTGTTAATAAGTGCTCAATGTTTCCTTACCATTGTTGGTTTAATTTGTCTTTTACCATTATTGGTATATTGTCCATTACCATTGTTGGTTTTGTTCATTTTCTTTATATTGTTGGTATACAGTTTGTTGTAATGTAATAATTATTGTTACCTGTGGTAACGCCACCATGATCTTTCATTTGTAAAATAATCCTTGAACAAGTAACAGTGAAGCTGAATGTAGTAAGCTCTGAATGGGGAACTGGGGGTGGGATTAAATAAGTTTTCTTCTTCCCACTCCCTTTCAGGTAGAAATTGATCATTTTATTTATATATTGTATAATTTTCTTTTGTTACTATTGTCTGCCTGAAATAAATGAATAAATGAAAAAAAAAAAATGAAATATGATATTAATGGCGAGGCGAAAGCGGTCGCAGTGCTGTTGACGTTACACTTCCTCTGAGACAGGCAGGCACAACAGTGGTTTCTATGCCCTTGTGACTGACTGACAGGCTGAGGTTTTAAGGCAGAGCAACTTTATTTCTATAGATTTCAGGTACCGGTACCGATAAAAATGTGAATGGTACCCAACGCTATGTTTCCCTCTGATTAAAACAGCAAGAATGTGTGCTGTGCAAATCATTGTTTAAATACCAGATGCCCTGGGTATTACACTGAACACATTCAAATGATTTCTTGTCATCTTTTGCCAAGCCCTGTTTGCTCCCATCTGCTTTGATGATCCCTTCAGACCTTGTGCAAATAAATCATATGACTCATCTCAGTTATTTTCTTGTGAAGTTCTGTAAATTTGCAACACCATTCTAAAGATTCAGGGTGCAGCACTTTCTTGCAAATCCTTATAACAATTCATGTTCTGTTGAATGAATGAATGAATGAATGAATGAATGAACAATATCTTTGTTCCGAACGATCTAAAAACACACGTATATATATTGAATAAAATAATGTTAGGGAAAAACTCAGAAGCAGCACCACTCACTTCACATATGTGAAGGAGGTTTAGGAGACTTTGATAAATTACACAGGAGCATTTAATGAACTCTCAATTGAGGAGAGAATTAAGCAGGCAGTACATTTTAACCATGATGTGTTATCGTGTCGTGCTGTCCCAACTCTCTGAAGTTCCTGCCTTCCTGAAGGAGTATTTAAACTCCTGCTGGAGGCGTTAAGTTTAGCTGAACCTTTAAGTAAACAAAGATATTGCCGCCGCCCATTAATCTCAGCACAGACAAAATGTGTTACGTGTTTACTTTCTCTATGGCCTTGGCAGGGTGAGGCAGCATTGTCTTATCATACAGCTGCTACATCTCCCATCATCTATGGGTGCACAAAGTTGAATTATTCCTCTGCCTGGAAAGGTTATGAGGTTATGTTGGACACTGACCTGAATGACATCTGGGTAACATTGTCTCAATTTAGCATGAGCTCATAAGCTTGGCTTAAACAACAGGATTTCAGTTTAGTATTTATCAAGCTCTTGACACATAAGCACACAACAACAAGCATAGGTTTATGTCACAATGTGTGCCAGGATGTAGACAGAAAGTACTGTTGTTTACCATTTGTCTATTCACAAACCGGTCAGCCCCATCTGACAGCTGACATGCTAAAGTCTTACGGTCAAGATTGTGGTATGATGGTGGATGGTTGATTTGGCTAATCAACACAGCATTCCGGGATAGGAGAAAAAGGTGCTCTGGTTTACTGGCATTTCTTTAACCCAATCACAATCGTCTTGGGCGGTGCTAAGCGCCGGACGGAGTTCATATTCAATGGATTCATTTTAGGGCACTTCAGTTTTTCTCTCTTCTTCATTCCTCTGTATTTTTCCATAAACACCCCACTGTTCTTCATCTTGGCCTCAAGAGTTACTACCTGCTTTTTTCTTTTTTCCAGTCATCTGGCGCATCCTTCATCTTGGCCTGAAGTCTTCTTCACTTTTCCTTTTTCCTTTTTTCTCATTCCTCTACAACATCCATAATTACCCCCCTATCAGCATCTTAGTCTCAAAATTCATGACTTCTTTTTCTCCCCCTCTATTCCTTGATTCCCATGAGCCTAAAAAAACACTCTTTTTTTTCAGCCTCAATTTAGATGACTCTACTTCTCCTCCTTCATTTTTCCTCTAGCACCTCCCTCTCTCCTCACATATTGACCCTGTGATTCACAACGCCTTCTCTCTTCCTTTTTCCTTTCATCCCTCCACAGCTTCCATGAAAGCATCTTTCCTCCCTTTACTCGGCCTCAAGATTCCACCAAGACACCTCTGATCTGTTGTTCTGCTGTTCGGCTCCTCATGAAAACGTTCTTCCCTTTGCTTTGGCATTGAGACATCTTCTGTTCTTTATTCTTCCTTAATCTCTCCTAACCCATTTTCCCATCAATAGCTGAGCTGCTATGCTGTCAACCACCAGCTACCCTTCATTTTGGGGACTGACTGGTTTTGCAATTTTGTCCACCTCATGTGAAGTTCCATCTCCAAAAAGTCATTCACCCTTTCTGCATGGTCTGCCTTCACATATCATACACTCAGCGTTCTCTGTCTCTCGCACACTGTTGCTTTCCCTTTTTCCCGCAGACTTTGGCAATTAGGTACACTTTGCTTGTGCTCTTTTCTCTCCTCTGTTCCTCTACTTCTCGCTCCCTCCAGGATTTAATTGATATTCTGGTTGTGTATGAAAAAGCCTCATCTGCCAAAGTGAACTGGAGAAAGACTCAGGGCTTGTTAGTGGGGCAGCGGAGAGTGTCAAAGCATGTATGCATTCATCTGATTAGCTCATGATAACTTTTTACTGATCCACCCCATAATATTTAGAACCAATCTGGTGACAAAAGGGGTTTCCTACTTACTGTTGCCTAATTGCAGATGGCGATTAGAGGATACTTGGTCAAGATACAGAAGGGGCAAGAGTGAAGAATTCCAGAATACAGTCATATATGCCACTAATGTATGCATCTGTTGAATGTAGCTCAAATCTGATAAAAAATAATAGGATTTACCTTTTTATATTTGAAAGCCAGGTTCATGTGGATTACTGGTTCTGCCTCATTAAGCAGGAATTGCAGACGATGCTCTAACCAATTCCCAATCCTATCCACTAGCAGAGGGAGGACACCAGGCTTAAAGACGAAGAATGCTGGATGGACTCTTAATCAGGCCCTGGCAACCCAGATGTTGCTGTACAGTTGTGTTTTGTGCTGGCTGGATACAGCTCTGCCATTCATGAGTAAAGCTGACCATCCGGAAATGAATGAACAGCTGTTCCTGCAGTCACATGAGGTTGATCAGACTGGACTTATACCACTTTTAAAGTATGCTACTCAGGCCTGGCAGACTATAAATGCTACATGTGCATCTGCAACTGCAATCAATCCACCTCTTTGTTTCATGTTTGTGTGCTGCTGCACGTCCCTGTGTGTGTAACAAGCATAGTGTGTGCACGCCCTGCACAAGCATAGGCGCATTTTACTAATGCGCTGTTAAAATAACTATAAAATGCTGCGTTATTGACTCTAGATCAGGTTTTTGTTCGTCAATGGCACGGTCACTTTCTGCTGCCTCAAGATAGCAATACGCCAAGAATGCACCTGAACACACCTCCCTGTAAGACTGGCACGCCCATGAGCGCACAGATGGGCGCAGGTGCATTTGCTATTTAAACAACTTGGGTGCCGGACGGGAATTTAAACTAGCTTAAACTAGCAAAGACACTTGCGTCGGGCTTTGCGCTGCGCGAGGTGCAAGATAGGGCCCTATAACCCTGTCCTCTGCCAGTGTGGTGCTGGTTGTTATTGTAAAGGCTGAGGGACTTCACCAACTTCTATCCTCTAGGATGCTGTAAAGCAGAGATCTTCAATAGGGGGTCCGCAACCCCTAGGGGGTCCTCCGAGTCCCTGCAGGGGAGCTGCCAAATTATTGTTCAGTACTTTTTTTTTTAGAGTTTGTTACCCCCATAATTAAAATATCAGCAGCACGGTGGCCCAATGGTTAGCACTGTGGCTTCACAGCAAGAAGGTACCAAGTTCAAACCCTGGTTGTCCCCGGCCTTTCTGTTTGGAGTTTGAATGTTCTCCCCGTGTCTGCGTGGGTTTTCTCCGGGTGCCCCGGTTTCCCCCACCCTCACTAAAAACATGTTCCCCTCCCTCTCTACCACGCTGATGTGTGGTGAGCGTCTGGCACTGTAGAGCTGCCGTGCATCACCCAGGTGGGTTCTACACATTGGTGGTGGTAGACCCCCCTGAAGTTCTTCAGTGTCTATGTTAAAGCACTATATAAATGTAATGAATTATTACAATTAAAATATGTCTGGAAATATACAGTACATTAAAGTGATTCCGACATACTATTAGCAAAGATCAATCGGCCTCAACAACCTCAACATTGATGATACGCTTACTGGCCTATAGATAAGGTAGCCACTATAGCCATCCACAACACATTCTCACTCCCATCTCGTAAAATACAGATGCTTGGTCAGGTGCCTTTGGCGTTGTGATTGACACTAAAAGTCTCCTTTATTGTCATATCTCAATACGCTTGGTCGAGACTATTGTTGTCACTTTTGGCACAGTTAGGTTAAGGAAAAGATTGTGGTATGTTTCCGTGATGCGCGGGACAAGAACGGGACAGTTGGGTTTAGGTAAAGAAGAGAGCCACAGTTGGGTTTAGTAAACGTGACATTGACTGGCTTGAATTCCATGAACTCCGCTCTCCAGGGTGAAAGTCCTGTGTTGTTTGACCCATCCACCACCCCAACCATCCTACTACTCGCTACCGTTGTTGCTCTTAATGCTACGTCATCTTCAAGCGCCGCGTAGCTGTTGCTCTGCCCGGTGCGTTCTACACACACGCTGAAGGGACCTTTTTGCATCGTATCTGACGCTGAGAGCCACTGCCCAAGCGTCCTCATTTTATGATTTCGGGGTGAGAACGGGTTGCCACCCAACAATACAGTAAACATTATGATTCACTTTGCCTTCAACATGTATGTTTGACATTAAAACATGATGATATATAAATATGTAAATACAGTTGTAAAAGCTATGTGTATAGACTTTATATTATATATTTTATTTATTTTTATTAGGCCACCCTGCACATTATTGTAGGCCTAGTTTATTATGCAACCAACTTAATTTTTATAAAATATGTGTAGTAGGGGGTCCCTGCTCATCTCTCTTTCAGATTATTGGTCCTTGGCCTAAAAAACAGTGAAGACCCCTGCTGTAAAGGATTATTCAATGAGGTCTGTGACTCCACTCAAGAGTGTTTGTGGAGAATCATGCTCTTGTTGACCAATGGGATGATGACCAAGAGAGCATTTTTCCCATTCATGAATGCCCCTTGTGCTGTTGAGTGGTGAGTGATGGCAGGAGGAAAAAGGGTCTCCTACTTTAACTGGCCTAGTTTAGCCCTGCTGGGAAGAAACAGTTGCATCATAGTTGAGGTAAGATGTGAAACCAAAGCTCTTTGACAGGGAGGAAAAAGTCATAGACTCTAGCACTGCCTATTACTTTCACAAACTGACACCCTGGCTCTCCTATTGGTCCACTGGTGTCCCTGGTGAAAAGGCCAGAGGAGACCTTTACAGGGCTACATGCCTGCTGACAGACTTATGGAGAAATGCTCTCATTACATTTTTCATTTTACCCCCAAAAGACACAGTTAGGATTTGTTCAGGATGAATTAATTGTCCATTATGGACAGCTAGATCCAAAACAGATAGGGGGTTAGGGGTTGACAGATATTGTCATGAACCAGGAGAGGCTGCTGGCTGACTGGCTCAGGGTGGAAGATGCATATTATAAACTGACTGATAACCCGGAGACCTTCAGAGATGGGTGAGAAATTGTTGGCTCTGGGCTTCTGATTGACAGTTTAATTGGTTATCTGCGTGGGTAGGTATGTGAAAGGATTATGGAAAGTAGATGTATGAATAGTGAATGTACGCGCACTCCCTATGTGTGTCAACATCTTTCCTATCAGGACAAAATCAATTTGCCTACTATGGTACTGTACCCTCTATCCCTGGTTTTATCACGCACAAACACAAGCATGGAGCTGTTTCTAAAAGTAAAAGGACATAAGGCCAGTGGAGAGACAGGGTCTGTCTGTCTGTCTGTGTGTGTGTGTGTGTGTGTGGAAAGGGACTCCACAACAGACGGAGATGACAGCAAACAAGTAGAGCTGAGAAGCTGTGTGTGTGTGTGTGTGTGTGTGTGTGTGTGTGTGTGTGTGTGTGTGTTTGTGTGTGTGTGCGGAGAGAGGGACTCAGCGACAGACGGAGATGACAGCAAACAAGCGGAGCTGAGAAGCTGTGAGGTGGTCCAGAAGATTATTTACCCAGATACCTCTCCACTTTACCTTTTGGGGGTCTTGTTTCTTTCCTTACATCTCTTTCTTCTGTCAAAATTTTTCCTTGACTTCTGACTTGACACTGCTTAACCTGATTCTTTCTTTCTTGCATCCCTTTTCTTTCCCATGCATTAATCCTCTTTTGTGTTGTCTTGTACTTCTGACTTTCCCTTTGTCTGCCACTCTTCTTCTGAGGTTTGTTTTCTACTGTAAAATGAACCAGTTTACTCAAATAAGAAACCAATAAATAAAGTAGTATGTGAATATGTACTGCAAATGAATATATTCTGTCTCTGCAATGCTATTCGTTTATGCAATATATATACTGGCTGAGTTTGAGTATTTGTATTACTGAACGTGTGTTTTTTTCTGCTTGCAAATATGTCTGTGCTGGAAAATCTGTGCAAAGCCCTGGATGTAATTATAGAATAGAATTACACTAAATGGGATTGAATTTAACCCTGTCTAAACTTATTGCATGTCTTAAAGACTTTAAAGTTAAGGCGACTCAATTTGGGCTTTTAAAGTTGACATTTTTACAATTTAAAAGTAGTTAGCAAAGTGAATTTGCTCATCACCTCATACCTCCAGGTGCCATACAATTAAAGGTTACATTGCTAATGCAGGGATGTGCTGGCCCGTATGTGCACAGCAATGGGAGTAAGTGAACAATTCAAAAGTCCAAACGAATAAACAACAATGGCTTGAAAAATATGACTGCAGAGTCACTGTGAGCAGAGCTATTTCGGGTTTAAAAGAATAATCCCTTTCCTACGTTAACATTTTTTAGGTGGAAATGGTTTCACTGCTGGTGATTGAAACCTCCATTTAAGTTCAGTCTTTAAAACAGGCTAGGGTGAAGTTGTGAGGTTTAGTGAAGTTGTCCAAATCCTGTCCAAACCTTCCTGCCACAGACCGACACTCTTCTCTCCATAGATATACAAAAACACTATAGGTCACCATACAAATGATTATAATATAATGTATATAATGTAATAATATTATCGTAGCCATAGTTTGAGATAAGCTAGACAGTTGTATAATATGATGAAAATAGTATTTTGAAAAAAAATTCTCTATTAGAAGACACTCAATATTAAATGACTCGGATGAGGAACATAGACAGAAGAACCTAATCAGGACATCCCTACTTATCCCGTCTCAAATCGGGCTTAAAAAAACAAAAAAAACAAGCGGTTAGATTGTTGATAATTGTTGATTATGATCTTAATCTAAAGAACAACAAATGAGCTAGAGTCTTTAAAACTAATTTTTGGCCAAATTAGCAAAAACAAACTTGTGCTAAACCCCCAGACAAGAGACAGTGTGAGGTCCTGCATATCATCGTGAAATTAGCAGACAGTAATAATAACATAATAATCAGTCAGTGTAGTGCAGAATCCGGGGTTTACAAACAGGTTTCATGCATGTTAGTGAGACCAATGTCCGGAATGAAAGTGTTTATATCTGTTTATCAGTGTGCGTCTGTGTGTTTTTTTGAGGCAATGCATTTATATGATGAGCAATGAGTATGTTTTCTCTGTATGAGCATGAGTGTGTGTGTTTGGAGACTACTAAGTCATCTCTAAGCCATGGGTGAACTGTACCATCAACACTGATTTGCATTACTTATCTCGGTCATTATGAATATGTTGAGACACAGGCTAAGGGGTGTGCGGGTTGATGTATGAACAAGCATTTAACAATTGTGTGCACATTTGTTTATGTGTATGTGTTTGTTTCCTGCATGACTGTGATTGTGTGCCGGTGTGTGTGTGTGTGTGTGTGTGTGTGTGTATGTGTGCCTGTGCATTCTTTGTTTTCCTGCAGAGAATCTCAATGCATACGCTGTGGTCTCTGTTCTCTAGCTTTGCTCGTGGACTGATATTTGCACAAATACATGCATCAACTGTTATTCTGACAATCCAGGGAGAAATTAGAAACCTTTCAGGAATTTGCAATTTGAACAAATGTGTTGTAATATGGGCCAATTGTCATTGTTTTGACATAGAATGATCCAACCAAGCCCAAATTTGACTTAATGGTACCAAGACTAGAAACTACGCCCAGTAATTTCAGCTACAGGTTTTGCAGCCCGTTTGAGCTTATCACATGTATTGGGTTGAATCCAGGATGGCCAATGACAGGTGTCCTAACCGGACTCCTCAAAAATAATGCCCAAAATTATTACTTTGGATTTGAATATTGGTTCTCTGTCCATGTTATTCATCTTATTTTTATACTAAGTTTATCGGTATTCATGAGACTGGGGAATGATTTTTTCCCTAACAATATCCGGTAACACTTTACTTGAAGGTATCTACATAAGAGTGACATGACACTGTCATGACATAGTCATAACACATTAACCCTAACCATAACCATAATTTGTCATGACAAAAACCGAATGACACTTACTAAAAGAAGTGTTATGTCATAAACATTTATGACTTGTTTATAATGTTTATGACACGTTCATGACAGTGTTTATGTAGATACCTTCAAGTAAAGTGTAACCCAATATCCTATAAGCAATATACACCAGGTTTACAGCTACTGGTTTCAGATTCATTTCTGAGGATATTATTAGTTGATATCATAGTCATTACCTTACTGATTGAGTCACCTTGTGGTTTTGATCCTGAAGGGGTGATACCTATGTTGAGCTAAAAAAAGACAAATATATAATTCATCATTATTCAATAAAAAAACACATTTATCATATACTGCATGTGGTCGCACCTGCGACAGTGTTTTTTGCACTCTTTGTATGTTTCTTCATGATATGTGTGTGATTATGCCTATATTATTGTATGTATGAATATGTTACAGTTTTTCTTGATTGCTTTGACCTGCTTAAAGAAACTGGGATCCACTCGGTTTTCATCATCACTGTCTCAGCAGAGCAGAAGACACCTCTTGCAAATGTTTTAACCCTTTCTCATTGGATTGACACATTTTCCACACCCTTTTTCAGAACAGTTAACACGGATGTCATTCAAGCAGTCTAAACTCCATTGTTTTAGCTATGGTAACCAAACAGAAACCATCTGTTCCTAACTATTAGAAACGACCTGCATCAGTATGAATGTGTTTGATTCATTCAATTAGCAATCAGTCTGCAGGCCTTAAAGGTGCAGTGTCTGTGTTGTTCTTTGCCAACATGGATGGAAGAGGTCAAAGGCAGATGAAAGTGAGAGGAAGAGGTAGAGGGGTCCGAGGAAGAGGAGTCCGAGTGCGAGGTGGAGGTATAGTTGGAAGGGATCAGGTTGCTGATGAAATTCGGGCAACTGTTATTGATCACGTTATCAATCATGGCCATGTGACCCCATCATCAAGACAAAAGAGACTGAGTATCAATAGTGGTTATTTCTTATACTCTACAGTAATAGATGTTTATACTTTACTGTAAGAGATTACTTAATTTATTATACTCTATTTTATTTTGGTTTACATGTATTTTGTGTAATATTTACAGTATTTCAGTTTTCAGCCACAGTGTGAAAATAAGAATCAATGGAATCAATAAAATGTGCATCAAAGCATTTCTGATTCTGGATCAAATTCTTTGCAAGAAGGCAAATTTGACAACAAATGTCACTGGCATGAAAGCTACGTAGAGTAATAGGCTACCATGACAAGCAATGGTGCACTGATTCCCACTGAGTGCTGTATTTTGTATTTTATTGTCCACTGTGTAATGGTTGATTGGAAGAGCTCATACACTTGTTTGCAAGTTTGAAGGCAAAATTAGCTTTTGTTGCATATTTTAAATGTTTTGGCACGGTTAGAGCCTTTTGCAAACAAAATGTGTCATTTTGACCATGAGTGCCACTGTTTTGGCCTGTGTGTTAACTGTTTTGAAAAATGTGGAGTTTGAGTTGACTGCTGCATCAAAACAATCAAGAAAAACTGTAGTACCATAAAGCCCAGTCCGCAGAGAAAAGTCACAGCGGTCTGAACCGGTCCGTCTCAGCTCGACTCAAACCAGCTGATGGTGTCACTGCGATTCAGCTGGTCGAGTGCAGAGGCTGGTTTTTGAACATACGAGACGTCACCAGTTTCAACATCCAATAGCGAAGTCATCTGCTAAAGTCAGCTACAACAAAATGATCCGTAATCCATTTTATTTCTGTTACAAACATTTCTGTTCAACGTGCGCCCGCAAGCACGTCTGCTGGAGCGAGCTAGAGAGTGACTGAAGAGATTCAGTCTCAGCAGATTCATCGCTAGAAATGTAACTGTAGCAAGCATCTCACCATCACCAACGTTATCCACATTTATATTTAGACGCAACAAATGATACATTTAGCTACAAATAGCCTGGAAGTCGGAAGTTAGGAGATGATACACCGTCTTGTCTCGACGCATTGGTGTAAACTGGCAGGTTTCAGAACGTTGCAGACTGACGCGTTGAGAGCAGTTGCAAGTTTCAACATGCCATGTGTGTTTGTGTATTTTAAATTTCATTTTTGCATCAAGATGTCAAGAGCGATAGTATGCATTCTCTCAATATGAGTTTGCATTCTAGGACAGACCAGCATGGATTGCCTAGGGTTTCTCTTTATAAACCAGCCATTGAAATGTCAGAGCACTGGGGGAGGTTTTTCACCACACATCTGATTACTGAAAATATCACCGCAGAGGGTTGAGTAGGCAGCACAGTGTGACACATAGGCCAGGGACTATACTGATGCTTTTTTCTTACAATTTACACACATTTCTTGCAACTCAGTCTCTGGTATTGCTATAGTTCCATCACATATTTTAATTTTAATCCAGCAATACCGCAACCACGCATATGCGGAGTATTTATTATAGTAATTAACTGGTGAATGTCTTGAGCATTTTAAAGGGTTGTTTACTTCAAAAGGTGTAATTTAAATTCTGTAACTCCAACTAAACACAATCATATTGTAATTTCATTCAACATGAATTACCCATATACATAACAGCGAGAACTATGTCTATTCATATGCATCATTCATAATGTATTATCTAGAAACAGCTTGAATTCATCAGTTAAGTTTTCACATGACGTAAAGTACACAAACCTGTTCCTGTGATGTTCTTAAAATTATAGGGTATGTCCTGTCAGACTAAAGCTGGCCGCATGTTCTTGTGAACTGTATCCAATCTGGTAACTGTGCAATATCCTCCCCACTGTGAGAGAGTTTTGATTGCTCCTCGTTTTTAAATGTGCTTTTCCTGTGGATTCCGGTGTAACACTTTAACGGGAAAGCTTATTTTAGGTTTTTATTACCATTTTCAACAAATCCTATGAAAAGCAAATGGTAGCCAACAATGAATGTATCCTATACTGACAAGTAGTCTCTATGACTCAGTGCCAATTAACTCTGTCCACAAACTGTTAAAAACTGTTGCCTTAGATATCATAACAAAGTGGAGTTTATTCTTCTCAGCTCGTCGCAACGTGAACACATCGCAGAGCAAGCTCAGTGAAGTCACATATGTATGAGTTATTCTCTAGTGTATGAGGGTACCATTAAACAGCCCTCAAACTGCATCATTTTCTCTTTTACTTTGAAATGGGGACGAGCCAAGAGAGTAAACCCCACGATGGAACATTAGAGCATCTATCTATATTTATACCCCTCCCTGCAAAGCATGATCTGAAAATGTTAGATTCCCACAGATCTAGTCTCACACTATTGCTACAAAGTGTATGCGTCTGTGAAATCTGTGTTTTTGCATGTGTGTTGCTGTTGTATGTGCTTTCCACAATATATACTTACAATGTCTAGAGGCAATTTTGCTTTCCAGTGTTATGGACAAGAGATGAGTACCCGATGAGTGAATGTATGATCTGAATTTCTCAGTGGATATGCTTTATGCAATAGCCAAGCTATCACACCAAGCACCATCATTTCTATTGCACTGATTCACTGCTTGTGTGCGCTACAAAATGAGGCGTTAGCTGCATGACAGATGATCTTGTTTACGTTCACATCAACACATGCACAAACATACACACACACACACACACACACACACACACACACACACACACACACATATCTCATAAGCTTGCACACCCATGCACAAACACAGGCATCAGTTACACACACAAGCAAACGCATACATCACACACGCAAACATCAGTTGCACGCGCGCACACACACACACACACACACACACACACACACACACACAGCTTCCATTCATATGCCCCAGAGCTCTGAAAGTGAATCATAGAGAGAACATTCCTCACAGGTTTTAAATCTAATCCAGCTAGCATGAAATCTTCAAAGTCAAACAGCTACTGAAAGTATAAGCAAATGGCTAGCGTATAGACACCGCCTGAGGCAACAGGTGGACAATACTCCAAATTCATTCATACCGACAGTGAATGAGGGTAATTCTTATATATTCATAAAAGATCATTAGACTGTGTAAAGGGCATTTCACTCGGCTGATTCATAATTTAGTTTGTGAGCTAAATACTGCAGCAAAAATGTCTCCTCAGGGGTTTCAATTACACAACCGAAAGCAGAGCTAAAATTAAAATCAGCTTAGTTCTGGGCAAAGTACTTTACAGAGGCAACGTCTCAAGTAAACACAAAACCATAGAAAGGGTGGGTGGTGGTTGTTAATGGACATGTGTTGGCTGTAGAGGGGAAAGGACCTGTCACTTTTAGTTAAAGGACAATCTCTGCAAAGACTACACCTTCCTGCTGCACACTTCACAAGTTTTCAGTAAACTGAATCACTTTGCTGTTTTTCTTTTCCTCTATCAGAGAGCTCAGGTAAGGCTGTTATGAAGCTGTCACACTAGAAAGAGAAAACCCAATGAGCAGACTATCAATAATCCAAGCGCTCCAAGGATAGGGGACACTGTTGAATATTCATGCTGGCATAATGAATATTCTCAGAGTGATAAGCAGACAGCAGCTCAAATGACACTCATTAGCAGGCATCAAAATCACAACTAAGCCACATCAATGAATACAGATGAAGACAATGGGGAGCTGAAATATACTGCAGCAACTTTTTTGTTAGTTTTGGTTCTGTCCTATGGAATTTTGATTGAAATGTCAATGTAAGCACGTCATTTGGAAATGTTAGCACCACTAAAAAGGAAAATGGTGCTAATTTTAAGCATGCAATCTTCATTTTCATTGTGTTTAGTTCTAAGAGCTATATATGAGTTAGGCCTAGTTTTGTTATATTAATTTATTTTGGCACGACCTCTAGGTCCTATCCTCCTCCACCTTTTATGATTATGTTGAAAATAAAACACTTTGGGTGCCTGGGCAGGTCACCTGGTAGAGCATGCGCCCATATACAGAGGCTCAGTCCTCACTGCAGCAGCCACAGGTTCAGTTCTGACCTGCGGCCCTTTGCTGCATGTTATTCCCCCTCTCGCTCCCCTTTCATGACTAAGCTGTCCTATCGAATAAAAGCCTGAAATGCCAAAAAAATAATCTTAAAAAAAAAAATTAAACACTTTAATTTTCACTTCTACTGTAACACACATTTAATCGTTCCTCATTCCAAATAGAAAGGAGAATTAACAACTGTTACACTTTTGTATTTATCTGATTATTTCACTCTACACACCTGTAAGTTGACCTTATAACCACAGTAACATAATACACATGTATGTCATTTGGTTGCCAGATAAGACTCTCAGGTGCTGACCAGAATTACAACAAACCTGATCTATGTTTCCATTTAACTTAAGATAACCATAAAGGGCTTGTCTGTGCTTAACACTGTAATTCCCCTTGTGGTAGTGCTCTGATGTTGATATCAGTTTAATAATCAGAGTATAAGCATTAGTCCAGACTCCTGTTAATTTTGTTACAATAGGCTATTTAAGCACAGGTAACTGCTGGCTTTTGGATATTAACATCTCCTATACCCACAAAACCTTATGAAGAGCACTGCACTTGATTTGAAGGGGATCAAGATAGCTGGTTTCAATGCTGCTTTTTGATATGAATGACTGTGTTCCCAGCTGCCTAAATGAGCCTAATTAAAAAGGACTATACAATCCAGAGTTCCAGTAAATCTCCTGTGCCATGCAGTGGGTGGTAAGCTTTGGTGGCAGATTCCCATTTTACAAAAGCTAACATGGTGGCAGAAAAGGTGTTTTCTTTAAGTATTGGGAAAGTACATCACTGTATATATTTGACTTGCCATGCTGTAGTAAATGCTCAAAACTCAACAGCCACAACTGACATATAAGTGGTGGAAAATTAGGCTACATTGTTCTTGATCGTGAATGTAGGCTCAAAAAAACAAACAGACAAACAATGGATACCAATATGGCTTTGCTCACTCTGGTGCTACTTCATGGAAAAACAGCCTACACACAAAGGCTTAATGGGAGCTCAGCGTTTCCCACAGGTTGAGAATGTACTTGTGGTGGTGGGTGGCGCAGGATGTGCGGTTGCGGTGTGGTTGGGGTCAGTAATAAACAAGTCAAATGAAGGTTTATGAACATTTTTTTTAAAACAATGACTACATTACATTAACCGATAATTTAGAAAGAATCATTATTTACATATTAAATAAATTAGACTTAGCGATGATACAGATAAAATGATTGCAACACTATTCTGCATCAGACACAATTTCAGGGTAGTTATTAGGGCTGCACGATATGAGGAAAATATGCGATATGCCATAACGTTGTTGGATATTGCAATATTACTTACAATAAATAAACAGATATTATAATGTACTCAGTTCTGCCTTTCTGCTGCTTTCAGTATTCTGCTAAAATACAACAAATTGCTTGTTGAAGTTAAAACAAATGAAAGTGTAGCCATGATGATTTTTGCCAAATGTTAACGGTTCAGCAGATAAAATACCAGATTACCTGGAGTCCAAATGTTTTATGTATGTTAGGGCTATCTGAAGTAAATTCTTTTTCATTTTGTTTGTTAGATCATTGTTCGTTTTTCAGAGCACATGAAGGGCAAGAGTTTAGTCTCAGTGAGAGATAAAGAAATTGAAAGATGTGAAGATGAGGGTCATAAGAGGTTGATAGCGGGTAGGAGGAAGAAATAAGCTATTAAACAGCTCTGGGTTGCGGGTGATACAACAAGATATTCCATAAAGAAGGTTGATAAAAACAAAAAAATAAAGTAACGTCTACCTTCCCAGAAAGAGAAAACAATGATAGAGAAGAGGTAATTATAGAGTTTGATATAGGAAAGAGCGGTGCGGTTTGGTTTGGGTAACCTTTTCTTTGAAATTGCCAGAACCATCTTGGCCATCATTTTCCCCATCTGCAGATATTATTTAAGTGTCAATTTGATTAAGGTGAACACGACATACACTTAGGACTAGGACACACAGAGAGATGGGTTCTGTTTGTAATGAAGACGACATAAAAAAGAGGGACCAATGGGAATTCTCCCTCCAAGGTCTAAAGCTCTGGGCTTGGTGTGTGATGGCACGCCCCTGTCTCATTATTGGGTAAGATGAACAAGTTGGGGTGACGGTGTTTGAGGTTCGATGTCAATTGTAGTGGAGGATTTGGTATTGTAAAGAAAGAGAGGGCAGACGTGGAGAACACTTGTGGTTTCCCCAAAACACAGGATGACTAGTTTTGAGGATGGCAGACGCGACTAATGAAGAACAATTCAGAATCTACTCTCTGCCTCCATCTTTCTACCTGTGTCTGATTTACCAGCTACAACTAACCTTTTTACAGACAATGATCTAGCAGCCAATACAACATCAGAACATATTCACTCATATTTACACAACATATCCAACTAGAGCCTGGGCCCCGTTTCAGGAAGGAGGTTTAACAAACTCTGAGTCTAACCCTGATCTCTGAGTTGATTTACCCTGAGATGGAAAACTCTGAGTTTTCAGTTCCAGAACAGCTGATATGAGTTGGTTCAATCAAGTCAGAGTAGGTTCACGTGCATCCATAACCACAATAAAAAAAAAAAAAAATGAGCCATGATACTACGATTCACCATGGTAACGGCCACAAACAAACGGGTCGGCGGAAATACTCATGCGCACATACAGCGAGATTGAACGTGTATTTCGTTTAAAAAAGCAACACAGCAGCTGCTGCAAAAGAGAGAGAGTTTGCGTGGGAGAAAATTGCTGCAAGAGTAAATGCGTATATTCCAATATAGTGTATATCATATTTAATCATAAGTATAATATTACTGGTAAAATGGTATTGGACCTATACTCTATTTCATTTAGGTGCAATTCTGCGGGCGAAAAAGTCCTAGGCCTACTAATCCCATTTTGAGGCTGCAGCACCATCATTAACAGAATTATAATTCAACATCTTTTATTTCAAAGGGTTTACATGATTCACCTGCAATCCTGTGGAACTCCTTTTTAATGGCTCTTACTGGTTTGTGCCCAGGGAACACTTCAGAAAACGTTTAAAACACGTTTCAGAGCGAGTCACACTACAATGCTCCGCATCACCAATGTTGTAAAGAAAACCGCCATTTGCAAATAAACTTAATGTGACACAAATAATCTACTGCGATGTAGAGCATGTCCACTATGTGTGATGTTAGTGATATGAGGACAGATAAGGTTCTGTAGGCTACATAACTGATAGACTGGGAAGAAAAACGATACCGCTCAAAGGGGGGCCTCAATATCATCTCCAGACGTATGTTTAACTCCCTGTTAAGTAATACAGCTTCTTCATCAACGGGACCATCGACAAAAGGAAATGCCCTGTTTTGAGAAAAACATTTTTTTATAGTCTGCCTAACATGGCTAATAAACCAACACTGTTTTTTTTATTCATGCAAATAACAAACTGCGCTAAAATGCGCCTGATACAGACTGAATGAATGAATGAAGAAATGAAAGAGCGTTGTGTCAGAGGGAGGAGACTGAGAGAAACTTGGTTTCTTGAAGAAAACCTGCTCCCGACCAGGTTAGGTTCACAGGCTCAGTTACATTAGTAACTGCCTCTGGTGTCTTAAAAATCTTGTTTTGAGTCATAAGTGGCTCAGTTCTGCGTATTTTGTTTACGGTAATAAACCAAAGGGACATCTTTTCTGACTATTTTTAAACCGTGTGGTTATATTCCTTTGCCAGTAGTTACATAAAACACAAACAATAGAAGATATTTTTTTATTACAGTTATATGACATTTCTTGTCCTTTATTTATTCAACACCTTGCACAAGGCCCAAGGTGTATGGCGAAACCAAAAGCAAAGAGGGATTCATACTTGTGTGTGGACGGACTACGACGTGGAGTTGCTGCTTTCCGGTAGTCGGCCATTGTTGTTGCTGTTGCAGGCGCATGCTCATTGGCTTTTTGCAAATCAGTGTATCAGAAAAAGCAATGGTCAGTTGAAAATATTGTGTCACTATTTTATTCTTTTACTCCATAAGCAGCTGCTTGAACTAATTAAATTATTTTTTTTTTCAAATTTAATTTACTGAAAAAGAAGGCTGTAAAACATATGTAAAGCAGATTGGCTTAGATATTCGTTATTGTAGAACACAAGTATTTGACTGCACAAAGATTTTCAATAGTTCCCATCTGGCTCTTCACTGTAAAACATGCAAGGTTACAACTGTCATTTCACCAATGTGTTTTCGAGTGCTATAAAGAAGGAACATCAAAACACAATAAGACGCTAAAAGTGATTTCCTCTCGAGGGGCTTAGCTTCCTCTCCTCTGTTGCTTTCTTGTTTCTATATTTGGCTTTAAGGCATATTTGGGAGCCTGGCACACACTAATTAAGGATTAAAGTGTCGGTTTGATTTGGCTATCAAGCTAATTAGGACAAAACCTCCTCCAGTACAAGTGCTCATCACCATCTTTCTGGCCAATTACCAACGGGAAGGAGGAATTTGTTTCTGAGTGTTTGTGGGCCTGTGATTCTTTGTGTGCTTATTGATTTTGTATGCATCAATGCATATTTGTGTAAATACAAAAACTACAAGTCCTCTTTTTGTTTTGGGCTCCCTAATGTATTCAATCTCCCTCACCATCCCTTTGTCTATCTTTCCATCGCTCTCACAGCTGCTTCTGTTTCCTGCAGCCACATACTGCAGCTCTCGGTTGTCACTCATAGCCTGGCTTATCGCCGATGTCAGCCGTCACTTTTAGAAGCTCAAATCTGATTGTTTAAAAGGAACACACAGCCCTGTTTTTTTTTTTTTTTTTTCTGTCGTATGGAATATCATACTGTAGTGCAGCTGTGTGTCAATAACATCTTCCAGTCACAGAAGAATGCACTTCTTGACTCCAAAAAAAAAACATGTTGTGCAATCTCAATCTTGAGAGTGAAGTTTCAAAATATAGTGGCTGCAAAAAACTTGATGATCAGCCGCATGTTATCTGCCCAAGGGAAGTGGGGAAATTAAAGTTTCTCTGCTAAAGCATCATCCAATTGTAGAAGAACTGGACAGTGTTCTGGTACATGTGTCTAAAAAAAAGGTAAGAAAGTGAGACTGTAGTTCTTTAAAAAAAATGCCCAGCAAACTCCCTGGGTCTAAAACGGTATGAAGCTTATCAGAGCAGACAGCGGGAATGCTGCAGATTTTTACCCATGAATGCTTTCTCCCTGTAGAGTAATAGAATATGATGGCTGAACTTAAGATGCACATCTTGCTCGGCATTTCATGCCAATACAGCCATTCTAACAACCAACCATTGAATACCGTAAGTTCATGTAGAGCCTGATGTGGTGGGGAGAGTAGAATTCATTAGGCTTTGTGTGTCCGTGTATCGAGCAGGTGGCAGTGTGTGGGTACAGGTCCAGATTATTGGAAATGCATCTCCATAATGCAAATACACACACTGAATGACAATGTTTGTTTCAGAAGTACAGAAGGCAATGCCAATTAGAAGGCAACTCCTTTCCCAATTAAATATCAAGTGATAAGTCAAAGAATAACAGTGTAATAAAAAATGTTTACTGAGTGATTTAGATTCAAGGTTGGGTAAAATGCCTGCCAATTTATTTTTCCCTGTAAAGCCTGAACATTGCATTTATTTTCTCTCTGTTGCTCTTGAGAGACAGTGGAAAATAAGAAATAAGAAAACCTGACATCTGTTACAGAAAATTCAATAATTAAAGTTTTTCTGGTTTCCAAAAGAACATGAACTCATTGATGTCCAGTGCCATTAACTCCATTTACTTTGATTACGTTATTTATTAGAGGATAGTTAAGATGCCAGTATTGATGTTATTAATGACTTTTTGTGGATGATGATGTTTTTCGATTATGACTTGGCATCTTGTGCTACATTTTATATCCTTTTGTTGATGTATACTTGTTTTTATGCTTGCTTTCATGTGTCTGGCTGCAAAATAATTTGAAAATGAATAGAAATTATTTAGCTGTGGGTTTACTTCTGGGGTTACTCGTGCCTTTACACGGAAACATTCTTCAAACAAACCTGTGTGTTTTTGTCCAATCACAGGCCTGGATAGTCACCTTTTATCCTCCATCTCATCCTGTTCTCTCCCTGCTGACCTTTGTTTTTTTTACTTTTCATCCATCTCCACTCTTTGATTGCTCTCTCTCAGTCTCTTTATCTCAAACTCACTTTCTTGCATCATGAGGTCTTTTCATTCACACATACACCCCTTTTGATTTCACACAAACTCTCCCCTACAGTACGTATATACTCAAAACACCATTATGCGTCTGTCTCAGCACAATCACGCATCCATCTATCTGTCCCTCCATTCATCAAACCATCTTTCATCCCGCTGTGAGCTAAACATCTGTTTATCCATCCATCTCAGTACCCTATTAAATCTCCATGTATCTCTGTCATGTTCCAGATTTACAACTCAGTCACCTTTCAAGGGATCGCCTGCCTGCACACAAAGATACACACGCTCACTTTAAGGGTACAGGCACTTGTACATTCATTTTACTTACACTGAATTGCTTACACGCACCATATTTCCACAGATGTGCATCAAAACAGCTATTTACACACCTCTAGTTCTGTGTTACAGTTTAACACACACACATACAATGTACACCGTTCCCCCCCATACGCACAGACACCCACTCAGCCACTTAGAAGCAATAATGCATCTACAGATGTGGTTATGGTCAGGCTGAATTGTTTCTTAAGTAAAAACAAATGTAAGTAAGTGAGTAAGTAAGCGTATTTGTATAGCACTTATCACAGACAGAGTTACAAAGCAATTTGCAAGCATAATAAAAAACTACGTTAAAAAAAGGTTGCTACCCAATTTAAAAAAAATAAATAAAATAAAATCACAATAAATCACACAGGCAAGAAATATAAAAAAAACAACAACAACATAGTAATACAGTCAACAATGTGGCAAATCGAATGCCTGAATAAAAAAATGTGTCTTTAGCTGCTTTTTAAAAATATCAGACGCCGCTCATAAAACATGAGGCAAAGCGTTCCACATTCTAGGAGCCACTGTTTCAAAAGCTCTGTCACCTCTAGTTGCTGCTCTTAGTGAAGGGAGCTTACTCCCAAGTTAAGGCAGAGAAAGAATGCAAAGTCAAAAAATGCAAGGCATAATTGACCACTGTTACGGCCTCCATTTAAAGAATCAAACCAAGGCTCAAAAGGGATTAGAGGATGCAACATATTAAAAGGATGCCAGATACAAGGTTAACAATTAACCAACAAGCTTTATTACATTATTCAAAAATATTCCCAAAAGTAACAACCAAGGAGAAACAAAAGGGACTGGAGACCCTGGCCGAAAAGAACAAAAAATGTAAAGATGCTGGACCAACCTCTCAATTGGCCGTCGCTTCCCGCAACTCCCCCCTAAATTACCTAAAAAGGATCAACTAATCCTAAAAAACAAACAAACGAGACGAATAACTGAACTACCAGTAACCTCCAGCCCAAACTAACACAATAAACTAAAATAACAAAACTCCAGCACCTAAGGGTGCATAGAGGTTGGGAAAAACAAACTTGCTTGTGGAGAAAAAGTGAGGAGGAAACTCCTCACAAGTGTGCTGCTGTGTGCTCTTCACGTGCCTCTCTCCCTGCACTCTCTGCCTTCTTATCACCTCCCCCACTTTACCTGAGCACTGATTACACTCAGGTGTGTCACAGGCAGAGGGAGGAAGGTGGAACGAGGGACAGAGAGAGAGAGAGAGAGAGAGAGAGAGAGAGAGAGAGAGAGAGAGAGAGAAAGAGAAAGAGAGAGAGAGAGAAAACAAGCTACAGATGGTAGAGGCACATGTAACTACCACAAAGAAAGTAGACAGCAAAACAGATTTCACAGTAGATGAACCTTATCACTCATTAGCATGTTGCAGTTTGATAAGTCATCCATGCTGTGCAGATCCATCTGGCCGTGCAACGCTTCTGTCGCGCCGCACTCCACTTTATTCCTATGGGTGACGTCAAGTAACTTTAACGCGCCCGCAAAGCATCCCGGGAAGGCGGCGCTGCATTTGAAAAAATCAATCAAAAATAGTCAATCTCCGAATGCGAATGAACAGACTCCATTGGAGGAAATGTCATTCTTATATGAGGCTCCTTTTTTTCAACTACCAGGTCAATATTGTTTTTCACTAATGACAAAACAACGAACTATCCGTGAATTCATATGGAACTAAGTTGTAGGAGTATTAGGAGTTTTAAAGTATGCTGAGGAAAACTCGGGTGAAAAAGCTGCGATAGATTTCGACATTGACCCCAGGAGACCCTGTAACGTTAATCAGATACTGGTGTGCTGCAACCCAGCAATGTGGTTTACAAAACTACTGTATGCTCTTATTGTAATCTACCAGCAATACCGTAGTACCGTATTTGAAATAAATACCTGGTACATTTACAGGGTTCAAACTGACACAATGGTGGTGTTTGATTAATTCTGACCCAAATTGCTTTGTCGCCCTTCTGGCTGTTGTTGTATATGGTGATATTTTTGCAAATGTTTCTTAAAAAAATGAATGATCTCTGTCCACTTAAAACAGTTTATTTAAAACAATCATACTTATCAAACAGATGGAATTAGAAATAAAGGCCTGCCTCTAACAAAAGCCTACTTCAAATACAAGCCTGGTACCTTCTGCAGTTCAGGTAAATAAAGGCCCTGGCTTTTATTTGAGGAATTACAGTATCTAGTTGTTGGCACTTGACCCTAAACACGTTCACAGCAACTCAAATGACATGAGGGGATACAGTTAGAAAAACAGTTTTTATGATAATAAAGAGGCCTTGTTTACTTTTTAGGCTGTGTATTGGTGTTACTATATTTTCTGGGTCACATAACAGTAATATAACAAGACGATGTATCCTGGAATTCATTCAAAACTTTAATTTGTTTAAAAAAGTAATAAGTAAATAAATATTTTTACATTTGACTGAAAGACACAATGATATTGTTAATCACAATTATTTATGAGACAATTAACTGTATAGCAACATTTGGAATTGTTACAGCTCTAGTGCCGATGAAATGAGTTTCCTTCACAGGTGTCTAGGCTCCCATTGTAGGGACATGGTGAAGGTATCCAGAGGGAGGTTAAGTAGAATGCAATACCAGATACAGTATCTTAGAGTTAGTTCACATTCACTAAGCCAGAGACCTACATAGATTAAAGTCAGACCTTTTTGTTTTTCTGCAGTGCATACTACAAATGCATATTTAGACGATTCCAATGGGGGCATGATGCCATAACTCTAAACTTGGTTTGACTCCCATTCCAATTACTTGTCGGTCGCCTGCCTGAATGGCATTGCATTTAGAAGACATGCTGTGGTGGAATTTCCTGAAACACCTTGTAGTGGTATGATGAGACTAAAGGGAAAGCTTAGACATCAGATCATCATAGGTCACAGGACAGGGGATGAGAGTATTCATCCAGTCTCTGATATCCAAACCTGTTCTGTCCTTGCCTCCCTGTCTCAATTAGGGAGCCTATGTAGACAGCTGCATGATAAGGGGATTTTTTGTCTCAGGACTGTCTCCTTTTGGAGGTCGGTGAGCCAGCCACACGATTTAGTATCTGTGTCAACGGCGCCTGCAATATCTTTGTTCAAGGTTCAGCTAACCGAACGTCTCCAGCAGGAGTTTAAATACACCTTCAGGAGGACAGGAACTTCAGAGAGTTGGGACGGCACTGCACAATAACACATCGTGGTTGTACTGTACTGCCTGCTTTACTGTCTCCTCAATTGAGTGTTCATTAAATGCTTCTGTGTAATTCATCAAGGTCACCCGAAAGTTCTTCACATAAGTGAAATGAGTTGTGCTGCTCCTGAGTTTTTCCTTAACACATGTTGTCAGAAAATCAAAACCAGCCAATATAAGCATTAGAGAAGACACAATTGAAAAGGAATGGGAGGCATGATGAAGTACAATGCTCAGAACTTGACTGTGAGATGCATGGAAAAATCTCACACTGTTTTCAAATTAAACTCGTCTACAAGAGTGAAAGAACGTCGGGTAAGATCTTATTCAGGATATTGCTTTCCTTTGTGAGTGCTCCGGTTTTGAGGCTTCAAATCTCTCACCTGAGAACCGTAGAAGCTTCAAATAAACTTGTCAACGAACATGCGTCAGAGTATGCATTCAGTAAGTTTTGGACATTCAAACCTCTTACAAAACAAATCATACGGAGGACTGGGGCAAGTAAGCATAGCATGACAGAGAAACTTTCTCCCAGCAGTCTCAAATAATGCAATTGCAAAGGTGTCAGATATTCATTTATCCTGTCTTGAAATGTTGGTAAAAAGCTCTATAGACATCTACAACACTGTGGATTTGAGAGAAGCAGTTGTGAAAACAATGTCTAATCCTTTTATGTTAAATTTTATTACTTGACCTGAATCCCTAATTTTCTAATAGGCAGCAGGGATGGGTCGAGGTAACAGACTTGGACCTTGGTTTAATTAAGCTAAAATGAATAATTTTGCAGTTTGAAAGCGCAACGGTCTTTCCTGTATACAGTGCACAAGTGTCTGCTAATGAGGGCCTCCGTCATTAACTAGCTCTCAGACAAACTGATGGGAGAGAGAAGTGGGTGAATCTAGTGCAGCTACTGCTCTCTGATCAACAAGTATTCAGAAGGAGTTTCGTTCAAGAGGCAGTTCCAACTGGCTCATTTGTGTGTGGTGCTGCATATGCTTTCCCGACGGTCCTCGCTACTGTGCTGCAGGGTTTTGTACGTGAGTAATCAGGTGTGGCTCATTCCACCTTGAACACACCGCAGGCGTAAGTGTCGCATAGTGTAGATACGAGCCTGATCGTGCGCCTGGCCTTTCACACCAGACGCGTATTTCTACGCGCCGGTCACAAAGCGATCCTTCTCCTCTCTCTCGCTCTCTCTCTCTCTCTCTCTCTCTCTCTCTCTCTCTCTCTCTCTCTCTCTCTCTCTTTCCAATAGAAAGAGTCTGGATGAGTGAGGAAAACTGGCAATTGTAGTGTGTGTGTGTGTGTGTATGTGTCACTCTCTCTGTCCGTCCTCTCTCCATGTGCCTGATTGCGTGACTCGCTGTGAGAAGTCAAGACAGCCGAAATCACCATGAACCTAGGTGTTTTATTTTGAAATGTGCTTTATTTTTGTAAAACATCCGGCTGCACTGTGGTCTTCCTGTATGTGATTACCTGCCTGGCTTGACACATATGCTTGTGTATGACGTAAAAAATAGATGAGACGCCGAAACTATCGGTGCAGCGTGCAGGCATACACGGATGCTATGCGCCCGGCATGGCTGGACAGATCGGATAACATGTGCGCCGAAATAAAAATAGCTGCGCTACGCTGCTATAGGCAACGCTTACGCCTGTGGTGTGTTCCCGGTGTTAGAAATCAGAGTACGGCTGCACAACAGTAAATCTTTTTTTTTGTCATTGCGATATCAACAGGTGCACTGAACACATCCCGGAAAGCTGCGCCATACCGCAAAAATCACACTTGTTTTTTTGTGTTAGTTGACATAAAATATCAATAGAAAACTGCACTTTAAAAAGTAACTGCTATTTTGTTTAGTGGTGCCTTTTATATTCAAGTCAATGTTCAATTTGTTCAATAAAAGAACGATGGAAAGGATTTCCTCTCATTTGTTTCAACAAGAAATTTGTTGTAGTTTTTGCAGAATACTGAAAGCAGCAGAAATGCTGAACTGAGTACACTTTAATATAACGAGTAATAATGTAATGGCAATATTCAAAAATGCTATCGCATATTGCATATTTTTCTCATATCGTGCAGCCCTAAATGAGGGGGGATCAAAAACAACCACAGACCTGCACTCAGGGGCTTACATTTGGTTTGATGAGTACTCTGAGGGAGAGGGCAGGAACTAATCAGTAGAATCCCCTGCTGAGGTCTTGGCTTGAAGCCCTGGCTGCAGGCTGCTAGCCCTCCATGGCACATGATTGCCCTTAGCTGACTTAAAGGTGTCAGGAAAAGGTGGACAATGGACTTCATTTGAAAAACTGATGAGGATTTTGCCACTGACCCAAACTTTATCAGTTTGAGTTAGTGGGCATTTCCTGGTGTTTGAGTCAAAGCATGATGCAAGCTTGTACATAAAGTGAATTGCCAACAGAAGTTGAAACACAAGGGGGAGTTTTTTTTAATGGCCACATAACATATTGTTAGTACAGCTCTGAGTCAGTCTTCTCAAAGCAATTTAGGCTTAATTGAAAAAACATAATTCAAATGTTTTTGACTGCATCCGTTTGGGGAGGGGGATTAGGAATTAGGAAATAGGAATTATCGTAACCTAAACAGAACTGAAAATCCTGGTTTTAAACCTAAAGCCTTGCCCAAACATGCATCACATTACATTAAGTCATTTGTATAATTTGTGTATATATATATATATATATATATATATATATATATACATATATATATATATATACCGAGGATAAAGGAAACACCTTCAAAACCTTGATGGGTTATGGTCTGAGAATATACGTATGTCCTGAACATATGCCATTTTGACCAAACAAGGTTTTCACCCATTACAACAGTGAAAATTGACACTCACAAGTTCAGTTATGCCGTTAAGATTTTACTAAAATTTACAAACTTTAACTCTGCTTTGTTTCAGTTAATTCCCTCCTCGATCATTTCTCAAGTTTTCTCTTTCTCTCTCTCACATTGGACAAAGTGGTAGAAGTGTGAAAAGCTTCGGTGTGCAACATGTTCGTCTGTAAATCCAAGTGTTTACCATCTGGGAATGCCTAGCATGGCAGCCAAACCCTGAAGTAGCTCACAGTACATGTGCCCTCAGAAGGTGAGATGCAGGAAGAGGAAGCAAAAATAGATGGAGTGGGCAGCCTGCTCTCATGAACCCTACGTTCAATAAGATACGAAAAGTAAAGCACTGTAATTCGTAAGCATTCCACATTTTATTGTCTGTCAGTACGACATTGACTGCTGCTGTAAAAGCGGGTCAGGTTGGATGGGTGGGTCATAAAACACAGGACTTTCAAGCCAGGGAGCAGAGTTTGCTTCCCGGGGGAAACAAAAGACTTTCACCCAGGAAAGGCATGTCCCTTAGGAGTGTTTTAATCCAAACCACAATCTTTATCCTAAACTTAACTAGTCGTTTTGGTGCCTAAACTTAACTTTCGTCGCCCCATAACGCTTACATTTTGTGGCCTAAACTTTACCGTAATGTCCGCCGAAACGACCGGCAGCTCACGGTGCTCGGTACCTGGCTCAAAGACACCTCTTCTCAGGTTAACGGAACCACCAACTACTGCTGACACAACAGAGCACCATACAGAGCACTGTAGCCGGTATCGCAGAGCTCTGTAGCAGTCAAACACATCTACTAACTGCCGTTGATAAGACCGAGCTATGACGGAGGTCTGTAGCTGGCGCCACAAAGCTCTTTAGCAGCGTAAACAACTAGCAACTGCCGCTTGGCGTCATGGAGCTCGTATCCGGCCACTTTAGCCAGCGTTACGTGACCAGCCTGCGGTCTACTAGTTTCGTAGGATATCTTACTTTTTGGTGTGCATACATTTTTGTACTATATCATACGGACCTGTTCATGAGAATGCGTGGTGAGACAACGAAACAGAAAGAAAAGACAGAACTATAAGAAATCTGCTAACTACTAAGTAACTTAAATTCAAAGTGCACCTGAAACATTTGTAAAAACGTATACATTTTCAACTGAGAAGTTGTTAGTTTTCGGAAATAATAACTGAACAGTTTAGCATCCAACTATGGAATTCTAAAAATGTACGGTTCAATCAAACATTTGGCAGTTCAGAGGCTGTTTCCAAGTTAATTGACTATATATCTGTTCTGAGAAATGAATATATGTTTGACATAATAAAGAAAATAGTTTGTTGCAATAGCCTTATCTAGGGTAAGAACCCGGATGAATGAGATGTTTTTGTGGGGTCAGCCATGTAGTACATAGACTACAGAGATATACAGATGACACCTACGGGTGGAAAAATGAAACCAAGGAAGTACTTACAAGAAAGACGTGTACCCTGTACTGTTGGTTTTTACTTTTTCGAGTTTGAGTGAAATGTCACCATGACAGACGGTAAAAAATGCAAACGGCTGGGCTAAATGTATTATGGTAGAATGTGTCGAAACAATATTGTTCATAACATGGGAAAGCAAAAGGTGTTGAAAGTGAATGATGGGCTGTTGGCAGCGCTATGTTGCCTCCGTCGCAGTATAATTATGACGTTATGACAGTATAATTGGAGTAAATCTGATGTGGAAAGCTGTCAGTTCTTTAACCTGTTGCCGTAATTAAATCAACTTTGCTCATAATCGAGCTGTTGGTTCATGTCGGTTGTCATTCCTACTAAAAAAGACTTGAGGAAAGTGAGGACAGGTTGTGAAATGAAATACTGACAGTTAAGATGACGCATGGAAGGTGGCACAATAGCCACAGCATTACATTATTTATGTTTATTGTATACAAATCTGAAGAACTGTGACATTGGCAATGTATATGTGAATTTATATTATTTGTACATGTTGATGTAAATGCAACATGTCCATTCAGCTGTCTGTGGTCCATTTCCACCTTTACCCCTTCAACCATTCACAGATTTAAACAGAGACCAAAGAAGAAGAATCCCCACTTTCCACCATTTCTTTCGAGGCGTAACAGCATTAGCTAAAGAAGTGATACTCTTGAGAGTGTAATTTGTTATAATTATAAATACTTTGGTTGTGACAATGGTACTCATTTCTTGTAGTAACCTGAACAATATACAGTGGCACTCATAAGTTTATGAACCCACGCTAAAGTTGACTAAAAAGAGGAATACAAAAATCATCTTTTGGAAATTGATCTTAAAGCCCTAATTAAAAAAATGAGGAAAAATCCAACCTTTAAGGACAGCAATTTTCTTTGTGAATGAATAATGTATCGTAAATAAATAAATGTTCTTCCTTAAAATACAGGGGGCATAAGTCAGTACACCCCTATGTTAAATTCCCATAGAGGAAGGCAGGTTTTTATTTTTAAAGGCCAGTTATTTCATGGATCCAGGATACTATGCATCCTGATAAAGTTCACTTGGTCTTTGGAATTAAAATAGTCTAAACTCTTTTTAGTCAAGTATAGCATGGGTTCATAAACTTATGAGTGCAGTAATCCAGCTTTATTTTGGATGATCTACTACAGGGGTGTCAAACATATGGCCCGTGGGCCAGAACCAGCCTTACAAAGGGTCCAATTTAGAATTGGAATTGTATACTTCTCTGCAAAGTGTGAAAACTGCAGAGAAGTAAATAATTCCAATTCTAAATTTACCACTTTAATCTCAGAGAATATCCGAGTTCTTTTTCCATAATTTTACGAAGCAACTTGCGTTTGCCAGCACCAAGCTGATGAGAAACTCTGTAGCAGATAACATTTCTGATCTTTCTGGAGTGGTTTACTGGTCTGGCCCACTTGAGATCAAATTAGGGATATGTGTCCAATGAACTAAAGTTAGTTTTCACACCCCTCACATCTACTGCTAAGAGTTTCCAATAGACATTATTTTGAGGACATTTAAAAAAAAAATTTAAATGGGGAATTAATCCAACGGAAAAGGTGTGGACACAACTGGAGACTGGAGTCGTAAGACAAACTGGAGAGAGTCATCCAATTGAAAGTTTTGAGAAGCTAGGAGAGATCACAACACATCTGTGTTTTAAATCATTAAGATTGGTGACTCTGATCATGACTTGGATAACCACGGAGGTTTTCAACTGTGAGCCAAAGAGTAGAAAATGCAATACCTGATTTTTTTTTTTGGCCAACAGAAGTTATGAACACAACATTGACATATTATCACCGTTTAAGTTAATATAGCAAACTTGTTAGCAAAGTTTCTTATTTACACATCCAGCAGTCATTGAGTAACTTCATACATTTAGACTAGCAATGGTTAGCTCTGCTCATGTGGTAAATGTAAGTCCAATACGCACTTTCTATCAACTCCTGAGGGAATTATCGGGCTCCTTAAGCTTGATTTATGCTTCTGCGTTAAATCTACCGCGTGGATACGTTCGTAGATTCGAGGAGACACCTCTCGATTTAATAAGACTGAGACTGTATTGCTTTTAGCTTTGCTGCAGTTCCATGCCTTCCAATTCGAAGTAACTGTTAGCTTGTAAAACTAGACTTTTCAAGTAGCTTAACCAACACTGTCACTCTCTGCAAGAACATTGTATGTAGGTAATTGGTGTGTGTGTGTGTGTGTGTGTGTGTGTGTGCCAATGTGCCTTCAGGGATGCTGTGCAGCACTGATTGGGTTGGTGGCCTGCTCTCTGAGAATCCGCTGTAATGGTGCCAGGATGATTTATACCAGGTTTAAAATGGCTGTTTCATGAAAACACACACAAGCACGCACACACACACACACACACACACACACACACACAAACTTTCTCATGGTCTTTCCTATTTTTTTTTCCCCTTCCCTGCTCAATCTTTCCCCTCATCTCAATCAGTCGTCCACTTGTCTCCCTCACCTTTCTCTATTTCATCCTAGAACAGTGAGTAAAGGTGATTTTGGATTTCTGGGTTTCAGAGAGAGGCCTTCTCTTTTCTACTTTTCTCCTCCCTGACATTTTAATCTGCTTCTCAGTCGATCACTGACCTTTTTTTCTACCCACCTCTTTTCTTTCTTTATTCTTTCCCTCTCCCTTCACCTCTTTTCGGTCTCTCACTTTGCTCTTGTTTCCTCATTCAAACATCTTCTTTCCCGCTCCTTTTTCCTCTCATTCTCAGTATTTCTTTTTTCTCTCTATCAATCTAACACTCTTTTCACTTTAAATTGCCAATTCAATTCAATTTCCTCTCTTCTTCTTCTTCTTTAGTACCATCCTCTTCACCCTATCCAGTCCTCTGTCTTTCATCCCTCTTGGCATTTTACACAATGGCAACTGACATTTCTGGCTAATGCTGCCTTCTTCTCCCTCTTGGCCTTTGCTACTTTTTTCTTCTTTTTTTACATTCTTTTTTATAGCTCTTTTTTTCAGTCCATCTCCGATTCTTCTTTCTCCATTTAGTCATCTCTCCCTTCAGACTTCTCTCACAGGAGGAAACCTTTGGCTTTCCCTCTGGCTTTTAACCTGCTCACGATTCAGATCTTTCTTTTTGATTCTGAATGTCTTTGGCTTATCACTCCCTGTGCGCATATTGCTTTTCATTCTTTCCCTCTTCCAAAAATGTTTCTCTTCCCATCTCCCCTTTTTGTGCCATCCTTAATTTGACTTTTTGAATTGTGTCCTCATGTTGTCTTTTATTATTTGGTATTTGTTTCTTTTTTCCTGTATTCATGACTCCCTCCACATACACACCTTTCCATCTATCGCACCTGCAAACTGTGCGTCTCTGCTACATCAAAAAAAAAGTGTAAGCAGCAGCCTAAATGACTATTATTTAAATCAAAGAACACATTACTGTGTTACTTTAAACGTTGTAATTCAGTAAAATACCTACACTTTTAATTGAAAAAAAACAAAAAACTAATTAGCTAAAAGCTAACTGAACTGTGATGGATTACACATGCAGATTATGTAACTGTAATATATGTAACTGTAATAAATCCAAAAATGACCCCAATGCGTCATCAGATATTAAGGAAACATGCTTAGTTGAAATACTATCTTTTCTGACAACAATGCTAATGCCAGTATTTTCTCCTTATAAAATTTCCGTTCCATGACGGAATTTCTGTTTGTGTATTGGCCTGTGTGTTGTTATCAACTGCCCAATTTGACAGCCAGGCTGGGTTGCCAGATATACCTGTAAAAACGTAAACCCAGCGCGTTACAGCTGTAACGTTAGTACAGCCATAAAAGCAACAAACGAACGGGATCAACGGAGATAAATTCTACCCGACCTAAAAAAACCTGGCATGTTTCTAACAGTTGCGTGACCAGAGATGTAACAAACCCCGGATAAATATCGGAGATGTATTTGAAAGATGGACAGAGCTTAGAGTACAAAAAGACGCCGAGTTGGCTAATTTTCTCCTGAACAGGTAAGCATTAGCTTCAGGCTAATTTATCATGGCTTCAAGGGACGGGCATTTTATGTCATTTCAACATTCGTGTGCTCACATTGAATTATATAGCTAGTAATAGTACCCAAGTTGGTTATTCACAAAAACAATTGAGACACAGCCAGTAAAGTGATCCCGACTGGTCCTAGCTAACGTTGCCATGCTAACCCTGCTAACTGCTAACGTTACCGGAGGACCAGGCAAGCGACCACGGCTGTTTACAACGTGTAGCCTGTTCAGCGGCCGTCACCGATAATGGTGAGTTATTTTAAGTCAAGAGAGGGGGGCTGTAAATCAGAAAGAGAAGACCTTGAGTTTGCAGTGTGTTTAGCGATTTTTGCCGTAATTCTAAGCCAATAAAGTGTGTTCGTCGGATGCAGAGGATGCAAGGTTATGTTTTAAGCGGTTCCTACCGTAATTCTAAGCCTAGGAAGTGTGTCTGTCCGTCGGGTGGAGAGGACAGCGAGGTTGTGGTGTTTTTAGGGGTTCCTACCGTAATTCTAAGCAGAAAAAGTGCGTCTGTCAGTTGGGTACAGAGCTCTTCTTGAGCACGGGCTTTTATGACAATATAGCCAGCATCTAATGCTACTCCGCTGTGCTAGTAATGTCTGGCTATGTGAGACAATCGTGTAGCAACATTGTTGTGGATGCTGCGGTCTCAGCCTGGCAACCTCTGTGAACTTCGAGTCTGGGGAGGAGGGGGCGGGGGAGACAACTCACTCCAGTATTTTGAATTTGTACTGCAGTAACTATTTTAAACACTAGCTGTCAGTATTGCATATTGCACCTTTAAGTAGTGTGGCAACACTAAAAGGCCAGAGGCATATTTACAGAATAAAACCCATCTAAATGGTTCCAGAAGGACTGGTGACACAGAATAAATCTTCTGCCTGACTTCTTGACGAAACACAGCGCTGCGAGGCAACAGCCAAGCGATGCTTTCTCGCCTCTGCCCTGTGGCGCTCACGGCGGCTGTTTCTAGAGCAGGGATACGCCTTGTACCAAAGTAGGGCAGTGTGTGTCTGCAGGCGGTGCTGGAGAAGAAGCAATGATGGAAAGCAAGTGACAGAAGGGAGGACTAACAGAGCAAATGTGGATTTTGTACAGTTGCATTCGTGGTTCGATGTCTTCTTATTTAAATCTGATCTCATCTAAGTGGCTCCTTGGTTCTAGTTTACCTTTTGTCTTCAAAGAAGAAAACTGCAGTTTAATTTCCAAGTCTTACTTGGAACTTTAGGCATCAAATTAAAAATAGGCTTCAATACCGGTATTGTAGTCTCGCAATGCCAGGCCTTCATCCACAGCGCTGCAGAGGAGGGTCTCACTAGTCAACACAGCATTCTGGGATGGGAGAAAAATGTGCTCTGGTTCATTGGCCTTTCTTTAAACCAATCACAATTGTCCTTGGCGGTGCTAAAAGCCGAGCGGAGCCACGGTGCCGCTGACAAATAGCCTCGGGAGGGAACTTGTTTTGGTGGAACATGTGTAAGTTCAAAAGTTGTTTTAGTCGTGCAACAGAAAACTCAGATTGGACAGAGCTGTCTGGATTTACCCTGCAGAGATCTGAGGAGCAGTTAACCATAGTCCTCATAAATCCACCGGAGTTTAAAATTCCAACACAGAGAAAGCCGAAGATAACGGACATCTGGCTGAAAACGTCGTGGATATAGACTACCGGTATTGATACCAATACCGTGACTTTTGATACTGGTTCCTGAACAATACTTTTTTCCGATACCAATTTTAACAAAAGAAATTACAATATTACGGTACACAACCTTTTATTTATTTTTCAGATCCTGCTAAGTGAGCCCCGTTTCTGTGCGTAACAGAGTTTTTCTGCACACCTTAACCCAACACCCAACGTTAGCAGCCAAACAGTAGCTTGCAGTAGCTGACAGAACTTGCTAGAAGCATACTGCATGCTTATTGGCTCATTGATCAATTTCTCCTTAAGTGTTGAAATTTGGTATTGAATGACGAGGCACTTTTTGAAACTCAATACTTTGGAGGCATCGAATTCTGTACCCAGCCCTAATTAAAATGCCTATGTAATGGTCAAAGGTTGGTATATGTATAACATACTCAATACTTCTTCATGGTGTTTATATTTGTGCTGTCTTCTGACATAGTTTGATGTCAGTGGACAGTGCACAGGGAGAGTGTGGTTTAAACGTTGATGTTTTAGCTTGGAGATTTTGTGTTCAGCTCTTCTCGTGGTCATGACTGCTGTACAGCTGTGTCTGCTAGTGGAGTTGAACAATGCATTTTGGAAAACCAAACCACAGAGTTGTTCAAACAAATCCACTCTGAGAACATGTTGTAACATGTAAAGTAATCCATACTGTCTAGAGCCCCTCTGAAGAAATACAAACAACAAACTGAGGTAGAGGATGAGGCTGCCGTTGATACCACCCAGCTTTCCCTTCCCCGTCCCTCTTGGCAGCAACAGCACCACAAACCTGGACAAAGTAAGAGCCGCTGTAAGCCAAATCGGTAGAGCTGTCGGTGCCCGCCAGTGCCAGAGATGGCAGAGTAAGTGCTGACAACATGGGGCTTGAAAATTATATTTGACCATAAAGCAAGATAAATAACCAGTTCCAAACTGCATGAGAGGAGGATGATTGATGTTCTGAAACTTAAGCAAGAACTATGTCAAGTTTCAAATTATCAACAGTAAGCTGGGACAGAATTGTGGGATTTACACAATATATCAGAATCGTAGAGGATATATTTACTATACCAACCAGGTAAACAAGTTCCCAAGCTGAGAGTTTTCTGTTGGAAAAACCTGTGTGCAATGCATCTGGCACATGTAGGCACAGTGCGACAAACTCTTCAAGCAGGATAACATTGATTTCCCAAGATGTAAATGTACAGAGGTAAAGCAGGTGAGCAAGCATTTGGTGCAGCAGCGGTGATGAATAACTTCCTTGTAACAGGCAGAACAGCCCAGTCTCATGGCAGTTCGTGAAATGGTCACGTTATTTAATCTATTGATACGTGTTCACAGGGACGTTTTTCTCATTTTTTTCGTGGTGGCCAGCACGAACATGTGAAGTAATGTATTTCAATGGGAAGCATATTTCGTGGTCACAGCACGAAAATGGTAGGGAGTAGTATGAAAATCCGAAAATCCGCGTAGGGAGGTTGGTTGGGGTGGTGGATGGGTCAAACAACACAGGACTTTCACCCAGGAGACCAGGGATCGTGTCCCGCGTGTGGCGTTTTGTTTTCCCGTAGTCTTCCTAATCACAACCGTCCTGTTATTATCGTGCGTCCCCAGCCGCCGTCTCCCGCCGTATGAGGCGTCCTTTCCCCGTAGTGTTTTTCCTAAACCCAACCTCCGCCATCCCGTTATTGTCACGCGTCCCCAGAGGCCGTCTCCCGGCGTGTGAGGCGTCCTTTCCCCGCAATCGCGGCCGCCTCCCAGCATATGACGCGTCCTTTCCCCGTTGTGTATGTCGTGCTGGCCACCACAAAAAAAACGAGAAAAACGTCCCTGTGAACACGTATCAATAGATTAAAAATAACGTGACATTTACATGAACTTCCGTGAGACTGGGTTGGGCAGAAACCTCGAACGGAACCTGGCTCTTGGTGGGCGGCCATTTGCTGCGACTGGTTGGGGAGTGTCGTTTTAGGTTTTCTAATTTGAATGTATTCTAGACTTAAGGAGTTTGACAAAATTACTTTTAGGACTTACTAGCTTTTTATAGTGCGTGCATCTGCTTTTTTCTGGAGCTTTCAACTGCATCTCACAGCCTTCGCTTCCTCTGAACACACAACTGAGCCAACTCATATGCATTGACAAAGACAGAAATTTTGTCGAAATCTATTACGAAAAAAGCTAATATGTGGAAGATCATAAAAAAACATGTTCTAATGATTTGTTTCTAATTAATTTAATGTAAAAGCTGGAGGAATATGGCAGTTATGAAACTGCAGGCTAAAATGCAAAGATTTGAAAAACTAATAAATCTTTACTTTAGCCTGATCTATTACAGTAGCTACTTGCTAATTAAGGAATGGCCGGCCTTGATTCTTAGAAAATAACGTATTTGTTTGGATCTAACACATTCTCAATTTCCCATCGCGTAACAGACGGACACAGACAGTCATGTGCCTTTGGCGTATGTTATTCATGCTAAAAGTCTCCTTAAGCTTTGGGACTTTTGACATCACTTTTGAAGCTCTGGGTCGGGACGTACTGACTCACATGTGGCACAAGAACGGGACAGGCTTAGGAAAAGATCACGGGTGGGGTTATAAAACGTAGCAAAAGCTTTTTGTGTTGTATCTGACGCTGAGAGCTACTACCCAAGCGTCCGTATTTTACGAGTTGGGAGTGAGAATGAGTTGTTGGATCTGACCATAACTCTTTCTTCCCTCACTTCTTTAGTACAAGGAGTCAGTGAAAACGGTCTAACCTTATCCACTTGCTATATATGTAAGCTATTGCAGTGCAAAGGTGTAGTGTATAGCCTCATCCTCTCATATCTCCTCCCCTATCCCATTTCTTATCAGCCCCAGAGGGAGAGCAGGGATTAACGAGTCCTGGAGAGAAGAGGGTAAGTGTAGTAGAAGAAGTGGGGAGAGGGAGACTTTAATACCTTGTAAATTCCATACTCTTATCTGGTTTCTAGCTTTGTATCAGATATAAAGCACACTGAATGATTCATGCTGATAACAACTAGGTCAAGAGGGAGACATGAGAGGTAACAGAAGACAAGACCTACATCAGTAAAGGATAAAAAAAGAATGATAATGACAGGAGTGGGTTGAAAAGATGACTGAAGAGTTTAGAAGTGAAGATGTTGATGGTGAAAAGGAGAGCATTTAGAAGAAGAGGGGAAAAAAAGCCATTGTGAGAAAAACAAGAAAAAATAACCAATAACTATAGAAAGAAAGTTGTGGGAGCGTGGTGATTAAGATGACGATGTTTCTTCGCCGGGCTGACGTCAAGATACATCAGACTCTGAACAGCAAAGCTGAGATAAAAAGCTTTCTCTTTTTTACTTCCAGGCCTTTAGCTAGACTAACAACGCTCTAATAAAACAACACTAAACACACAATGGGCCGTCATGATGGGTCCAAAAATAAGTGTACTTCAGTGCAAGTGGTCGATGGAAGTGAGTCATTTCACGTGAAACATTGTCGTTTCCAGTAAACACCTGTGATGCCACAGGCCTGCCATTATGGGCTTTGGTATTCAATTCAAGTCACAATGAAATGAGAAAATTATATCTTCACAATGTTAGCTAATTGACACATCATATTATACAACCATCTAACAAAAACGTGTTCTCATCAACGGGTTCATATGACATGATAGGAGAACATATGCACAACTATTTGAAAGATATCTTATGAAATTACAGTAAGAGTTTAGTTTATGAACCAAAACGTGACTGTAAAAGGGCAAAGTGACAGTTTAGGCACCAAAACCACTGGGTAAGATTAGAAAAAAACAGTCCCCTCAAGTAGTACTTACCGGACATGAAGCCTGGTGAAAGTCCTGTGTTTTGGGACCTTCATGCTACTTACAGTAAGAAAAACAATTCAGAACAGAAGTATTTTTCATGGTGGAGTACGGAGGATGAGTCAAGGAGTCTTACAGCCTTAGGAAAGAAGCTGCTCAGTAGTCTGGTGCTACTATCGTTTGCCAGACAGCAGCAGTGTGAACAGTGTGAACAGACTGTTACCAGGGTTTGTATTGTCTTTTAATATCCTTTGGGCTCTGTGCAGGCACCTCGCCTCACCCATATGTACCAATGATGTTCTGGGTGGTTTTAATCACCCGCAGCAGAGCCCTTCTGTTCTGGGCTGTACCCAAACCATACCAAATTTGTAACAGTTCCAGTCTGGATGCTTTATATTGCTCCTTTGTAAAAGTTGACAAGAACTTCGCAGGGGGACTTACTTTCTTAAGTTTCCTTAAGAAACACAGCCATTTCTGAGCTTTCTTGAGATAACTATGTCAGGTTATCTACATTACATGTCATTTTAGCTGACGCTTTTATCCAAACCGACTTACAATTGCTATATATATGTCAGAGGTCGCACGCCTCTGGAGCAGCTAGGGGTTAAGTGTCTTGCTCAGGTTGATGTATCGCAATGGGAATTGAACCCTGGTCTCCCACACCAAAGGTATGTGTCATATCCACTGCGCCATCACCACCCACCACCCCTGTTATCTGTGATGTTGATTCAAATGAACCTAAAATTGTCCACTTGCTCCACTTCAGCTCCATTGATGTAGACAGGTGAGTGGGTCATCCCTTTTTTTCTTCTAAAATCAACAATCACCAATAGGTTGTTCTCTGTGCACCACTCTAAAAGATTAATGAACATCCTGTTATTCTGCAGGTGTGCGTCAATAGTCCACAGTTAAAATTGAAGACTTTACATTTGGTGTTGACAACCTTGAGTAAATAAACAAGAAGGATCCTGTATGTCTGTGGCAGCTGCAAAGGTGGCTTGATGGGGATGAATAGAACATGATGCAGGAGTTCCCTTGGACAGCAACACCCACTGTGACTGAACAGAAAAAGAGCAACTACTACCCCTCCTTACTGTTAGAGCTTGAAAATCTCAAGAACTATTATTAAAGATTGTCATGACATTTTGTACAGATAGTCACGGTCACAACAGGATACAGCCTACTGATTTTGGTGATTGCCCAACGGCACCTCAATGAGGTTGACATTTTTGACTTTAAGTGAAATGTCTTGAAAGCTACTGGACGGATTGCCATGAAATATTGTGTTGAATGGACAACATTTGAAACAAGCGCAGTCGAAGAAGTAACTTCAGTGCGCCCCAGGAAAACACCAGTTTGCCGGTGCAACACTGCGTTCCATGCCCTGCATTAGCACAAAAATAACACCCTCCATATCATGCTATCATCAGTTCATAATTTCAATCTGTCCAATACTTTGATTGGGCCAAGTACCTGCAAAATTATTTTAAAAAGTCCCATTAGCTATAGCCCTACTTTTTGTTTGGTGCAAATTAGCAAATGTTTGCACAAAGAAAATAAACTAAGATGGTGAACATGGTAAACATAATACCTGCTAAACATTAGTAACATCGTGAGCATGTTGTGATATTAGAATTTAACTGAAAACATCACTGTGAATCAGTATAGCTGCTCACGCTGACAATTTTATCCAAAGACACTTCCAATTAACATTCACACACTGATGGTGCAGTGTCGGGAGGTTTTTGCAGGAGTGTCTTGCCCGAGGACACTTCGACATGGGTAGCAGGACCATGGATCGAACCACTGACCTTGTGACTGTTAGACAAACGCTCTGCCACCTGCGCCACAGCCGCAACAACAAGCAACCATAGTTAGTCTTGTTTTTTTTTAATTGTAGCAGCGGTTCAAAGGCATAAACGCCATAGTAATGTTTACCAAGTGATCGCTGGGTGCAATAGAGAGCAATGAATTGTTTCGTTCAAAACACAAGATTTAAAGTGCCGATATGAAAAAAACACTTTTTCTGGGATTTGGGGTGTTATTTTGTGTCTCTGGCGCTTCCACATGCATACAAACTTGGAAAAAAAACATCCATGCTGTTTTGAGTGAGATACTGGTTTCTGAATGTGTCCTGCCTTCAGTCTCCGAGTGAGCTGTTCAAAATCTGCACGGCTAATCCTGCCTTGTACTGACTGAAGTTAGAGAAACAGCTAGCTAGCTGATGTGATCCATACCTAGCTACTGCGCATGTGCAGCTCCAAACAAAGATGGTACAGAAGTTAGATGTCTCACTCTGTAGCTAAAACAGAGACCTGAACACACAGGGTGAAAAGAGGAGCTGGAGCAATGTGCAGTACAACAAAAATATGGTGTTTTTTGAAAATTAAACCATGTAAACCTATTCTGTACAACCTCAAAATACGATTATGAACCTGAAATATGGGCACTTTAAGACCAGATTGTGGTGCTTTTTTTAAAAGATGCAACATGAGATCAAGATTAACAAACTGACCTGTATCGTCTTTTATTTATCCAGGGATAGTTGAATGTGTTGGCAGCTGCCCACTACACCCACGGCATCTACTGTCGGACACTAAACAGCCTCACTATGAGTGTTAAGATCTCAAGAGACCATTTTGGTTAACCAACGGCCAAATAAAAGAATAAAGCCTAATGCAGGATTTTGTCCAATATCCCACACACATATTCACAGTCTGGGGACTTGAGCAGTCATCTTCCAGTCACAAGGCCACTTCTAAAACTTTAGACTGCCAACCCGTATTTCATACTTTTTAGAGAAATGTAATGATATACATAACTACAATGCATACTCTGTATCTATCTAGGGAGTAAACACGTATGTTTAGAATTCTACAAATCAACTTTCTCTCAAAACAAACTAATTAGCACCAATACAGAAGTGTAAATGTGGCTACTTCAGCAAGTGAATGGATGCTTTCACACACAGTATAACTAAATGTTACCCACATTATAGTGTGAATTCTTTCAGCACAGCTGTGTGCTGATAATGAAAAAGGGAAGTGAGGATGAATGGCTTTGTAAGTATTTGGCTGGGGAAGATGGGAATGGAAGGGTACATTCAGACAAAATGTGGCAGGTGATGAAGTTTGAATAGAACAGAAAAGTAATGTACCAAACAGGTAGACTGACTCACATTGTATTCTTACAAAGAGCACATGCAAATGTCATATTTCATATGACGAAAGTTTATTTTGTCTTTTTGACGTTTCAGGAAATGTACTGTTAAAAAAAATATTTGTTTCATCATGATTGTCATCGTGTTGAAATGTTTGATGAAAATATTAGTATTTTCTTTATTTTATTTTCTGTATTTGACTCCATTCTTCATACCTGTTTTTTATATGTCAGTTATACACACATTTATAAACCTTTCTTTCCTTTACGGCCTGATTCACAATTTTGAACTGAAAATCTCTTTCCTGGCTTGTGCAGTTGATGCTCCTGTCAACAGGTAATACCACAGATGCCTGACGCCTGTGGTTGTCAACATTGTTCTGCAATGTGGATGTCAAAACGCTGGTGCTAAGAGTGTGAAAAGTGCAGACTTGGTAACCTCTGGGGCAAAGATCCATTGCAAAGAGGGGCAAAGATCTCCCTCAGTGAGCCTTACTAGGGCTGGGTACCGAATTCAATACTTTTTAGGCACTGACTGAATTGCCTCCAAAGTATCGAGTTTCAAAAAATTCCTCGTCGTTCAATACCCAATTTCAATACCTAAGGAGTAAATCTAATCAGCGTCAGTGAGCCAATAAGCACGCAGCATGATTCTACCAAGATCTAATGATGTTTGTGATTGGCTGTCTAAAGTTACACGTCACAAAGACACACAGGAAAAACTCTATGTTACACATAGAGACAGGGCTTACGTAGTAGGAGCTGAAAAATAAATAAAAAGATTTGTTTTATAAAATTGGTATCGAAAAAAGTATCGTTTAGGAACCGGTATTAAAGTCACGGTATTGGTATTGGTACCAGTATCGAATATTTTTAAACGATACCCATTCCTAAGCCTTACGCCATGAATTCACACTGAGCAAGTGTTATGTGGACCTCACACATAGGCCTATGTAATGTATGAATTAATCCACAGTCTCTGCTCATCATCATTAATTCAATTTTAAAGTCATTTTAGTCATGTGGACACAGGGGAAGGATTTTACCTTACTTTCACGTTTAACAAGCAGGATTATTAGCCTGAGTATAGTTATTCCTAAAGGCCAAAACACACAAGTATACCACAGGCTAGCTACAGCATCACTTGCATCCAGACGTTCTATTGTGATACTGTATGTTCAATCCTCTTTAATGCTGTTTATAGTTCTGTTTCTCTCCTGTATTTCTTTGGCTGTTGCTGCAATGTTTTCCCAGTGTTCAACTTTTCACCTCGAATCAGCAGCCCAGTGTGTTGAAAGTCCCACCTTCATCCCCCTCAAGCCCCTAAGCTCCTGTCTCATCACTTCTAACCCAACACGTGTCAGTCATCATGAGGAGCTGACTATCTTAAGAGCATCTAGCCTGAGGCTGAGGTCACTGGCAGACATGAATCCAAATTGGAGCTCTGGAAGGAACATGGTAAACCCAGTCAATCTAGAAATAAAATCTAAGTACTAAAGTACTAATGTTTAAGATGTTTTCGGGTATTGTCTGCTTTAATTTAAACATGTGAGACAGGGCTTTTATGAATTTTCTCTTGCTATTTTACGCATTTTGATGCATATCTGGATCAAGATGCAGATCAAAACTGCCGAAACTGTATTATTATTTGTTCTTATTATTGTAAGGAGATCAATGTCCAGGCTGCTGCCCCTGGTAATTGCATCAATAGCACCAATGGGCACTATTATTATGACCATTGGCCAACATTGTAACACACACACATCAACATGAACACATACTATACATACAGTGTATATATACATATATATATATATATATACTTGCCCATATCATACAACTTAAATCATGTCAAATAACAGTCTGCTATAAATAACCTGACCTGAATCATATACTAACCCACACCATGCTAACTATCAGAGTTGAACTCCTGCATTTCGGAGAGCGATTGACTCCGGATGCATCTCGTTATCACGGCCCACGGGAGGCCTGTGCTACTTCAAACACCTCCATGCGCTCGCCTGCTACTGCTGAGCCTGCTGCTGGCTATAAATAGAAACCAATCTGCAACCCCACCTAATGAGCACAATCCACTTCAGACCTAACTGTCAACAACCAGCCACTGTGTGTGTGAGTGTAAAGATACAGCTGACCATGCTGTTTTGATCATGGTTCTGCTACAAATAACTGCTCTGCCATGGAGTGAGTGTGTGTGTGTGTGTGTGTGTGTGTGTGTGTGTGTGTGTGTGTGTGTGAGAGAAGTTATCTTTTGTTGCTAAATATAGACGAAGCAAAATTCGGAGTTGCCTTGGCAGGATGACGGCAGCACAGCCAGCAAATTGCCCTCTCTCTCTCTTTCTCCCTCTTTCCCTCTCTCCCTCTCTCCCTCTCTCCCTCTCCCTCTCCCTCTCTCTCCCCCAGCCCTTGCTCTCTCTTCTTTCTTTTCCTTTCTCCGTTTCAAGTCCTTTTATTTCTTCGCCGTCTCTCTTCTCCTTGACTTCATCAAATCCTGCTTACCTGTCTTAACTCCAAAGTAGAATGTGTGCGTGTGTATGCGTGTACAGTAACTATGGCAGTGTAGGGCATTGCATAATTGCATGTTTCTGCACATCTGTTTGCATTAATATGCAAATGTATTGTGTGTCTAGTTAGCTTCTAGTTATTTTCTAGTTCTAGTTTTAAAAGAAATTCCAGAATTCGTAATTCTTGTGACTTCAAGATTTTGAGTGTTGAGACTAAATAAAATTCTCAAAAAAACTCACTAGCATATCTCTCAGCATTATTGCGCAGGAGTCCTATGATTTTTTTTTTTATAAAGGTTAGTAGACAAGTCTTAGATGTCCTACCCATGTCTTTGTACTTGCAGTAATATGACGATGGCTATAACTTAAGGGTTATCAGATTATGTAACGCTTGTCAATATGACTTAATAGTAGTTTCTTTAACTTAATGGCCCTAGTTTCCTGGCAGTAAAATGGTGCAATTGGGCACAATGATTGCATTGATGCCATTGTACAGCTCTCTTTTCCAGTGCTGATCCAGTCCTTTCATGTATAAGCATTTCGCAAATAGCATACCACTTGTTTCGAACACACACCAGTAGCCTGGTTCAAACAAGTGGCGCCCTTTTATTTTGTTATCGTACATATAATGTCTTTATTACATCGTGAATGGATAATCCAATCCAAACACAGTACTGCTGGTAACCTATATCGAATTTCCTATGCAGTCCTGCTGAAATATAAATCTGTAGCGTTCATGAAACACAAAAAAAAATATAACTTCTTTAGTAGTTATTATTTTGCATGCACAAGGGAGGGAAATTCATTAAATAAGTTACTGTTTCCCCTGAAAAGCTCAGGTAAATCGGTTTGTCTGGAGGCTGATGGATTTCAAATGGTGAACTGAAATTCTACAGCTCTAAAATAAAGTTATGTGTAACCCTGATGATATCGGTGTGGCGGGAACACACACCCTTTACCCTCTTAACGCTGGCTTTGGCCATAACGTCTCTCTTTGCACTATACTCAGTCTAAATGAATGAACTTGAGAACAGTTCACTTTGGACACTGGGCTTTATTTTCACAGCATTCAATGAGAATTACAGCTAATAAAAAATTTTTTTAAATACTTTTGACAGAATTCTGAACTAGATCAGTCAATTGACTATCGTAAGGCATCAGCATAACTTTTGTTTTAGGGTGAAATGGCATGAGAGAAGAAATGACCCAAGGTACAGTAGGTCTTTCTTGTCTGTTTCATAGTCTGGATCTTTCTTTTCATTTTTTGTCCTACTGCGACTTTTATGAAGCACCTGCCCCCTAAGATATCCACGCCAGTCCAGAAGGACATCTTTTATCATTTGAAATAGCTTAAAAGTTTCTACCGTGTTTTGAGGTCTGTATTTGCCTCAGACCTTTTCTTGTTATTTTTTCTTTTATCTCTGCTCATATGGTGACATCTGATCAGCCATTGCTGGCTCACAGTTGAAAGCCTTCTTTCTTTCTCTCTCTTTCCTTTTGTGGATTGTGTTTTTAAACCTACACTAATTACAGCGATCATGGCTCAATTGCTGCAGATCGATGGTGCTCAGCTGCCTGCTGGGAGTGACACACTGGGGGCCGATACACATCTGTCGCTGCCGGGAATATGACACAACAGAAGGCCTGTCAGCACAGGTGACAAAAACTGTCAAAGCTTCAAGGGGAAAGAAAATTATAGAGATCAATGTATAAAGAGACTCATTCTGAAATGCTACATCTATTTTTCACAGGGCAGCGGGGTCATTATGCCTCATTTGCATTACCACTTTTGACATTTGTACTCTGTGAGATTCTCACTTCTTTAATATTGGAAACATTGTATTAACTCCCAAAAGATCACTTGTCAATCAAATACAAAGGCCTATATGACCTTTTACCGTTCATGTTTGTTTCTTAATTGGATTTGCAAAAATATGTCTGCTTTAGTGGCTGTCCCTGTTCACGTTAACAAACTGGTTATTCTTTTTTTGTTGCTGGGTCGGCCAGTCAGTCCATGGTCCCCAATAGATAATACTTAATGACTTGGCTGCTCCCCTGACCTTCCCTCCAGCAACTCCATCAGCTTGACATGTTTGTTTCAGAGTCAAATGTTAAAAAAAAAACTATTGGATGGACTACCATTAAAAGTGGTACAATCATTCATGTTCCTCACAGTATACATTCTAATCATTTGGTGAACCTCTAAGTTTTCATCTACCTCTATCATCAAATTCAAATTAGTAATTTGTCCAATACTTATGACCAAAAACCTGCAAAACTAAGGACATTCCCATTAGCCTCAGCTGTACTTTGTGTTAAATATCAAATGTAAATATGCTAACGTGCTAAACATCTCAGAGGTGCTAGGAGGACTTACAACACATTTCCAGACACACAGTGTCAAAGAGATAACTTTTGAGTTGCTTCAAGATGGATTAATTGTATTGATGTAAATGCATACAGTGTATCACTGTCTGTCAGTGTGCTAAAATCAAAATTGTCATTTGTGGATGTCCAGGAACATCAAAAAAGTGCCTTCCCCCCAACAGAGGTCTGGACTAAGCCCTTAATGTCATCAAATTCACGAAATGCCCCTGCACACACCTGACCTCAGTTAATTTGAAAATAAAGAATTGTAAAGAAAGATGAGGGGCTCCAGACATTTCAGACAGAAATACTGTCTGCATTTCAGTAAAGTCAACTGGCCTTAATACTAATCAAGTAATTAAAGAATTCAGTCTTAATTTTCTTAACATTCATATGGTTTGCAGTAGTCTTGCATTGCCAGACCTTCATCCACAGCGCTGCAAAGGAGGGTCTAGCTAGTCCGCACAGCATTCCAGGATGGGAGAAAAAACGTGCTCTGGTTTATTGGCATTTCTTTAAACTAATCACAATTGTCTTGGGCGGCGCTAGGTGCCATGGTGTTGCGGCAAAATAGCCTCGGGAAGGAACTTGTTTTGGTGGAACATGTGTACGTTCAAAGGTTGCTTTATTCGTGCAACAGAAAACTCAGATTGGACAGATAGTCTAGCTAGCTGTCTCAATTCTGTCTCAAATTGACATATATAAGAGTTTCAAATTCCAACACAAAGAAAGCGGAAGATAACGAACATCCGGCCGAAATGTAAGACATCCAGCGGAATTTCCGGCGGCAACTGAACAATCCCGGAAGTCGAACGTCGTACATATAGACTAGGTTTGCAGTGGAGACTGAAAAGAGCAGAACTGTGAATAGCTCTTTCTTAGCATTAAGTAGGCTATGGCGTCAGTGAAGCATGCAGATTCTGTGACTGATTTCCTGGACTTGGTCAGTTATTTAGGTATGCATTAAGAAGGAATTCAAATTCAATTGAAAGATAAAACTTCCATCTCCCCCAACACGAGATATTCAGAAATAAAAGAAAAACATTTAACCATTTAAATCTTAATGTTAAAAAGGCGGCACGTTATGGCCTCAAGTAATAACTCTCAACCATTATTAATGTCCCCAAACAGACCACAGGATCAGCATCCCCACAGCAGCAGGGCCCACATGTGTTTTGGTCAAGGACACACTGACAAAGATGGACGGTCTGCCTACTGTGGGAGCTGACCTGATGATCTCCAAGTGTGCAGAATGGCCACTTTACCCGCCATCATTTACTTCTTTCGGTATCAGTTAGTGTGCATCACGGAAACACGATGTCACTCAGCAAAACTCCTATAGATGTTACGATATGTCGCATATGGTGGATAGCCCATAGTCCTGAAGTGTGCCTCTGTGTAATGCAGGTGTGTGCCATCTTCATGCATCAGGCTGTGCCTCTATGGAGCCCAAGACAATGGGAATAATTACCTCGGGTTTGATGTCCTCAGATCGTCTGCCAGTTGTTAGCGACGAAAGCCTGCAATAAAACAGAAAAGCAGAAACAGGTTGAATAAACCATCAGTGTCATCCACGGCAGAAGGGGCAAGTCCCTGCCTGACACAGAATGGTGGGTGGAGGATAATTAGAAGAGAGTGTCCCTGATTGGTGTATTTGTCTACATCAAAGAGTGCTAAGTAGGAAATGAAGCAGCTGGGCCGGCTTTACATGGAGGAACAAAGCAGCAAAACACAATCACAGAGATATCACATTGAATTTAAGATTTTCTCCTAAGAGTCAGCTCATATGGCGAAGCAGCTTAATAGTACCCAGTGACATTTAGTAGTGTGGAATGGCATAATGTTGTCCATTATCAGGAATAAGTCAGTTCAAGCTGCAAAAAAGGTTTGCGTTGGTGGCGATAACCGAGCGGTTAGAAAAATCATGACGAAAAGACCATTGGTTGGAATCCCAAGCATGCTGGGAAGCTGTGGGAAAGTAAAGCGAATGCATAATTCTGATAATTCTGTTACTTTGCTAAACAAGCACCATCGGTCTGCTCAGCGTGAGACTGCAGCAGCAATGAGCTGCTCCCCAGTATGAATCAATGTAACGGGATCAGTGTGACACAGAGCACGAGGGCAGAAAAAGGCTGAATACACTTCACTTGTCCTCCTGTACTGTACATTATTTGGTATTTAGATATTACTTTCTTCTTTCTAAAGTACAACATTTGTCTTGGGGTAGATTTGGCTGTCGGAGATAGTTGTAAGTGTTGTGAAAGCAAAAAAAAAAAAAATGTGATTGCTGTCCATGGTGCTGATTTCAAAGCCGTTCCGGCAATGGTGGCATCAAATATGTCATAGTATCGTGGCATTATATCTTTGATTGTTGCCAGTTGAAACATTCAAAACAGCTGAAATTCTGAAAGAGTTGTAAGCACTAAATGAAAGGAATGAAGTGTCTGGGTTCCCAGTTCAAGAATATGAAATGAAAGCTGTGAAACTGTCATTTGACAGGGAAGGTGCTGAAAGCAGTTGGATTGTTATTTGAGGAGAGATAAAAGCAGTTGAACTGTCTGTTAAAAAAAATTTAAAAAAATCAGTTCACGACAAAATCAAGAGTCACAATGACATATAATGGGTGAAAGCAGTTGAAGTGTCAGACGTATAAGTGTAAGTTAATAAAAAAGATGGTTTGAACATTCCCTGCAATAAATACAAATGACTAAATTGTCCTCTGACCACAAACTGTACTTTTACAAAGATTTGCCGCTTGCTGCAACTCTATTTCTCTTATCGCCACTGTGAGCAGAATTTGGATGTGATAATAGCATCATAATTCCTTGTTTGTTGAAAAATGAGACCACAGCAAAACAATTGGTGCACGCTATATGTCGCTTTCAACCCATTCACCTTTATTCATCTCGGTCAATCTGTGGGAATTACTAAAATGAAAATTACAAATGGTTTCTTTCTGTGAATTAGCTTTTTAAATGACTCAGTTTCGTCTCCATCATTACTTCATCGTTTGAGCTATAAGTGACATAATGTCATGCATCAAATTACCCCAAAACCCAAATAGTCAAACTCAAATCTCATATGTATCAGCGAAGGATATCACACAAACTGAGAGAGCATTGCGTCCAAAAACAGTTGTTTGAATCTCCATGTTGTAGTTAAAGACATAATAACAGAATAGCATAGGTGAGTCCCTTATTAATACTTAATATCCCCTGGTTTCTAAACAACAGTGGTAACTTATAGCGTGCGTCATCACCGTAGAGGTGTATGCTTGTCGACTTGTGTTTCAAAGTTGGGGTTTTAGTCAGTCGATTTGTCTTCCTGAAGGTTAGCCATGGTAGAAGAATATCGTATCAGACAGGGATGCTGGGAATTGATGAGTCTATATGGGAATCACTGATCAGCCATCAATCAACAACCATATGTCAGGCTATCCATCAGTTAGACTGAGTGGAAGTTAATGCTGAGTTCATTTGTCTTCACTGGACTTAAATGTGAGTTTGGCATGCCGGTGACTTGAGCAAACACAAGATGAATGGAGATGAATGGAGAGGAACCACTCACACACACACACACACACACACACACAACCACAACCACACACACACACACACACACACACGCACACACACGCACACACGCACACGCAATTCTTGACCTTACATACCTTACTGTCCTCTACAACTAGCTGAACTACTGCTTACATTGGCAGGTGATCTGTAACAATTACTGCCATTTTATTTTCACCTTGATAAAGTTATTTGTGTAAGCGCTAATCAAGACTTTGAGATGGTCGTGTGTAGTGGTGTGTGCGTCTGAGTGTTCTTTTTTTTCCTACAGGAGACTTTGCGAGGCCCAACGTTAATCCTTAAAAGTGAAGAGATATTTGGAAAGTGAAGCCTTTTTGAGGACATCTTCAAAGTCCTGCTTAAGGCATTACACCTTTTTTGAGTGCAGAGTAGTGTTAGGATAAGCACAGCATATTTCTCTTTTTTAACTGTGCGCACACACCTTATCTGTGCATATTGACAGACAGAAAAAGACACCTGGAAAACAAAATGTTTACCATATCTGTGAATTTACGTGATGCTGAACAGGTAGCATATAGTGTGTTTTTCAGATCTTGTTTGGTCAAAACAACTGCCTCCTGTTTTTTGAAACAAAGTTGATGAGAGCGCCAAGAACAAACCATGCAGTCAATGTGTCGTCAAACCAAAACAGTGTGCTAAAAGTGGTTAATCAAGCTGCAGAGTAGGATGATCATTGTCTTTGGGTTTAATCTCTACAAGTAACACCTTTCACATTGCATACAGTAGGCTATAGCCCATTAATCCACCACATGATATTAATAGCACTGAGCTTCCCTTGGTGTTTACGTCAAAGATCATGCTGAAGCGTGGCTCTAAATTTGTCCAGGTGTAAATTAAATCTAACACAATTACCAACAGTGACTCACCAGTAAGTTGCGTGAAACGTACATGTTTTATCTCCTATACCAAAAGCTCTAATGTTGTTTGAGGACAGGGCACACTGTCCAAAAAGTCAATTTATGTGAGTTTTGAACATCAGATCCTTTTTTTTGTTTTGTTTTTTGTATTCGGGAGTTGTGAGCTTGTTGAACTTGAAGTTAACTTGTTTTACAAAGAACAAGCAACCGTTTTCTCACAGGAACAGAAGTACAACACCACACTCTAATGTGTTTGCCACATTCACACACTTTACTCTTGTTGTCTATCTAACCTCTGTGCTGAAAAAGGATGTCCACCACAAGACGTTGAAAGGAGACACAAAGATCATTTTCTCAGCAGGTGGGGAAACAACGTGACAGTTTGACTGTGGCTGCGGTGTGGAGTAGCTCATCCATAGACAGTCTATAAGAGTGGACCAACAGATCCCGTTGCTCTGGGCAGAGACCAGTGAAGGCCAATAGAAGCACTTTTCTGGTGATGGCTAGGATTACTGCGCAGCCTCCAACTGAGAGAGACGACGTAAATGTGCCGTGAGCAACGTGTCTGAAAGTTGTAAGTCTTCTGGTAGCTGTGCCAAGAGAAATCTCAATCATTCCCAATCTTGCAGAGACGGAGAGCGTAGGTATATGTAAGGAGATAACATGGACACAGGCTAATTATTGCTAACTAAAATGCTAGTTAACATTAGTAATTGCACTTAAACAGCTAATGTGAGACGAAACTGCCTGCGAGCTTCTCCTGTACTATACAGTAATTCCTCTACTGTGCGACAGTAAGTCGCGTGGTTATGACACAATCGTTAGCCTATTTTTATAAAAACGTCTGCTACGGAGCCATAACGTGAGGTACAAGGTAATGGAGCCTTTTATACATTGTCGTGTTTCTTTAGAAATAAACAATGGACAAATAAAGTCTTTAAACGCTTCAGATGTAAAGTTATTCACTGTCAAAGTGACGTCAAAATGAATGGCAGTCAATGGGATGCTAACGGGGGGTGATGGCTTTGTAGCATCAAAATGGTGCCATAGGAGGTTCGCGGTCCGAGGAGAAGCTTACCCCCTTGAGCTCATCCCAGTAAGGTGATGCTTTAGATCATAGCCTATTTAATCACAGTTCAATGGACACCCTACTGCTCCTTCACACACCACCACTCCAGGTGCTGCAGACACTAACGCCGGCTACACACTTGGCTGTCTGGCGTGAGCGTGGCATTTCTGTTGCGTGGCGGCTGCGTGGCGTTTTCGACGTCTTTGCACACCAGAAACGTGCCTGATGCGGCGCTGCTGCTGCTAGCCTTGTCTGTACATATGTATGTTTCCCATTGATAAACTGCACTCAATCAGTAGTATTCTTCATGTTAAACCGATTTGATTACAGCAAAGACAACGTCGGCAAAATAGGCTACGGAATATTTTGTTCTGTATTGACGGGTGCAATATTTTAAATTTTTTTTTTTTATTACATTTATATCTGCATTTATTTCAAAATCTAGAGACTTTCAGACATCAAAATGTCATTTTTTAAATGTTTTAGTGTCAAAATCACATATAAACATCTTTTCTATTTTGCGTGTCGCGTGAAAAATAGGCATCGGTTCTATTTCTAGCATGCATGCGTTTTCGGCGCGGCTCGAGGCGCGCCTGAGACATGCGTGTCACACAGGCAGTATGCAAGCTCTAACCTGTTAACATGGGAGCTGAAATAAAAACGGACACGGATACAGCCAAAAAGGGATTTACTGGAGTTAAGCTGACATGCTTCAGTGTTTTTGATTTTTTTCTCAACGTCTTTGGGAAGGACAACCCAGGGGGCTGAGTTTAGGTTTTATTTGATAGATGAGGTGATATGATAAGTGATGATAGGTGATAAAAAGAAATATGATAGGTGATAAGACGGAGAGAAAAAAGTATAAAGAGAATATAAAATAATCTTTTCTCATTAACAACATACTAATAAAGGCTGACATGCATAACAGAAACTGAATGTCAAAAACTGGAGACAAACAAGAAGTGAAGCAAAAATGAACATTTCAAATAGAACAGGTGTGACAGAGTTTAAGTTAAATAATGAAACAGCAGAAACAGTAAAAGCAGCACCTCCGCAATATGTTGCAATCCAATACCTTAAAGCTTTAGTGCGTAACTTTTTGATATTAATGAAGGCCCGTTACATTCAAGCCATTGCCAAATGAGTTGATACAAAGCTATTTAAGACTATCAGCTCCACACAACTCTCTCTGTATATCTCAGTATGGCTATGTTCAGAAGACTGTGTCGTCCGGCGACTTTCCCGCACAGAAACTCATGTGCGCGATCACGGAAGGCTTGTATCGTGTGGACGCGGTGACAGTTTTGTTGTCAAAACGTAGAATTCCTCATGGAGGAGACAGAAACTACGCACTATAGCTTTAATAAGTAGTACCTGTGATTAGTGAATCAGATATCCAAACAGCTTTTTATACTTAAAAAAAAATCAAAAGAGTCATGTTGTACAGCTTTATATTATGTGTTCAATCAAACTGCCTATAGAAATTCAACTGACCTTTTCAAACATTGTCTACCTAATTCCCCCCCTTCTATCTTTTAGGTCTATTAAATATAGTTAATTTATGGATAGAAATATTTGTCCTCCGTTATGGACAGAGCTTCAATAATTCTTTATGCATCAAACAGATTGTCCCTTTATTGATGTTGATGCTCTCATAGACTCTAATTATGGAAATCGCTGACCTGTTTTCAAACAAAGTTCAGCTTTAAGCTGATATGACAAGACCACTTTAGCCCATTATTTCTCTCCAGCACAGTGTGAAATGTGAAAATTACAAACACTGTTGAGGTTGTTTTGCGATGTACTATTGATTCAGGTCGACAATTAATTCGTGGCACTTACTTAAAACTGCTTTGTAACCTGAACTAAAATGCCGAATGTTCATGTTGTTTTGAGTCCTGTCACTAAATTATTAATTATAATGATAAACAAGTTGTGATCTCAAACAAACTGCCCATTAAGATGCAGTATGTCAATATCTTGAAAATAAGCTGCTCAATTTGCTCCCTTCCTTGTAAAAGAACAAAACAAAACAGAAGAAGAATATTCAGGTTTGTTAGCGTCAGGAGAAGATTACCGTCATCTAACTCAGTGTTTCTCAAATCGGAGTACGCGTACCCCTAGGGGTACTTTGGAGTATTGCAGGGAGTACGTACATTTTTTTTTTAAATGTTAATTTACAAAATATCTGTAATGCATGATTGCTAAAACAATTATACACTACGGTAATGGATTGATTGAGTTATTCTTCATATTTGACATGTATCTTTTAAGTGTTTCTAAGTAACCATATTGTTGTTTAAATCAGAAAAAACAAATACTAAAATCCGACATTGATGGCACAGTTCTGTGTTGTGCCTCTTTATATAGCTAGGCTTTTTTTCTAACAAAAATGTTTTGTGCTGGCTGGAGGGGTACTTGGATTAAAAAGTATTTCAAAGGAGGTACAGTAATAAAAAAATATTGAGAACCACTTATCTAATTTAAATGGAAAGAGTCTCTATATGCTCATCCGATCGATTACCTACTTGGCGGGGGTATTGCTAAGGAGGCAAGAAAGTGCAGTGCCATCTCTTGAGATCTACAGGACATATTTATGTAAAGTGTATTGAGAGGGAACCCCTAATAACTGTTACACCGCTGAGCGGCATTCTGGGTACAGCTCGCTCTCCGTTGCTCGCGGCAGTAAATTCAAGAACAGATGAAGAAAGAGAGACCGCAGATGTTACAGTGTAGCAAACTGGAACCTTTCAAGCATCAGGGATGTAACTTTCGGAATGAACTCTTTTGTTTCCTGTATATAGCCTGATCCCAAATAGCTAGCTGTTCGCCAATGACAGCTGGAAAGCAGCACATTTCATCTTGTTTTACAACCTTCACATTATTTATACCCACAACAAGTAATCTACTTCTCAGAGCTAATGCACATTTTATGAACTGTTGTGGCAGAGTGTTTTGCAAAAAGAAACAGACTGAACCATGTGACTTCACTGTAAATAAGTGAAACAAGTTTTGAGACAGCTACAGAAAAGCTCCAACAGAGCCAAACATCACGTAGATACTCCTACTGTGTCAGACTCATGAAGTGCTGAACCCCTACAGAGCTTTGGGTTTGTTTCATCCTTCACTGAGCCATCCACACACACACACACACACACACACACACACACACACACACACACACACACACACACACACACACACACACACACACACACACACACACACACACAGGTTTGTGGCACTATCTTTGTGGGGACCCGTCATTGACATAATGCATTCCCTAGCTCCTTACCCTAACCTTAACCATTACAACTAAATGCCTAACCGTAACCCTTACCCTCACCCTAACCATAACCTAATTCTAACCCTAATCCTAAAACCAAGTCTTAACCCTCAAACAGCCCTTTAAAGTTGTGGGGTCCAGCATTTTGGCCCGACAAAGCTGTCGGGACCCCACAAGTATACTGGACTCGCAGTTTTGGGACCACACAAATATAGTTAAATATTACATTACATGTCATTTAGCTGACACTTCTATCCAAAGCGACTTACAATTGCTATATATGTCAGAGGTCACACTCCTCTGGAGCAACTAGGGGTTAAGTGTCTTGCTCAGGGACACATTGGTTGATGTATCACAGTGGGATTCAAACCCAGGTCTCCAACACCAAAGGCATGTGTCATATCCACTGCGTCATCACCACCCACACAAGAACAGACACACACACACACACACACACACACACACACACACACACACACACACACACACACACACACACACACACACACACACACACTTTGTATTGCTATACATCTCAGAAGCTTCCTCTAAAATTCATCTCTGAACCTTTATCCTTTAGTGTACTCAAACAGGAACCCAATCTAACCAGCACTTTGACTTACACCTTTGAAGACTAGCCACATCTTCTCTTTGATGAATATCTGGCTTTATAATTAATGTGTGGCTCATCAAGGAGGCACACACCTGGCAACAGATGGAGCTGCTGATGGGTTAAAAGCAGACCTTTCCTTCCTTGTGTGCAAAGAGCAAATCGACTTAGATACTTCATAGGTATTTTATGATTAAGCTGACCCCCTCCCCCAATGCCTCTAAATGTTGTGGTTCAAACTGTGAGATTATGATAACAATCTGCCAGTAATAGAAAACAAAGAGGAAAGATTGGGCTAAACATTTTGCTGTTGAGTCCCTCTAAAAAGTGGTTAAATTGTGGTTAACTTGCACATTGTCATTTTATAATGCAATTTTTATTCAGAAGGTTGTATCATTGATTGTGTGTTATCAAAACTGCCATATTGGGTGAATATGTTTGACTTTCTCTAAGGGGGTCATTAGAACATTTAGCTTTTATTTTAGTATCTGCTTTACAGTTCCCACTCTCTCCACGTCTTTCACATTCTCCTGACAACAGCTTTTCTTTTTTTATACAAGAGCCTGTGTTTGATTCAGTCCCTTTGTAAAGTATCCTACCGGCACCATATCCATCAAATTTCAAACACAGAACAACCAATGTATTTGGTTCAGCGGGAGTATGGAAAGTAGTCACATAGCAACAGCTTTAACCGCAAACATCACTTAGGCAAAGTGTTTCTCTTCTGCTGCTGCCTTAAGAAAAGATTTGCCATGTGAAGCTTTACACTTTCTTTCCACGTGGTACTTAATCCATAACTGAGAAGGTCATTATAAACACCTCTGTAAAAAGACATACAATCAAACCATTAATACAGCCAAGACACTTTGCCGACACATTTAATCACATCAACAATAAACTTTGGATACACGGTAATAGCCAAGCATGGGGAGATGAACATTTGTCTGTGTTAATGCGATTTGAAGTCTGGGAACTTCACTTCAATCCATTTAAGGAGAGAGAGAGAGTGTCAACATTTGAAGATTGGAAAATGTTCTTCAAGTTAATGGAGGTTTTTAGTCGCATAGCAACAGCGGCTCACAAACAACTTGTCCTTTAAGGGTAACTACCGTTTTTTTCAACCTGGACCCTATTTTCCTGTTATTGTGTCTAAGTGACTGATGGGAACAACAATCTCTGACATTGGTCCAGTATTAAGCAAGATCGCTGCAGTCGGCAGCGGCGAAACAAACTACAATGTAAGTTAATGGAGCAATTGTCCAGCTTGTATTTACCTTCTCAAAAGTGCTTGTTTTGCCGCTGACAGGCTCAGATTAATATTCTAAGTGTCTGACAACATCAATATTGCTTAATAGCTTAATATTGGAGCAATGTCAAAGATTCTTGTTCCCATCAGTCACTTAGACACAAAAACATAGGAAAACAGGGTTGAAAAAGGTCCAAGGTCCTGTTTTTTCCAGGTTGAAAAAAACAGTAGTTACCCTTTAATGCATTTGTGTAGCGCCGCTGGCTAAAAAGAACAACCCTGTGGACACAGAGGTTGAGACACGCTTGTAATGAGTTGGCCACATGGGCCGCGGTGATGACAACAGGCAGCCTTGACGTCAAGATCCCCCCACCACCTCCCAATACAGTATGTACAAGAAATAGGGTTGAACTGCCCCCCCGCCCCCCTACAGAGCGAGTAGAGAGTAGGGCTGCACGATATGAGGAAAATATGTGATGTTGAATATCGCGATAACTTACGATATTACTTGAGATAAATGAATAGATATTAAAGTGTACTCAGTTCTGCATTTCTGCTGCTTTCAGTATTCTGCGGAGACACAATTCATGGGTCAATGAAAGGAAGAAAAGGAGGGAGAAGAGAAAAAGAGAGAGACGATACGAGTAAAGGATAGGATTTGAAGCTGCAGATTTGGTGGAGCTTTGGTGCAGAATTATGGATGTTGGTGAAAAAATACACACCTAATTTTTCCCCCGCTTTAGCTGTTTGGTTCCCTGAAAAACTCAAGGATCACATGTGAGTCATCGCCCGTCACGCCCTCTACAACACACACTTATCCACTGTGATGATCCCAGTCACACACCAGCTCAACACACACAAACATCAATCACTACTGCAGTCTAGAAGGGAAGCCAGCGGTGTATTTCCCTCAGGGCAGCAGTACTACTCTTTCAGCTCAGCACCCTCACTGAGTAAATGTAGCTTCTCACCCCGAGACACAAAAGACTTCTGTCTGTGTTTGTTTGAATAGCAGTGTATCTTTGTGTTGCTGTGCTGTGTGCATGTATTGTGAATACACTGTGTTCCCACTATAATAAGCAGTAATACATGTCCTAAATTCTATAAACAGATTCATCATTCATCATTCATATAAATGCAGAAATGCAGAAATGCATCTGTGATCTGTGACTCTGTAGGCACCGGTACAAGATTTGGGTATTGGAAGCATTCTGGTTTCCATTTGTTGTCCGAGTAGTACTGACCAATCACGTTAAAGCGGGCTTTGGTTGCATATAAGTAAACAGTCCATGTGGAGATCAAAAGAGGCGGAACGCATTGGCCGAAATGCAACCTCGTCTGACGACGGTTTGGCTTTTCATTAGCTTTTTTTATTTAGCCTATTTATCTGCATTTATACAGTATGCAGATATCTTTTTAGAGAGATTAGTCTTCTTTCAACTCCAACTCCATTCTCTTGTCTCAAGTTGCTAATCGGACTGTGAACAATGACTGGCACATGGAAGAGGAAGTCTTGGCCCTGGTAACTGTTATCTGGATATCCGCGGCTAAACTGGAACCCCAAAAATATATTTGCCATTGCCCCCAGAGGCTAAATCGTCGTCACACCAATAGCCAATGGGTTCTGAAACAATGAGAAGCTTTTAAAGGACAATTCCGGCGCAAAATGAACCTAGGGGTTAATAACACATGGGTACTGTGTTGACCGTTCTCTGGGATATGTTTTCATGCTAATCGAATGTGACCAGTTTTAGCGTGAAGCGCTAATTAGCTTGTAATGCTAGTAGTCGGGGCACTGGTAAAGTAAAATCACTATTTTATACCACTAACAAGGCTCAAAATAGCACCACACTTAATGAGGGTCCCAACATGTAAACCGAAGCATTGAGAACTTTGTAAGTGTTCAGACAGTTTATTAAAAAGACAGTACCGTTCGCGTATACAGGCAGGCGCCATCTTGGGAAAACAGTCATGACCAGTCGAACCACGAACACCGTGCAACCAGTAACCAGTAACATAGCTCAAGCAGGGAGTCTGTGAGCCCTCTCACCCTGTCTCAGCCACAAATAGCCCATGTAGTCTGTCTCTCGCCTCCTCTCTGACAAGAGTCTCTTCTCAGCACTAATAGTCAATCAAAGTCCTCAGCCGCTTCTCTCTTTTTGCCACTGCTCTGTTTTCCTCCGCACCTTTTCTTGACCTTCCTCTGCTCCCATAATCTTGTACCACACTGTGCCTGTTCTTTCAGGTTACAGAGTACATTAAACTCCACAGACTCTGGCTTTCCCCCCTTTGTTTTGTTTTTCACCACATTTACCATCCTTCCTCTCTTTGTCCTCCTTTATTTCCCTCCTCTCCTTCCCCATTAGGCTCTTGCTGCACTGCAAGGTCCAGATGTAATGTCAGCCCATTCACGCACCCCATCCATTAATTTTAATTTCACTTTCCTCTCTTTCTCTCCTCTTGTAAGTTTCCTCTCTCCTCACGTCACCATGTGATTTAGATCCACATCCCCCTAATATTCTCCGCTCCTATTCCGTCCTCTCTTTTTTTAGGAGGTCTCCTATTGGAATTTTATGTGTTTGAAGGTATGTCTTATGTCATCTATATCATATGCTACAGTTCAAATAGTGATCCTGATTTAAAATATTCCATAATTGGGTGTGGGTAGGGGATCCGAAAATGCTCATATGATAAAAAATTTTATTATCAAAGGCAGTACCCAATTACCTATTTTTTATGTGGGTATGAGGACTAGTGGAGCAAGTACTACCCGAAACGGTTGTGATTCCTTTGGGCAAGGCATTTTCACTCCCAACTCATTCATGTTCTCAGATGCAAACAATGAAAAGAGAGGAATACTGTTGCTTGTGAAGGTGGGGCAGATATTAAACAGAGCAGTAAACAAAATGTGCAAAACATTTGTTTTGGTGAGCTGTCATATTTCCAATATTTCTGTCATTCTCCCTTTCACTAAGAAAAGGACTCTCCAATATGGCACCATCCTATCAGATTTCACTCCTCATTACACTGTGCTCCCATCCACACAAAACTGGAGGTTTGGGTGCTGGGCCAAGACGTTGCTTTCAGTGTAATTTTTGCTACATATTTTACAGCAGGCAGCCCCAGGCCATAAATCATCTTCTGGCAGTCTAGATGTATGAGTGTGCTCACACAATATGATGCTGCTTGTGTGTATTTGTTTTTGCTCACAACCAGCAATCCAAAGGTCAGGCCTATCAAAATTATTTAGCAGTATGCCTTTAGCAGTGCCATCAACACACATTTGGAGTATTTCCAGTCATCACATTCAGAAAAGGCTCAAAAAGAGTGTCACTCATCAAGTTTGGAACAGTGACTGTATTCATATTAGAAAAAATGTGTTGACACTTTCAATTACAGCCACTGCATTTCATAATTACAGCCTAATTAGAGAGTGAGAGGATAGAGTCTGAAGTATTTGCCTGTTAGACATTTAACTGACACTGAGAGAAGGCCTAGAAAGCCTATAGGGACTGGCTCTTTGCAGCCAATTCAACACACTCAGCAGTCAGTTTGTAGTTGACTCCAGATGAATTATATTGTCATGGCCCATCAGTCATGACAAGTGTGGGTCAGATTTGATACGTTTTGTGTTGGAGGCAGCCCAAAGTGTAGAGGGGTGGGGTTAAAACAAGTATCCATGCGCAGTATAAACTGAGTAACAATGCCTTTTGAGTAAGTGGACCATCTGTCTGTCGAAAACTGTGATTACCTTGCCTCTACTTTTGGTTGTGATGCACAATGTTTCTGGAAGGGAAATCCATAGGGAGTAATCCAGGAGGCTTACGAGTAAGACGTCTAAACCACCTCAACTCCTGAAGGAGCAGCTGTTTTACATTAAGTTCCCTTCAGACGTCTGATCTCCATGGCTGAGCACAGACACCCTGCGAAGGAAACTAAATCTGGCTGTTTGTATTCAATGTTCTCATTCTTTTGGTCATCAAACAAAGCTCATGGCCATAGGTGAGGGTTGGTTAGATCCAGAGATGAAGACTCGAGTTTGAGACTCAAACTGAAGTCGCACTTAAGTTGCACACACAGTGACTTCAGACTTGACTTGAGACTCGTCCTCAAAAGACTTCAGACTCGACTCTGATTCGAGATGTGGAGCTCGTGAACAATCTTTATTTTTAGGAAACGTCTGATGAGCTGACCGTAACCGATATCCTACCTACATAACACGTGATACGTAACGTATCTGCTGTGCGCGGCCACACGTGAGAGAGGACAACCATCAGAAACTTTGGCTTTACAAACTTTATTCAGCAAGGCCCTAACAAAAGAAGCACTGAATGCAAAATATGTGGACTCTAGACTTGACTTGGACTCTAGCTCAGAGACTTGTGAGCATCTCTGAGTAATACCCAGTGATCAAGAGCTTCACCATCAGGCTCAGCTCCTTCTTCTTCGCCATGACAGTCCGATACAACGCCTTGCATTACAGCTGATGCAGCACCAATTCAGCATGCTGATTTTGCTCCATCTTACCCCCACTGGTTTAGAAGAACCTCCCAAGATACTTGAAGTTGAACTTCACTTGGGGCAGTGGTGTTCTTTTGGGTATTTTTGCATCTTGCCAACTGTTTAAACTAACGTTGTGCAAAGACCTGTTGTGCAGATGAGTCATTTCAGCATTCCCCACTTGTTCCCATCTCCTAAATCAATATCTGATCAATCTTAAGTGAATAACCTCCCTACCCTTGGCATTATTACTTTGGATAATAGAGGACTGATGAAGTCAAACATATCAAATACTAATCAGGCACAATTTTACATCTGGGATACACATGGTAATCCAAGTGCAATTAGCTACCTAACAGGAAATAAAACAGGAAGCACTCTAAATCCTGGGTACCAACACTGACCAAGCAAGCAGCTGCACGTATAATACAGCTGTTACAAAACCCATGATCCATACATCCAAACAAAAATTATATGTTAAGAAAATCAGGGAACAACGGATATAAATAACATCATAATAATTATGTGAAATGTATTAAAGTGCTCATATTATTTTAGTATATAGTTTATTATTATAGTTTAATTTTCAAAAAACACCATATTTTTGTTGTACTGCACATTGCTGAAGCTCCTCTTTTCACCCTGTGTGTTGAGCTCTCTGTTTTAGCTACAGAGTGAGGCATCTCACTTCTGTTCCATCTTTGTTGGGAGTTGCACATGCGCAGTAGCTAGGTAAGGACTACTAGCCAGTCAGAAGCAGAGTATGAGGGCGTGCCACACTAGCAGCTAGGCAAGTATTATAACGTGTGTTACAAAGTGACGCACGTTTGTCACGGTAGTAAAGGCTGGACTACAATAGAGCTGTTTGGAGCAGTTTGTGAACAGTGTTTTCTGTTGGAGATGGTAAGTCCCTTTGGGGTGGACTTTGGGCTTTATTACACTTTGTAAACCAATTACATGTACACAAAAGATATAACAAAGTAAAGGGAAAAAGCCAAAAATCATAATATGAGCACTTTAACCCTATCATCTGTCACCTGCTGATATTTAGATGAGGAATTCTCTCAACAACTTCATGTGGAGCTTTCTGTCGCTGATCTTTTCACTATATGGCAAATTTCACAAAAACAAGATGTACTTTAGCATAATGCAGCATATTTCCACCATCCATCTCTGACTACAATCTGACAGCGGGAGGACCCTGGAGATGGCATTATGTTGGCGGCTGTCCACTTCTAAAGCAGCTTCTCTTTGACTCTGTATCTTTAACATTCATCAGGCAACACTGATGAAATTTGGAGGGCCGGCCTCCTTAACCTTGTGAATAATAAACTGACGAAACCGGTTTGTTTTGGTTTTGGGCTGTCTTGTTAAATCGCACCCTATTCAGTCTCATGTGTGTCCGTTCATCCACACAATACCACACAGTCATCTTGACAAGGGGTCAGACCGCTACTGGGCAGCTAATAGCTCGCCACATTTATGATTTATGTTGGTACCAATGTCAGAGCACATAAAATCCTCATCTGTGTGTGCATGTGTGTGTACATGTGACAGACTGTGTTAGCATAAGTTTATGGCTGCGTATATATCACAAATTTATCTCCGTCCTTCCTACTGTGACTGTGAGATAAAACATGAAGCAGAGAGGAAGTTCTTGAGCTCTGAGTACACAACTCAGGCAGTTGGAGACAGCCAGACAGGCAGGTTAAGAACTACCACACTCTACTAGGCCCTCTTTATCGAAAAATGATGTCAAAACAGAGGCAGATTTCTCAGTGAGTACCTTGCATCTCTGCACTTTCCAGGATAAACAAGGCTTGCAGGGACAGCACAAACAGATCATGTGCTATAAATATTATCCTCCTCTCACAGTTTGGTGTGTCTGTGACCCAACGAAAATGCAGGAAACTGCTGTGAATAAAAAAAATTAAAAAAAATACCCAGCACTGTAGGATCCTGAAGCACTGTAGGATCCTGGGCTCTGTTAAATTCTGAATGGAGGTGCCAACTTGAATCATGAAACTTGATAGATAGTGAGAAACTTTCTAACAACTACTAAATACTGTATACCTTCCCATGACTAAGTGTGCCAATAAATTCATAAAAAACCAATCTGTTCGTACGAGTGGTTCTTGCATTTAAGCCCAATGTCCTGATAAAGAAACTTTGACTAGAATGACTGCAATTCAGCTGTGTGAAAAGACATAGTCTACGCTGGCAATCTGCCATTCCTCGTGTTGTAACCCCTAATTTCCACTGTGCTGCGTTTCGGGAGCCTGGCATTCACCAGGAGCAATCATTCATTCTCTCTCATTCAACCATTCAAGTCAATGTTTGATATTCCACCAGCTGCACCACGGTACGTCCCAGAAGCGTGCATGAAGCGGCTCTACGCTCCGCTGCGCTAAATATATGCGCCAGGCATTCAGACAGCCAGGCAGGCAGTGAAACAGCGAGACTATCCAGTCAATTTACCAAAACACACCCCCCAAATATCGTTTACGTCTCCTTTACAACACCATGGTCAATGAGAGATTCATCTTGGACGTTGAAAAACATAATACCACATCATAGACAGATAGAGGACAATGCCAGAAAAGAGAAGGCATGGAGTTTAACTGCAGGAGTGCTTGGAGTGGAAGGTAGATACTAGCTTAATAGACACGTGATTGTTCTGTAAAGTACTTGTAGAGTCAATATATCCTGCGAGTAGGGCAGCAAGACGCTCCGCTCTCAGGCGCGCCCGCTGTGGTATGGCGCGTAGCGAAGGACGGAACAAAACAGCGGCGCAACCGGAACGCAGCCCAGTGGAGAATCCAGAATAGTTTTTTTTTTTCAAAATTGGTATGGATTAGGTTTTTGCGGTCGCACGGTAATATGAAAATATTTTTCTCTGACACAAACTTTGGTACTTAATTAGTTCCACAAATCTGGCTTGTGTATAAGTCCTTTAAATAACCACTTCAGTCTGTGTTAATTTGGATTTAGTCGATGAAGCCAGACAAATAACTTCCCTGCACATTTTAGTCTGTTACACTAAGATTGACAGGAGCTTCAAAAAAAAAAAAACATTCCCTTAATTTTTACAGAGCAACTTGTGTGTAATGTGACTCAGCAGTTTTCTTCAGAAGTAGTTTTACTACTCTACAGCAGTCAGCGTCATGGTTGTTGATGACTCTCTGTGGACCTTTGTCAGGGATATGTGTTTCTATTGATGTTTCTAGACTATTCTGTTCTGTCAGTGCTTTCAGATATTGAATGATCACTATCCATAAAATGAATGATACACTTCCAGTGCGTGGCATAGCTTAATTTCAATATTGCTCAAAATGCAATTTCATCATCCTCAAGAAAAGAACTATTGTCTGAGGAATAAAAAGAAGAAATAGAATTTTCTGGGAAGCTACTTCATTTTTCATATCCCTGTTTATTGATTTTTCTTCCCACCAAAAACTTCAGTTTCTCCGTCTCTTCTGTGAATGTGCGTGTGTGGGTTTCTCTCTGAAACACCACTCACTTCTCCTTCTCTCTTTCTCTCTTAATCACATACTCCACTCTATTCATTTCGTTGTCCATCAAACAGGCTGATACACGCCACCCACCTCTCCTCTCCGTGCTGCAAGTACTCATCCTCAGAGAGCACAATAAGCAGAAGCGCCAGCTAAGTAATGACATTTATATTCACACTGCCCTCTCCCCAAGCAGCCCTTGTAACCTTTGTCAATATTTTCTGCTATACAAAAAGGCATTGGTACAATATTTGAAAGACACGTTGATGAAATGCATGAACATATTAACATATTGTCTAAGCTGGTCACAGGTTGGAGGCTGGATGGTACACTGCATGGGTATGAATTAATGCACTTCCCCAGAAATGAGCATAGGCAAGACCTATGACAACAAAAAGCAAGGAAACTTAGTGATATAAACAGTAAATATTTGCTCTTCAAAATCAATATGTTCTAGCTGGCAAGGGACCTGCGATTTCCCATGTCTGGGATGCAAGTTTTTCCAATACTTACACATCAAAAGACAAAATAATTCTTTATTTTTATATTTATACATACAAGGTACAGTATGGATTATATTTTAGCTGAGCTAGGGCCAAACTAGCTTTTTATCATTGACTGTTTGAAGAGGATCAGTCCTCTGTTGCCTTAAATGCCAGGATACACAAACATGTTAAGTAAGAACTGCAAAACATTATAGCATAGAAACAGGATGTGGGGCCAGAGGGACAATGTATAGGCCTTATACATTGAAACACCATTCATATTTCACAGACTATCATGTTATGTCCATATGTGACTGTTTATAAGCCTAAATCTTCCATTTGTCACATGTTGGCTTCTATTAACTCAGTGTGAAATAGTCAGAGAGCCAAGAAGCTGCCTTAAATATAAGTCATTGCACAGGCTTTTAGTGTAAGGTGCTATTTAAAAGAAAGCTAACTCCTCTCCTTTATTACAGTGCAATGTAATTTTACAGGCCCTGACCAAGTATCGATTTGAGTCCAGGCTGATTTGTTATGTTCTACTTAGGTCTTTCAGGTTGAGTTTGGGTATATATTCACATGGAATGTATTTAAACCTGTCTTTCTTTCTCTTGCTGGCTGAGGTAGAGAGCATTGCCTCACCTTGCTAACCTAACAGTCAGTCAGTAATTTTATATATATTTTTTTTATTATATATAATATAGCAAATTGTATATAGTTAGATGGGAGCGTACGACAGTACTAAGGGTTTTGATGAATTGATAAACATTAACTACTGAGCTGTGGAGAAGGGTTAGGATTAAATAAGTGTATACTTCTTCCTACTCCTCTTCAGGCATGTCTATGCTGATTAATAGATTTCTTTTTTTGCTTATTTGTGAACTAATTTGTAATTCTTTTGGTGTTTTTGTTTTATTTTATTTTGATATGTCTGAAATAATTGCATTCATTCATTCATTCAGTGTAAACAACTTTGGTTGGTTACCAATGAAATGATCCCTACCCCATACTACACCCTTGTAGTTGTGGACGTAACTTGATATGTCCCACTTCAAAGCTTTCTCCCATTTCCTGATGGGTGCAGGTGAAAGTGCGTCGACCATTCTGTGCACATTATTGACATATAGTAATAATAAAGCGATGGACGGCGAGGGTAAATAAACTCGGTTACAGAGCAGCCGTCCACAACAGATGTTCTACCATAAAGCGAACGCACCCTCAAAGGGCAGGGATCATTTCAATGGTCAACACTACAGCTGGCATTCTATTGGTTGGGGAATTTAGATAGGGTTGTAACACAAACAATCTGAGAGCGCAGGAGAGATCCGAGAGCAGAAGATTTTGCACGCGTGCAGAATCAGCCGCAGAGTGCGAGGAGAAGCGCCAAAGCTGAGAGCAGGAAATCTGTTCCAGCGACAACATATCCGAGCCCAAGCAGAAAGTTTGAGCACAAGCAGAGCAAATCCAAGTGTGAGCAGTGACTATTTGAGTGTGAGAGCAAGGTTTTGAGGGAAATTATTACAAAATCTGAACGTTAAATCAATGAGAAATGCTCTCAAATTGAAAGAATGCGCTCTTGAATAAAGATAGGAATATAACTCCATATTATTGCACCTTTAAATGCAGCGGTGCTGTCAGCAGGGTGAAATCTAATGCTGAACCATGAATCAAAACCTTCCCGAAATCAAAACTCCCATCGAGGTTCCCACCCTGTGTTCCGTAAAAATAAAGTTTTACGGTCACATCCAGACACAGAACTTCTACTAATTGCAATTATTTCTTCTGAGTGCTTCTCACTGGACACCTGCCACGTCATTAGCAAAGCTGTCAGTAAGCCAGTTACACACATACTGTACAGCAGGTTTACAGTTAATGAAGTACTGTTCGAGATAGAAATGTCTGTAACAGATCATTTGATGAAGTCGGTAAACAATTAGCCAGGGTGTGCTGCTTTGGTGGGTGTTTCCACAGCCATAGGAGCTGGTGTTAAAGACTTAATATGCCCTTTATAGGCTGGTGTCTGAGAGGTGGGCCAGCAGATCGTGAGAGGTGATGGTTGTGATATAAGGGTGGCAGCATGGCAAGCTGTGATGAGGTAAACTAACATATACAACTCTGCTGTGCAAGTACTTATACTGTATTAGATGGTGACCAGGGTGAAAAGTGGCAATAGGTACCAACATTTATTTTTATTATGTCAATAATAAACATGTAAAAATATTGAAACTGCAATGGAGGAACACAACCAAAAAGGTTTTTGTTAGTTTACAGTCAGTAAGTTTATGTTATAATGTCTTGTAGGTTTGAATTGGACAACCACTGCTTTTATCATAAGAATATAATGTTTATACAAACATACAAAGTAATTGGTAATTGTGACCAATTAGATGCCATTCTGTCCTTATACTAACTGGCCAATGTTCCCAGCAGTCACTGCAGCAGCACCAATGCACAAGTCTTACATTCTACTAATTTCACTGCTGCTATTTTCGATATATTGTTAATACTGTACTTTATATAGTTTAAAGCTTTAGTGTGTAACTTTATGATATTAATCAACATCCGTTGCATTCAAGCCATTGCCAAATGAGTTGCTACAAAGCTAATTAAGCCTATCAGCTCCACACAACTCTCTGTCTGTCAATATGGCTATGTTCAGAAGATTGTGTCGTCCGGCAACTTCCGCGCGTAGAAACTCCAGTGAAGATAATTACCTCTTCTGAAGAGTCAATCGTGTTTTTTTAATCCTCCGTGTCCTCCTTGGTTACAAACAACTGCGTGGAGGAGGGGTGGGGGGTTTGCGTGATCACGGAAGGCTTGTATCATGTGGACGCGCCGACAGTGTTGTTGTCATTACTTACAATTCCTCATGGGGGAGACAGAAACTACGCACTATAGCTTTAAATCAAGCCTGATGTCAATATATCATTTTTTTTATAATTTCTAAAAAAAAAATATATATATATATATATATATATATATTATATTAATATATTATGCGATCGTTGCAGAAAACCATGATCATCGTGTCGAAAATCGGTAAAATCTATGTTAAGATGTGTCTTTTCTGTCCCACAGGCACGTCCAGAAACACAATGTCTCCAAACACACACACACACACACACACACACACACACACACACACAGTTTCTGATGTCTCTTTTGAACAGAAAGCTAGGAAAAGTATCTCACATAGTGCAATATTAGCAGGTAAAAGTGGAGACACAGGTACACGGTTCCCACAGCTTGACAAGAAAGTATGCTCCAAGCTCTTCCTTCATCCATGCAAAAGTTTTCTCAGATCACATTTGTATCTGCATCGGAGCGAAGGAAATCGTTGAGACTCGCACGGTTATTTGCTTGGGCATGTTAAACGATCCCCTGTGATTTCTGCCTAGTACTCGCCCGCTGATGCACTTCAACACAGCCATGCGTTGTTAGCAAAAAAAACATAGGCGCAGCACTGCAATGTTTCCTATGAGAGCAGCACGTTTCAAGGCTATTAAACATCGTCTTAGGCACACAGAGAGGTGCAATTTATTCACCAACGTGATCAAAGCTTAACCAGTGAAGCGAGATAACAGAGGGGAAGGAAGAAGAGAAAATTCAATGAAGGGCACAGATTGACTGAACTCTAACAAGCAGACTGAGTTGCGGATAAAAACAGACCCTATTAGATACAAGAAAGATCCAATTGTGCAGGAAATCAAGGGAAGACCTTTTTTTCTTAATTGGGTAACATCTAGCCAAACAGTGTTCATTACATACCTACTGTACCTGTTCACATATAAGTCTCTGTCTGAGTAATTATGTTTGTCCATGTGTATACAAGGTATTGACATATTCTCTATTAACAAAATAATATTTTCTTATGGCTGGTACAGAAGTAGTACCAGCAAGTATTATTAGGCTAATTTACAGTCGTTTCCTCCATCCTGAACATTGGAGAAAATCCAAATCCAAGGCTATGTTGTGGTAGGAAGTGTGTACAAATTTTAACACACTTTTAAGCAACCACAATGATGTGAGCTGATAATTAGGCATCAATGAAGCCTAATGATTTTTGCATTGCCAAGTGTCTCACATTGCCAGATCTGTCTCCACACGATGTGTCAGCGCTGGAGTATGGTCTGGCTGCTATACTGTAGTTAGCATTCTGGTATTGGGGAAAAAAACATGCTCTGGGTTGTTTGTATTTCTTTAAACCAATCACAATTGTCTTGGGCAGTGCTGAGCCCCGGATGCAGCAACGGTTCCCTTGCAAGTAAATAGCGGAGATAGCAGAAGGGGAAGAGAATGCCTGGCATCCAGCCCGTCAGGCTTTATAACCACATCTGGTAGGCCAGACAACTCACAACTAGAGATGTTCCGATACCGATACCAGTATCGGAAAAGCCTCCAATACCGCCTAAAATGCTGGTATCGGTAGTACTGGAGTACCGATCTAATACCACGAAATTTAGCCCAGAAGAAAATCTACTTGACAGTAGTTTATTTTCCATTATGACTCGCTATCAAGCTGGATAATAAAAGAAAGTTCTATGGCATACATTGTTTGTGTTTGTTCATGTTTCACAAAGAGTTTAACCCGAGCCAGGCCAAACAACAATGATAGCAATCATATCACATCCATACAGAGATAGTAGGATACAGCGGTTTAAATATAATAAAATACATGTATTTTTTAACACACTGGTATCAGATCGGTACTTGGTTTTGGCCGATACGCAAGTTCAGGTATCTGAATTAGTATCAGGAAGGAAAAAATGGTATCGAAACTCACAACCTGATAAGAGAATGCCAGGCAAACTAAATCTCTGTTAACACTAGCAAAACAAATAATAACAGACACTGGGAGAGACACAACCCTTAAAAGGCTCAATCGGATGCCTTCAGGTGCCACATCACTGAGGACCTGACACCCCAGCAACATCGACCTGCTGCGGTCAGGAAAGTTACTGTCATAATAAGTCATATGGACAAAGTCATAAGGCCCAGTAATGAGGGGCTCAGGAGGAGCCTTGGGCCACAAGGATTCTTAACTGCCAATACTCTATTCTACAACACTGGATCAGTATTACACTATTGTACATTTTAAATGCACACTGGGCTAATAACTATGATCATCTGTAAATTAATTCAACATCTGTTCATTAACACTGCACCATGTGTACTTTTTATAGCTGGTATTATAGTCTAATCAACATTCTCCATTATATCATCCTTGCTTATCTTTCTGCATATCCACAGTGGACATCTCTACCTATGTTATACTGTATATGCCATCTCATCTTGGACTTGTACCTTTACTCAGAGATTCTCAATGACCATGTTCACCTGTTCATCCAGACCCACAGAACAAGTGCTGGGCTTTGAAGTTAATTTGACATAGCGGACAAAACAGTGGAATTATAACTTCCGTGTCCGTCATGTGATGCCCCAAAAACACTTTTCCCCACAGACTTAAATGGCGACAGAGACATCTGTAAATCAGTGGATACATTTTTGTGAGGAAGATAAATTGTTTCACTGCCAGAATTTGATCCATTCCAAACAACCCAGAGCGATTTTTTTCTCCTATCCTGCAATGTATGCGTGGAGGATAGATCTGGCAATGAAAGACTATTTTACCCCGTTTCCAGTCTTCATGCTAAGCTAAACTAACTCTCCTAGCTGTAATGTATGTAGCAGACATGAGAGTGGTATATCAATCTTCGCATCCAGCTCTCCCGCAAGAAATTTCCCAAAATGTCAAACTATTATTTTAACAAACCAAACCTGAAGTAGTGTAGTGAATACTCTGAAATCTGAGTGGGGTGATTAAAAACCAATACACTTTTAACTTTTTCTAAACTAACATTGTTCTATCAAACCCAGGAGTGGAAGAGCACTTGTGTGCATTAAAAGACCCAGGGCTGCAGTAACATGAGCAAACTGCAACGACAGCTAAATTCACCAAACAAGGATTGGCTCATTGCCCAAGAGCCTGGATGGGAGTTGACAGCTTTTCGTAAATATATTAAGACATCTTTTCCAATGCTGGATTACTGCTGTCATCGCATAATGGTATTCCACTGTGGTCCGTCTGGGTAAAAGAAAAGAGAATCTGTCCGGTGGTGTCAAACTTTGATAACGGACAAAGGAATGGCCGCTCTTCTGAGGGTTCAATCTTCTTATAAAATGAACAGCTCTGAAAAAAATAATATATTCACCAGTTCACAGAAAGGAGAGGTACGAAGGGAGGTCACACAAGGAAGTTGAAGGAGAGTACAAGGTGTAAACAAGAGTCGTACACAGGGGGGTTATTTGCAGATCAGATGTGAGAACAGAGGCGGGTGGGGGTGGTAAAAGCAGATAAAGAGAATGAATAAATAGATGGCAGAGTGATGGACATGTCCCTACAGATAAAAAAGTGAAGGGGTGGGCTTTAAAAAGGGCAACAACATCAAGAGTGAGGAGGAGGGAGAAGGGAGGAGGCCAGGAGAAGAAAGGAAATGAATAGAGGGGAGAAGAGGGGAATGGATAGTAGGAGGGGTGAGAGGAATTGAGGAGAAAAGAGGAGAGGTAATCACGACAGACAATAGTTCAAGAGCGAGGAGAGGAAAAGGAAGTGCAAGAGGAGAAAAAGGGGAGCAAAAGAACAGAAGTGAAAGGAAGGGAGAAGAGAGATGTGTAAACAATAAAAAAGGAAGATAGGGAAAACATATAGAAAAGAGAAGAAGAAAGGGACAGGAGATAAAGGGAGAAGGAGATCAAACACGAGGGGCGGGACACGGGAAGATTGTGAGAAGAGAATAAAAAAGTAACAGGAAAGAAGAGAAGGAAAGGGGGGTATTTGGAGAAGAAAAGAGAATTGGAAAAAAAGTAGATGAAGGGAGAGTAATTAAAAGATAAATGGTGAACAGAAAAGTAGGGAAGAGAAATTAGAATTAAAGGGAAGAGAGGAACAGAAAGAAAAGGAAATGAAGGTTTATGGTAGCAATATGGTAAATAGAAGAAAGCAGAAAGGAGGAGAGTGGGGGGGCATTGGAGAACAGGAAATGAGAAAAGGTAGAGTAGAGAAAAGACAAGAAGGATGAAGTGAAAAGGGAGGAAGAGGCAAAAGAAGGAAGGAGGATGGATAGGATAAAGGGCAACACATTCTCACTCCCATCACGTCAATAAGCCCCGCTTGGTCGGGACTCTTTGCGTCATTATTTGACGCTCTTGGGACTCGTGTGTAGCTTTTTGGCGTCATATTTAGACACGCTTGGTGGGGAGTCTTGCCGTCACTTTTGACGCTCTGGGTCGGGACTATGGGTCCCTTTGGCGTCATATTTAGACGCACTTGGTGGGGACACTTGGCGTCACTTTTTGACGCTCTGGGTCGGGACGTACGTTTAACTGACATGCGGCACGAGAACGGGACAGTGAGGTTTAGGAAAAGATCTTGGGTGGGATTGTAAAATGTATGTTTCAGTGACACGCGGGACACGAAAAGGGACACAAACCGCAGTCTCCTGTGTGAAAGTCCTGTGTTGTTTGACCCATCCACCACCTCAACCAACCTTACAGATTTTACAGATTTTCGGTCTTTCATAGTACTCGCTACCATTTTTGCTCTTTATACTACGTCATTTTACAGTGCTGCGGCCGAGCTGCTGCTCTGCCCGGTGCGTTCCATACACATGCTAAAGGGTGATTTTTGCGTCTGTATCTGACGCTGAGAGACACTGACCAACCAAACTTGGTCAGTATTTTACGAGTTGGGAGTGAGAATGAGTTGTCAAGGGAGGTGGAGTGCTAGGAAAGAAAGTTCTGGCTACAGCAATGAGGGTGGAGGTAAATGGAGGCAAAGATGGGAACAGAGACAGAGAGCAACAGAGAAAGAGAGAGCCAAGTAGCATCAGACAAGAGGTGTAAATAACTATAATGAGCCTGTGCAGAAAATAGAGAGCGGGATGAGATTGAGCGACATAAAGGAAACGAGGAGAGAGGTAGAGCCGGATGACAAAAGGGGTTTGAGTAATGCCATCTCTGTGCCATGCGCCCAAAAGTGAGATGACAGAGACGGAGGCTGTGACAGAAATTGCAGCATGTGGGGAGGAAAAAAGTGATCAAACGAAAATGAGGAGCGTCAAACATGGTGACAAAAGCAAGTGAGAAAGTGAGAGGGTGAGAAGGGAGAGGAGAAAAAAAAGGAAATGAGATTGGAAAGACAGTGAAAGAAAGACAGACAGAGGTGGGGTCGAGGTGTGAGTAATGTTGTCTCTGTGCTGTCACCCTAATGAGACAGGTTTCTTTCTTTATGGATGCATCGTGCATCTCCCAGCAACTTCTTCTGTTGGTATCAGCCTAGATTAATGGACACACACACACATTCATAAACACACAGAAAGCAGTAGGTGCAAATTGCAAGAGGGGAAATTGCAACCACTGTGAGTAGTGCTTAGTACAAGTACTGCAATAAAGCTATGTAATAATCAAGATGGGATAATTTGCATGCTTACTGCTGTGCTGCAGGGTTTTGTTTTAGTTTAAATTACTATGCTGGGTGAGAATGCAGAATATCAAAATCATGGTTTAAAGTGTTCATATCACCTGCATATGGCCCCAAAGTGCTGGCAGAGTACGTACTAAGTAAGTCTACGAAAGCAGGTGTATGTTGTCTTTTGGAGTCCTGGAGAAGCGTTCTCAAATTTGAGACAATAACCCTGATTATGCCAAATTTTGTCATCAGGGTATCATCCTTTTGGGCTTAAAAACTATGGCATATGGTGTGGAGAAGTGTTTTCTAACCTTTTTTGTCTGGAGGTACTCCCACAGCCCTGTCAGATGAACTCATGTACCCCTTCACCAATTCCAAATGTATGTTCCAAATGTATAACACCATTCATTATATAAACGGGGAAATTGTTAATTTCATACTTGTTGAACTGTCAATATTCAGACTGCTTAATGTTTCAACCATACCAATTACTTTTAGCTGATTTTTTTAACTGTTTAGTCAGTAGGACTACTTTTAGCTAACCATTTCAGCCGCTTATGCATTACTTTTAGCTACACATTTAATATTATGTGTTCGCTTGCTAAATAGTTTTCAAACACTCTTACATAACAGCAACATTTTAATAATAGTTGAGAATAGTCTTCAATCTTTCCACGTACCCCCTGGCAAGCAGTACAAGAAACCCTGATTGCGGAGTGTGGAGTATGAAAGACATGGGTGTTCACCAGTCAGCAATGGTCTAGTTTATATCCTTGACTTTCCACTTCCGGGATTGCTCTGTTGCCGACGGAAATTATGCCAGATTTCACTCATTTAGGCCGGATATCTGTTGCCTTTGGCTTCCTTTGTGTTTTTCTCAGATCTCTGCAGGTAAATCCAGACAGCTTCAAGTTTGTAAGTTTATTTGATTAGGACAACGCACATTAATCAACATTTCTGTAAATGCGCCAGTGTTAGCCAGTCAGCTAATTTTCAACTGTAGTCCTAATTACCTAGCATGCATGTTTTTTTGGTGGGAAGAAACCGGAGCACCCAGAGGAAACCCACGCAAACACGGGGAGAACATGCAAAATCCACACAGAAAGGCCCAGAACGACCGGGATTCGAACCCAGAACCATTTTGCTGTGAGGCAGAAGTACTAACCACTGAGCCACTGTGCTAGCTAGACTACTTGTCCAATCTGAGTTTTCTGTTGCACGACTAAAACAACTTTTGAACGTACACGTTCCACCAAAAGAAGTTCCTTTCCTGAGGCTATTTTGCAGAGGCACCGTTGCTCCATCCGCCCAAGAAGATTGTGATTGGTTTAAAGAAATGGCAATAAACCAGAGCACGTTTTTCTCCCATCTCGGAATTCTGTGTGGACTAGCAGCCCTGCGGCGGAGGAAGGTCTGGCAAAGCGAGACTAGCAAGGGTCTAACAGAAAACACTGTTATCTGTTGTTTCAGCCAGTGCCCCAGAACGACATACGCTGACGTAACAAGCACTATAGCAGCAATAGTAATTATAGGAACACAGGAGGAAGTCAGTAAACACATTTGTTTCCTCTCTCCTTCTGACAGTCAACGTTGGTTTCTTGTAACCCTGATCACAATTGTTCCCCAACCTTAACCAAGTGTTTATTATTGTAATCATGACAATGAAGCACCCCTAAACTTAAAGTAATAATTTTTACTCAAAACCATCAGCTTTCCCAGACCTAACCAAACTTAAACCATGGCATTGTCGCATCATAGAAAGAGATGTTTTTAAAACATGACTTGTAACTGTTTTGGAAAGCAGACAAATTATGTTGTCCTGATGATACAGGCGTCTGATGAGAAAATTAGTCTATGTGTAGTAATAAAGGGCATTTACTGATGAAGTATTATGTTGTTTAATTTGTAAAACTTGTTGGGTTTTGAAGATCAATTTCAATGGATTTTAATTGTTCTTGTTTTATCTGTTTCTTTCAAGCCATCCCACTCCATGCAGGTGCAATATTAAAATGTTTTAGAAGTAGATCTTTGCATGAGGCAATGTTGCCTCTCCTCCATTCATTCCAACTGAAACAAGGATGAATAAGTGAATTGTATGACCCTTTAAGCCACAAATTGAAATACTGTGAAATGTCGGTATAGGGAGTGGCAAAATCATACATCTTATGTAAACTGGCTATTTAAATACATTTTTCCAACCTGGGTATGGTTTGTGTTTTGTGCTTTGAGGCATTATTCAACACATTTCTAGGGCGACCCTGTATGTCCTAAAAATGTATTGAGACCAGACCTACGATCTGCTCCGTATCTGCATGCATCGTCTGTCGTGTATCAGGCCTGTCACATGGGACAGCACGCTTTGTCAGTTTTTTACTTTTACTTTCCTACCATGTGTCAAACCCATGAGATTGGAAATTATGAGCTTTGTGCACTCAGCCATCTGACTTGGCAAGCAACTAACCCTGTCTGCATTTCAAGTTATAGTTTTTAAACATTTATTTTAATTTTACAGGAAACTGACAACTTTCCCAATGTCGTTAATGCAGATTATTTGGTTGTCTTAATATGTTAAAACTAAAATGTGCATTTACTTATACTGCCTATATTAGCTCCTATTTTACAAAGAATGGCAGAATGTTCTGTTTACCCTGATATTGTTACAATTTAGGCCTTTTAAAGTACTCATATTATGCTCATTTTCAGGTTCATAATTGTATTTAGAGGTTGTACCAGAATAGGTTTATGTGGTTTAATTTTCAAAAAACACTGTATTTTTGTTGTACTGCACATTGCTGCAGCTCCTCTTTCCACCCTGTGTGTTGAGCTCTCTGTTTTAGCTACAGAGTGAGACATCTCACTTCTGTTCCATCTTTGTTGGGAGTCGCACATGCGCAGTACCTAGGTAAGCACTGCTACCCAGTCAGTTGCAGAGTATGAGGGCGTGCCACGCTAGCAGCTAGGCGAACATTATAGGGTGTGTTACAAAGTGACGCACGTTCGTCACGGAAGTAAAGGCTGGACTACAATAGAGCTGTTTGGAGAAGGTAGTGAACAGTGTTTTCTCTGGAAGATGGTAAGTCCCTTTGGGGTGGATTTTGGGCTTTTTCACTTTTTAAACCTATAACGTGCACAAAGAAGATATATAACACAATAAAAGAAAGGGGAAAAGCCAAAAAGCATAATATGATCACTTTAAGAGATATTTGCTCAGGAAAAAAGAGAGGTAAAGACAAGTGTTTCCATCCTCATTTCCATTGGCCAAAATTAAGGGACTCCTGTTACACCGCAGAGACTGAAGGCGTGACAAGGCCAGACATCATGCACAGGCGTTTCCAGAATCCATTCAGCAGCACTGGGCCATCTCAGCATGAATGGGAAATATAAATCTATATAATATATATAAATGTGCCTTTTCTTTACTAATTAGTATTTTGTTGTTTTTGTTTTTTTTCGTGATTTTTTCTTAATCACCTTATTATGCAAGAAGAAAACTCCTGGAAGCTGCTTTGGGATCTACTGGGTTCAGTCTTTCATCTTTCACATTGTACTTCTACTTTATAATCCCAAGGCACACGATCAGCAACTGTTACACTGACCCAGATATTCCTCTGCGATTCATTCGGCTTTGTTTTGTGTTTTGTAAACTTAATTAAGTTAAGCTCTTTCTAACTATCAAGTGGCTTCTTCAAAGTTAAGCACCCATGGGGACTAAACAGGATTTTGTTGAAACAGGGGTGCTGCATATTGTAGACTGTACCATAGAGGCTGAAATTAATTTCCATTTCATCCGTCATCAAAATTCATGACAGAAGAAAAGAGAAGCAAGCTGGAGCTTTCTCTGTGGCCACCAGCAGAAGGCTGGTTGTACTGGGCCGGTCCCAGGTGTGAATGGCTGTAGCTGTATGAATTTAAAGCAGAAGAGTTCTGTGAACGAAGTACATGCTCAGCAAAATCCTCCCCTAGATAAATGAGGATAAGAAAGAACAAAAGAAGTGCAGAAAAGAAATAAAGTGTTTGTAGCAACTACAAGGATTTGTTGACCTAGTTAAAAAGAAAAACAAAAGGAAAGACCGAAGAATAGGTTTGGGCATTGAGAACCGGTTCAAACTTAGAATCATTTTAAAAATTACAATTCCAATGGAATCGTTTCTTTTTTGGAATCGTTTCGAATCTGATCTCGGTTCCAGATCGCACAGGTTTTGGATCCCGTACCGGCCATCGTACTTCCAGCAGTCGCTTGTGCTGTAGAGCAGAGTAAGCAGCACTCTAAAGTGTGGCTCCATTTTACGTTGAAAAAGCCTGGTAAAACTGTAAATCACCATTGAATTAAACCGTGTTCTGTGAAATAAGCATGTGACCCATTTCAACTCCACCTCTCAAAGAAAGGAAGTTTATTCCCCCTCAAAAATAGGTAATTGAGCACTGTAGTGGTTATGTCCATATCAGTGACTATGTAACTACATGGAAACGAGCCAAATGATGTCTGTGGCTTGCACACTGATAGCGTTAGAGAAAGCTAGCTGTAGTCTCACGCAGAAGTCCCGGTGTAGCAGGAAAAGGTGTGCAGATCGCTCCGAGAAGCCATCCTTGCAAGCCACAGCCACATAATTTGGCCCGTTTCCATGTAGTTACTTAGTCACTGATATGGTCATAACCACTACAGTGCTCAATTAACTATTTTTGATGAGGAATAAACTTCACGTTTTCGTCGCGAAGGCATGACTTGTGCTCTGGAGGACATAGCCAGACCACCGGGCGCTCACTGCATTGTTTTCGGGAGCAGGAGGCAACGAAGGCGGGGAGAAATCAGAAGCAAGGATCCCGGTCGGCTAAGGGAACTACCACACAAATCGACACTGCCAAGCCTCCTACTCACCAACACCAGATCAATCACACACAAAATGGATGAGCTATAAATACACACGGAACTGTTGCGTGATGATTATTCACAGAATAAGCCTGGCTGAACACATTTATCACGGACGGCAGCTAGCAGCTAACAGCTAGCAGCTAGCAGGGCGAGCTAGCTACCGGCAGGATAGAGACAGGGTAGGTGAATTTAAACAATGTCTGTGTTGAAAACGCATTTGTTGTCACGTAAGGGCCCTGTTCATGTTGCACAGACATTTTAATTGCATTTTGTGTCTCTTAAGAGGCACAAAGGCACTCTAAAATTTGCCCTGACAACTGCTATTTTAGCTAAGTGAAAGCTCATAGACGTAGCTGCAGCTACTCCGTGTTGACCGCACCGATTCGGCTCGTTTTTTTTCTATCGACTATACTCGCGTATTTATAGCGATCAAGATTAACGTAAAAATTGGCCGGAATTCTCCTTTAACCAAGAACCCTCTCAAAGTATTGTATTACGATAGAAAAATTTTTTAAAAAAAAGGTGTCCAATGGAAACATCCAATAGATTGTGCATAGCTAGATCTTGGTTAAAGTTTCGACAAACTGTAGTTACAGTACTATGCACACAATCTTTAAAAACAATCAAACCAAATCGTGTGGTTTTCATAGCTGATTATATGGGGATTCTTTTTCAACCTGTTTTCCTGATGGACAAGAAACACCACAATATTTTTTACAACATCTGAACAACTATTGAGCAATTTGAGTAAAATGTAATGGTAATCAAAAGCAGTAAAGTATAACAACTGGAATTTTTCTTTTTCTTCTACTCAGAAAGATACTACTGATAGCATTATCTTAAAAGGTGCCCTGCCACACAAAACCATTTGTAAACATATAAAATATGTTAGGTCCATATGTGTTTGTGTTATGTCGTGAATGTGAAAATGAACTGCTACCTCCTCTGTCAGCTCTAGCCACTGAAAATAAATAAGCGGAGAAATCAGGCCAATTACAAAAGCTGATCAGTCTGACGTGGTGTTGCCTGAGCTCATTACTATTCATGAGCTCGTCCAGTTGCGCTGGGTAAAGGATGCTGATAGCCAGGCTCTCATTGGCTAGCTGTTAGCCAATCAGAGTCAAGCAGCTTAGCTCATTGAATATTAATGAGAACTGGCACAAATCGAGTCTTCGAGTCTTCCAAGGCTTTCAATACCACACTAGAATGGCTTGAAACAAGGTAACCAAGGCATTTTTTCCACAAAAATTTGACAGAGTCCATGGTAGAACTTCAGACATTACCACAAAGTAATGAAATACGTGTGACAGGGCACCTTTAACTGTAATAAAATGAGAACTTGTACTAGCCAGAAAGCTGTAAAGTGAATTAATCTTGTATGTTATGGATCACAGTCTAGCAATTTACTGTTAGAGAAATCATGACACATATATCTGTTATGAACTTCCAGATTACTTTCACACAGCAAAGTTCTCAGACTGTGTGAGACTGTTAAGATTAAATCGGTATGTAGTTCATGAATACCATATATGGGTACCCACCTGAAATGCTAAAAACTAATCAGGGCTACATTAGCTGTGTTTACTTAATATTTATAAGGATGTATAATAAGTCAGCGATAACTTGTAGAACTTTAATTATAAGTTGAGAAGTAAAGCGAGTAGTTCATCATCACTCAACAGTGCACACAGTGTTGACGCTCAGCCAATGATATTTGGGGGACACATGGATGATAATGCTGTTTATGTTCTTGTCAATTAATCACTCGAGTAATTTGTTCTCTTTTAATCTGCCGTTTTACTGTGACATTTAATTACCTTTTTATCAAATTGATTCTGTTATGGCTTCATTGTGTGGTTATTGATCTTTTTGTAGTTTCATTGTGATTTCCCTTTTTTTGCAACCTTGGGGGGGAAAATGGCTGATGCAACATGAGTCAATTGTGAACAATCCAAAACAATTGTATTTATTTTGAAGAGTTGTCTTGAAAAATGTATTCAGCAGGTATTTGGGAGGCTCAGGGTTTTTAGATATAATGTCAAGGCGAATGTCTTCAGTTATTCAAATGTGGACTTGCCAGCCACAGGGCAAATATCGGTCTGTATATTCATAAATAAGCAGGAGAAAAAAAGATGAGGGATGTTAACGTGGAAACAAGTAAACAGAAGCAACTAATAGCACACAGGAGGAAGGGAATAGATAATAAAAAAGCATGCGTTGCAGGACAGAGAAACACTAGTTTATGTCCACGACGTTCCACTTCTGGGATTGCAACGGTGCCGCCGGATATTCTACCGGATGTCCTTCTTTTCGGTTGGATGTCCATTACCGTCCCCTTTCTTTGTGTTGGCATTTTAAACTCCGGTGGATTTGTGAGGACTATGGTTACCTGCTCCTCAGATCTCTGCAGGGTAAATCCAGACAGCTAGCTAGACTATCTGTCCAATCTGAGTTTTCTGTTGCACGACTAAAACAACCTTTGAACGTACACGTTTCACCAAAAGAAGTTCCTTTCCTGAGGCTATTTTGCAGAGGCACCGTTGCTCCATCCGGCGCATAGCGCCGCCCATGACGATTGTAATTGGTTTAAAGAAATGGCAATAACCCAGAGCACGTTTTTCTCCCATCCCGAAATGCTGTGTGGACTAGCAGCCCTGCGGCGGAGGAAGGTCTGGCAAAGTGAGACTAGCAAGGGTCTACCCTCAGGCGGAAGAATATAGTACTTGGGTGGAATGATTTGCTTTGCAGCAAACCTGTCTGAGAATATAGTTCCCGGTTTGTTTACGGTTAGAAGATGGCTGTGTCTCATGTTACGTTGTTTTTGTACACGCTGTGACTCTACAAATCACAACATGTAAATAGGAACATGTTGGTGTTATTTTGTCACTTATTGGGAGCAGTAGGCTAGATGGAGCCGGTTACCTCCATGTACTGTGACGGGCTGCTGCCTCTGGAGCCGTCAGACAGCATTACAGCACCCACGGAGATGAGAAGGGTATGTATGAACTTGTCTAACTCTTGGGGTTAAGGTGAATAAGCTAAATTCCCAATAAGTCGGCGTGTTCCTTTAAAGAAATGCCAATAATCCAGAGCATGCTTCTTTCCCATCCCGGAATGCTGTGGGAACTAGCCAGACCTTCCTCTGCAGTGCTGTGGAGGAAGGTCTGGGAATAAGCGACTAAACACTACCAAACACTACGTTGGGATGGAACGCGTTGTTATAGCAGACAAAAGCAACATGTGGAAAAGTAAAACGGCAGAGACGGTGGCGACGGATGGTGTCAGAGAGAGATTAATATGCTTGGCCAGTGATACTAATGGAGAAAGAACATGCAGAGAGCAGGATGGCAAGGGAGAGTGCAGCACAGACAGTTATTATGTATTTCCATACATTGCGGTACAAGATTTAAGCAAATTGCATGTTTCCATTACATCCCTTCATGTGAACATGCAAATTGCATGTTTCCATTACCTCCCTTCATGTGAACATAACCAAGACAATGTTATGAAATTACAGAATGAACCTGGCAGAAGTGACTGTGATGCTTGTAGACACTTCATTGCTGTTGCATTAAGCAGAACACACACAGGTGGTGTTGTAGGATGTGCTGGTTGATGCTTGTGAATATGTCAGGATACACATCCCGGTTGTATTTTCTAGCACATCAGGCCTTCAGAAATGCAGCAATTTTGTTACATGTCAGTCAGCCAAATCACATGGAAAAACAGTGTTAATGACCTCGTCACTCTGCACTAGAAAACAAGCTCAGCACTAAGCGAGTGGGGAGTGATGATTACTTTGCCCCCAGCGGAACATAGACTCAGGGCCTATAGGTGAATGTTGGGGAGAAGGTACAGTAGGGCTAATGAAATTCTATGTGAGCAGCAGACGTAAATGACTTAAGAACTCTTTGATACATTAGGCTATCCTGTTGCTAAACCAAAATCAGTTTGCTGCCAATTAAGATCTGGATCCGAGGATATCACAAAACATGTTTCTTTGCTGCTCGGGAACCCAAAAGGAATTTCAGTGTGAACTGACAATAAAGTTTTATCGTATTGTATCGTGACAGTGTTGCTTTCAAGAGAGTGGTTTGGCAGCTGTCATGCCAACTTTTCCACCTCTCACAAGCATACACACTTTTTTTAAATATTTTTTTCTCAAATTTGGCTTCATGTTTTTATTGTGTATATTCCCGAATGAAAGAGAACGGGGATGAGAGAAAAGTGGGGAAGTAGAAAGTGTCAGAATAGGAAAGGAGGGAGCAAATGTCAAAGGAAAGGGGTCTCGGAAGCTAATCGTCCATCCCACAGTTTATTTATTTAATTTATTGGCCCCTTTATACTCCTACATTCCTCTTTTGATTTAGTTTTTTGGACAGCATGACATGAACACACTGTTCAAATCCCTGCTTCTCCTATCTGTTTCTGTCAACCTTTGATGCATCTTCTCTTTTTCAATATACCAATATTTTAATTATAACATTTCAGCCAAGCATACACACTTCGTTGAACTTTTTTTTTTTCTTATTTCGGGGGGTTTTTGTGTGCAAATTGAAATGTGCAGAGATAGATAACAGGTAGTTGGAAAGGTACGAAATGAATGAAGGAGAAAGAGGATGTAAGTAAAATCAAGTGGAGAAAGTGTCAGGCAATGGTAGGAAAGAACAAGTTACAAAGAAAAAGGGGGAGAAGGTAGAAAAAGGGACAGGGACTAAAACAAAGTGACAAAATAATGAAATAATGATGAGTCTTATTTAGCGACTGAATGACAGAAGGAATTCCATGCGTGGATTAAATATTAAAACAGCAAGTGGCGAAAGAGACTAAGCCCTGTAACTCTCTCTACCTCTTTCTTTCCTGTTGTCTCTCCCTCCTTCCCCTTCTTTATCTCCCTTTCCCTCACTCTGATGCTCTTTTTCATCCAAAATGGTGATGCACAAGAGAGGGAGGGAGAAGATGAGGGGTGAAGTGAGGAATGGCAAGAGCAGAGGAGAGTGTGAGAGAGAAAGATAGTGGCTGAAAAGTCTGTGCTGCTTTTTGGCAGCTTCAATGTTTGATGTAGCAGAGTCATTAAAAGTGGGCTAGTCACCCGGCTCCATGTGGGAGCCCATTACACCAGATTGGTTTATAGTGGGAATAAGACTCATTTTTACACTGGCTCTATCTCTCCCTCTCCCTTTCCCTCTCTCTCTCGTGGAGTAGCGGACTGAAAATTTAATTTAAGGCATTGTTACAGGATAAGAAAAGATTTCCTCTGCAGTTGAGAGAGAGAGAGAGATATAAAGAGAGAGACAGAGAGATGAAGAAGAAGAAGAAAGCAAGAGGCTCTTGGGACTTATCTTTCCAACAGGCTTCAGATGCATGTTAACACATGAAAGGAGGCCTCAACCCCTATTCTAACAGTCACTGACACATGTACAGTAACACACATACACACACAAGCATGCACTCAGTGATGCAAGACTGCACCTTTGTGGAGCTCTTTTACATCTCCAAGTAGTTCTCCAACACACGCATAACCACATTTCTATTCATAATGCTAACATATGTATACAAACACACACTGGCATCTTTGTGTTTCTGCAAGTACCTTCCGTGATATAATGTACACCCGTTACCTTTTTCTAATCTTAACTAAACAGCCCTTTAAAGTACTAAGGACTAAGGTTGGGTATCGTTTGTTTTTTTTCTAATACCGGTGCTAAAACGATACTTTTAAAACGGTGCCTGAACTGAAATATATATAATATATTTATGATGTATATAATATAAAATATTAAAAAAGGAGCACAAAACGACAGTTGGCGAGATTAAAGAACGGCTTGTTTATTGCTAAGTCCATATGGTCAAAATTAAATGATTTATTAATAATGTTATGACAATAACTTGTGACTTATGACTTATTTCACCAGTAAATTGCTGGTAAATGACAAAAACAAGTAGCAGATGGGAAAAGGGTATTTTCCAATAACTTTGAATGCACCACAAGGTTGGCGAGTTTCAAGTAAACGTCTGTGTTGTTTTTCCGACAATGGCAGCTGCAGTCAGACTGTTACGTCCCGGTGTTGGAATCCTCTACAGGGAAATACAGTCACACTTTACACCGCTTAACGTAAGCTGTCAGCATTTTAACCATTGTGTTTAATCCAGCTAATAGCTAATGGTAACGTAGCGTCCCGTGCAGCGAAGCTTCTGAAAAAAAAAAAGTCAGGCTCCGAAATGAGGCACCGAAATTTTTGTTCTTATTCGGTCTTGTTACTACCGTTTACGTCGGAACCGGTGCCCTATTGGCACCGCATTTCGGTACCCAACCCTAGTAAGGACCCAATAAAATATCCTCAATTCCCCACACAAAAAACAAGTTCTCAAAACTTAACTACAAAATAGGTTGTTTGTCACTGCCTTTGATAATGATGCATACAAGTGTGGTTAAATGGGTTTTCAAACCATTTAGTATTTCATTCATTTTCATAAAGTTGAGAGTCTGAAAAGAAAAAAAAAAAAAAAAAGGCCGGTCGTCTTTCAAGCAACAAAGGTGGGGATCACACGACTGAGTTAAGATCAAGCTCTATAAACAGTGAATCCTACATTTCCAATAATGCAACTTGATTGCGTCTTTCATTATACGCAGCCCTGCCTGGTAAGCACCAATGTCTTTTAAACTAAACCCCCCGTTTGCAACACAAGATTTTTGTTATAAATATGGAGCTTTCAAGCCCTTTAAAGTTAGGTAATGATGGTGGTCATGGTTAATGGAAAACAACATTGGCAGTGAGATGCGATGTGAACCACGGCATCCTCTGTCAAAGTCACACACTTTGTGGCCCATCCATCCTTCACCTCCTCGTTATGACATTTGTTGCACAATGTTTCACTATACGCGAACCGTCATTCTCCACATGGCCACAAGAAGTGGATTTTTAGGAAACCTAAAGACGTTTTACGTAAATGAACAATCAGTCCTTTCTGGTTTTGTTTTCTCCACAATATAGTCAATATAGTCTAGTCTTATAGTCTAAAACTCAAATTGGTTCTCACAGAGATACCAAAAGACGTGCATATTTGCATAATTATGTATGTTTTGTTGCTGCATGTGTAAAGTGCTCTGGCATTGTCTACATCGTTCCTTCATTAACCTCGTGGTTCCAGTTCTATTAAGATGGAGGGATCCATTTAGCCCAGCTCGGCTCCACCCACACACACACACACACACACACACACACACACACACACACAGACTCGGGCATACAGTCAGACATGCACATATCTAGCAGCAGAAACCATCCTTAGAATACACACACAGTCATCAGCACACACACTGTGACTTCATGAATCCCGGCAGATGAATAAGAACACATTTAAAAGGCATCATTTGTCGCCAGTGGAAACACACACACAGAATATCCAGCGAAAGGGAGCTCTGCATTTAGCATTTCTATCACTTCATAACTCCTACGCACACACGCACGCACGCACGCGTGCACACACGCACACAAACACACACACACACACACACACACACACACACACACACACACACACACACACACACATACAATCTCATGCCCACAGAACACATGTAGTGGTGCCTATGGGAGCTGTGTATGTAACATCTCTATTGCCTTGCAGCAGTATTATGCCGTTGTGCACATGCTGCGCTGTCTAATCCGGTTAGGCGTGTCGCAGCACGAGAGTTTTTTTCTCTCAGTGAACAGCAAGTTAAAACGGCCACATAAAGGCCTTACTACGACAGGGATTAGGCACTTTTAACCATTTACGGGATTACGGGTGGTATTGAACACAGCCCTCCCTGTAGGTACAAAACCACTGAGGGTTTGGTTCCTCTACTGTTTGTAATTGAATGCTAAACTATCGCTCGGAGCGTGTCATTACAACTCTATTCAATATCTGTCAGCTTTCGGTTTGACAGGAAATTGTGTTAATGGAATATTGTCAGAAATAAGAAGTAAAGCCCCTAGGAGAGAAGATGCAGTTTTTGTGGAAGATGATGCTCAGAAACATGAGCCTTTTTTTATCAATTGTTTATTCTTGACCTATCACGGTTGTTTGTTGGTTACCTGTTGACATCTTCATGCAAGTTTCCACCTGGTTTTAAAATATGTCCTGAATGATCTGATCACAAGTGGACAGCTCTAAGTACATGTGTTCACACCTGGCAGCAGAATGTGTTTCTAAATGCGTGTTGATTGACAACTTGTAAGCAATTTGCCGCTCTACGCAAATAAACACGTACATCTTTTCTATTTGCGTATAGGCTGGTTGTGTGTGTGTGTGTGTGTTAAGTAGGTGGTCCTTAATGTGGCCGATAGACACATACAGGTACGCGTATCATATGTGGCCCAGACCACCTACAATTGTGGTGTAAGTGATCGGATCTCAATGCGTCCTAAATACAGTCCTGGGTGCATTCACACCTGTACTTAGAGCTGTCCACTTGTGAGCAGATCACTCAGGACAGATTTTAATACCAGATGGAACAGGCCTCGGCTGACAACAAATTAAAGATGGATGTACTGTAAACGGGCTCCAGGGCATAGTGTCTATGAAGTCCCCCTTGACTACCAACATCAATCTGTTGCAGAACACCTAGTCTCTCATGATCCACCACAAATCTTATTGACATCTGAGTGTCTTCTTTCCAACACAACCTGTGTTCAACTTGAATGTGTTAGGGCTTAGTGCTTTTCCCATCCATCTATTTGGTTATGCTCTGTGCTGGTATTTTGTATTCTGGAATTCTTTTGAGAGATATTTGTGCTGGCCCTGGATCAAGGATGATTAAATGTGCTCCAGGGCGTAGTGTTCGTGGAGGCGCCTTTAATTATCCCACTCCAAAATGGTAAACCCATCCAATTAAACATCTGACCATTGTCACTATGTCAATTTGTAGTGAATCCAAAATAAAAATGCCTGAAATGTATAATTTTTAGACATATACTGTATGTGTCTTTTTGGGACAGCGCACATTAGTGGTATTTCCCAACCCAACCTGTGTTCAAGGCCCAACTTGACAAATACTCTACCTCATAATGGTCCTGTATGAGGTCTACATTACAGTGTAAAACCTACAGATGGGAGTAAACTAGTCTATATCCACAACGTTCCACTTCCAAGATTGCTCCTGTGCTGCCGGAAATTCCGCCGGATCATGCTCTTTTCGCCCGGATGTCCGTTACCTTCCGCTTTCTTTGGGTTGGAATTTTAAACTCTGATCGATTTACGAGGACTATGGTTAACTGCTCCTCAGATCTCTGCAGGGTAATCCATACAGCGAGCTAGACTATCTGTCCAATGTGAGTTTTCTGTTGCACGTCTAAAACAACTTTTGAACGTACACACGTTCCACCAAAACAAGTTCCTTCCCGAGGCTATTTTGCAGCGGTCGAGCGCTTAGTGCCGCCCAAGACGATTGTGATTGGTTTAAAGAAATGCCAATAAACCAGAGCAATTTTGTGTGGACCAGACAGACCCTCCTTTGCAGCGCTGTGGAGGAAGGTCTGGCAATGTGAGACTAGGAGTAAACCGACTGCATTCTTAGAGAACCTAAGATCCTCCAAAAATGGAGCATAGTTCAGATTTCCTCAATAGAAGTGCAATATGTTATCTTAAACATGTTAGGTTGTGAAAGTTCTAGCTTCAGTACAAGTCTGAACTTGAGTCACAGTTACAGCTTGGGGACTATGTCATTTAGAAATAAATATTTTGCCAGCACTGGACTGATTGATCAAAGCTAACTATTCTTGCAGAAGCCTTTGCATTGTGACCTCTATCTACATATTTGTATTTTACTGACATTAAAATGCACTTTGCCCATCCATTTGGCATGATTGTACCCTGTGTGCAAATACCATGGTTGGATGATAACAGGTCCATAGAGATCAGAGTTCTATGCAAATGTAGCTCAAGGCGAGGTGTTGGTGATTTGGTGAAAACAGGGTCTTTAACGGCTTGTCACAAGTGACTGGCTGAGAGAAAATGATTAATCACAATAAACTCTGACTTATATTCTAGTTATGCATAGCACACTGTGGCTATAAGACCTAAAATAGAAAGCATGCTTGGGTATGCCATAATTGTCCTTGTGCACAAGACACTTTTAAACCCTTATCGGTCATAGATTGAAAGCATGTTTTGAGTATATTCAGTACATATCTAGTCTGTCTTTTGAGTTCCATTTAAAATAAAATGTATTATTATTATTATTATTAAAGCTTTACCTAACAGGGGATTCTCCAGTGAGAGTGAAGAATCCCTACCCTCCCCCCATACTGCTATGCAATGCTAAAGGTGTCATTAGTAAATTAGCAGTATGGTTGATTGATACTGTAATAGGCTATTCAATAACACTGCATTCCCTTCTGGTTACTGATGCATAGACTTCACCATATGCCAAGTTTCTTCATCTCTCTCCAACTCTTGCTATCTCTCTTTCTCTCTCCTTACTTTTTATTAAGCTTTATTTCTCATTTTGCTGACTATTTTACAGTCGTATCTCTCCCACAACGCTCTGCTTTTCGTCACCGTTAACGCTCCAAATCCCTTGAGTTTAGACTTAAGTATACTTTTAAATAAAACTGATAAAACAAACATAAAAGATAAAAAGACTCCTTTGTATGGAGGAAATATTTATTCATAATTCAAATTGAAAGTCCAAAGAGAAAACGAAGCAAGGTCAAATTAAAAATAGTATTATTTTACTGCGCTACTAGGAAAAATCATGCCATAATTAAATGTGAAATGTAAAAGCTTAAATGGAAATACTTAAATTAAAATCTCAAATAGAAAAAAAGAAATCATTTTATTTTAGCCTTTCCCCTTTATAATTTTCAATTTTCAATTTGACATTTTATCTTTTGAATTTTATGTTTTACATTTGACATTGACATTTTAAGATTCATCTTTTACATTTCGATTTAACATTAAGCTTTTCATTTAGAAGTGACAGATGTCAATTTAAATGAGGAGGCGTGGCCCAGCGGCTGGTGGGAGGGTCTGAAACCACTTCCAGCTGACAGCGGGCGTTGTGAGTATTACTGGCCGCCGGTAAGCAAGCGATCCCGGCCACCGCCAGCTGGCTGTCACCTAAGACTGAAGCTTCCAAGTCCGACAACATATCGGAGCAAATATGCAATTGGCCATACATTTTTGTAAAACTGCCCATATTCAAACTGTACACAGTTAATTTCTCGCATAAAACAGTCTCAGGAATCAATTTAGTGGTGAAATAGCAGACGAAAAAAGCAATCAATTCTAGAATCTCCCGGCTCGTCTGCGGCTCATAGAGTTTCGGTGTGTCCCCTTTTTTTCGTCTAGCCGTCACACATCCAGGTAGTGATGTGGCCCGGGCGGGGAAGGGAGGGAGGGAGGAAGCCGGTTCAGCCTGCTGGAGAAGCCACTACAGTGCGTAGCGATGTGCCCCGGCCCCGGGCAAGGGAAGGGAGGAAGGGAGAGAGGAAGCCGGTTCAGCCTGCTGGAGAAGCCTGTCTCCTTACCTTGCCCGGGGCCGGGGCACATCGCTACGTGCTGTAGCACGTACGTGATGATGCCGAATCTCTAGATGACCCGCAGCTGAGCCTCTCATGATTGAAACGTGGTGAAATAGCAGACAAAAATTGTAAAAGGTTTCCAGTTCTTGCCTGCCGCTACTACGGCAAACTCCCGATCTAGATTCTAGAATTGATTGCTTTTTTCGTCTGCTATTTCACCACTAAATTCATTTCTGAGACTGTGTACAGTTTGAATATGGGCAGTTTTACAAAAATTGATGGCCAGTTGGACATTTGCTCTGATATGTTGTCGGACTTGGAAGCTTCAGTCTTAGGTGACAGCCAGCTGACTTCTGTTTTACAAACTGGCTCCTGTGCTTCCTGTGTTTTACAAAAAACAAAATATGTTGTGTAGACTGCAAATTAAAAGGAACTGATCTGGATGACAATGAACAGTGCATTTGAAGTTATTTGGATGATGATGATGATGATGATGATGATGATGATAATGATGATGATGATGATGATGATGATGATGATGATGATGATGATGATAGGAAAACCAAGTACCTTTCAGCAAAATAATTCTCATGCAAAATCACCCGCTTCAACGTTATCAGCCAATTGAAGGGGCGTTATCAGTTGTTATCACTACCATAAATATGAGGCGGTAGGGCCCTACTCAACCTCCTAGTTGGCTCAGTAGGCCGTTTTCGTTTTGCTTTAGTTTCCACCCTAATTACCTCATTGAGTTCACCACTACTCCTTATTTAAGACTGCATGGGGCGGCAGTTGGTAAGATGGAGGTTTACTTTGCGCCTTAGTTATTTATAACATGTCTGATATTTGAATGACAGCTTTATTTATCTAATTACTTTATGATGAATGTGTTAGAATATTGACTTTAAGTTCTAGTTTCTATTTCTTTCTTCCAGATTCTCCAACCCATGTCTGTTATGTTATCCATTATCATTTGCCTCACCCTTTTGTTAAATAAGTCTTTGTTGAATGGACTGACCGATGCCCCATGATGATGGCATGCAACATCTAAAACTGAACCCTCCTCCTAACACTGATGTCAAAGTTTTTTTGTGGCACTTTTAGGCCTTTTAGGACAGCTTTAGACATGAAATGAGAGAGGGGGAATGACAGGCAGTGACGGGCTGCAGGTTGGAACTGAACGGCAGCCACTGCGTCGAGGACTGATCCTCTGTATATGGGCTGGCGCTCTACCAGGTGAGCCATGTTGCTTGTTAAAACTGTTGTAAGGTAACTTTTGTATGTAATGTTCCTTACCTATCGTTCTTAAACACCATAAACATGTTAACCCAATGCAAAATCTTTTGCTTAAAGTGATGGTTCGGAGTAACACTTGCCTGATGGATACTCGTCTCGGCAGTAGCAGACGAGAGGAGTATCCATCAGGCAAGTGTTATTTAAATATACTTCTGGTGTAGTTACAAACTTTCTAATGCCTCGTTTAAGTACAGAAACTATTTGTACTACTGTAGAAGTTTGGTATAATTCCGGGCATTATTAGTGGGGTAATTTACAAGATACAAACGTGGATCCATTAGCGCCTGCACTAAGCTAACTAGCTGATAACGCTAACTCGACCAACGTTATAACAAGGGAAAAAAGCTTATGGGGGGTTGTTTGGCTCGAGGTCAAGGTGCAAAGCAGCCTAGGCTGAAATTACTCCGAACCATCACTTTAACCTAACCATATTAGTTTTGTTGCCTAAACCTAACCAAGTAATGTTTGTTTTGTTTGAACTCAAAACGGGACTCCCAGAGCATTAATGTGACACCAAGGGGTCCAGCTAACGGGGCAGTACCATGTGAACAGATGATAATGGCCTTCTGAACCTATTAGTAGGTGTAGCGGCCACGAATCAGAATCAAAAAAAGGATTTACTGCAATAAATACACTAATATATATACTAAATAGCTGTTTAACATAACAAAAGAGGCTGAATGGTTCAGTGCAGAATATGCAATAGTATACAGTGACCCTTATCTATGAGGCTGATAACCATTGATAACGCCCATTCAAAGAAGTGATAACGTTCGAAAAGGGTGGCCAAATGACGTTCATGTTTTCTTTCAGTGCAGCATATTCTAATACCTAAACATTATAAACAGTCTTATTGCTGGTATAAGGCAACTCACCCTGACAGCTTCTTCATATTAAAAGCATTTTCTTGCTTTCTAATGCTGCAAATCTGAGATATCTGCCAACCTGTCCCTGCGGTGTCTCCTCCTATGGCACACGGTAAGTATGACATCTGTACTGTAAAACAGCACAAGAAGGAAGCTTTCTTTTATCTAGGATGCATAGTATGGGCTTTTTCGTATATTGTACCAAGACAACAATATCTGACATGTGACGCTTTTCTTTGTGATGTACTGATGGAAAAGCAGCCATCGTTTATATAAATAGTCCAAGGGCTCAAGTTGTAAATGAATTACAGAGAGGCTCTTATAGAGAACAGGGGGCGGGCATTTCCTGCCTCAAGCCCTCTGCAGATGAGCAACTCGTATAGAAGAGATAACAGGAATAACTAAAACTCACCGTGGCAACAGCATGACAAGTAGCAGCATCAGATGAATATTAGGCACTGCTATCATGAATTGGAATACATACATTGATATCAGGAACCGTATTGAATGTGGGAGAGTGCAAAATGTATGCATACGGGGAAATTTAGAGCAGGGAAGAAGATGAAGAAGAGAAAGAAATTGAAGAACCCCCCACAGAGACAGATTTCACAGCAGCGGCTTACTTGCAATGTTTCACTTACAGCTGCAGTCACATGTTGGTACATCACAAACAACAGCCCGCACACGCCCACACACGCACACATTAACACACAAAGGCCACTTTCCACCAATCATAATAGTAAATAGTAATAGTAAATGTCTGCTCAGGCATGGTGGCATACACAAATGTCTTCTCTGCTTTGCTATCATCACCCACACACAACAAACAAGCCAGCATACTTTAAGTCCATTATGATGAATTACAGGCAGGCCATTTGAAAGGCATAATCTGTTCTTACAACATAATCAGACAAAATCAAAACATTACGTTCAATTTATTCTAATGTCCTCAAGTAGACAGCTGTCGCATAAAGGATTCAACTCACTCCGTTTGGACGATTTGTTTTTATTGCAACTCAGGATCTAAATTAGGGTGGTTCCCATGCACTCACAATTGGTTTATTTTGAAAGTGCGATGCCTCATTGTCACGAGCACCACTTCAACTAAAGTGAGACTGGTTGAGATTCTAAAGGCAGAGACATGCTTTCAACCAGCTGAGAGGCTTTTTTTTCTGGACATTACTGGATTTATGTATGATTACCATCATGTATGGCACTTATCTAGGGGAATGGGGTGCTAATCATCAGGTATTGTATTATGTGATTTTGCTTATTGGGCTAATGATTTCATTCAAAACTAGTTCTCAAGCTGCTTTCTGTTTTACAAGTGGTTTAATTTATGTAACGTTTGACCTTAGAGGCTACATTGGTCACATTTGTGCAGATGACTGGTTTTTATGTTTCTAATGATTGTAGTTACAGTTAAAGACCGTTCACCCCCACACAGATGTTTTTTTTCAGTTCAATTGCTTAATTTTATCTTCTTAGGTGGAAATTGGACTGAAATCAATTTATTTAAAAATGATGATGATGGTGAATGGTGAATGATTTTACATACAATTGAACTTTATTGAACTGCAAACAATAACAAATAAATACACTTTTTACGACAGACATGTGGACTTGTCATAGCATGATAAGGTCAGGTCAAACTAATAAAACAACAAAGAACGATGGATCAGAAAGCCATAGGAGTAAAAAAGTATGCCCGATAGGCCTTTTGACTTGTCATAGTGGGAAAAGCACAGGCGGTGCCAATTGCATTAACAGTGGCACCATTCAACTCAAGTGTCCCAGTATGCCACAACATTGTGACAGTAAGCCAGTACGCAAAATATGAGGACCATGACAATTTTGCGGGTAAATGGAATTCAACCATCATTGATTTATTTTCCACGCCTGTGCTTTTCCGAGGGCTGACATGTTTATATTCCCTCCGTGAAAAAGGTCTCTACCCCTGCATAACAAAATGGGATGCAGTCATAATGTTATTAATCACGCCTGTGCTTTTCCTGCAATGACATGCCAAAATGTCTCCTGTAAAATGGGTATATTCCAGTGGGACACTTTCTGGTATAACCGAGTAAAACCAGGTGCAAGAGGCACGTGAGGCGGGTGCCAATCAGGCACAGCATGTACACGCCCACAAAATGACACAGACAAAAAGTGAAAACACCTGTGAGGGTGGACCACTGGGTCATTAATATAAACTATGTTCAATGGACTGAAAATATGGATCCAGATGCAGGAGTTCTATATTAGAAAAGGAAAAAAAAAATAATAACGAGGAGGGTGGCAGACCATTATCACGCTATTATTGACAGGCAAAAGCATAAGCATAAGTTTCAGTTATTGTAAGACCTGAAAGATTGTATGCTGTATTTGCATTTCTATTTGTTTGTAATAATATGATATTGTGAAGTAGGGGCAGGACCTAATAAGCTATTTGCTTCTACATGCTCCTTCTCAAACTTATACTTTTTTATTTATTTTTTTGATTGTTTGCGTTTGAATTTTGGGGTTTTAATTTTTTTTTTTTTGTTGCAACATTGTTGATTGTTCGAAATAAACAATAAAATGAAAAAAAATTGAAAATGAAATAAGCTAAGAGCGTGCAAAAGCAACTGCAAACATTTCGCAAATCTCAATCCCAAGCTAAATTCAAAACACTGGTGATAGTAATGGGCACCGATCAGAGAGCTGTGGTGCTGATGCTCTCCCCCACAACTGCACTTATGAACATATAAGAGTATATCTGGGACAGGTCACCATGCCTGACTTAAAATATATGAGTGACTAGATAGCCTATGGTAAGCTTTCATAAAAACATGCCTCTGATGGATGCCACTGACTATTTGAATGTGTATATGAATTGGATCTGAGCTGGTGTTTCCGCTTTAACTCTCAGACATGTTGTGGTTTTATTGGGATTATTTGGTTATACTAAAAAATTCAATCTGATAAAATCACCTTCCCTTGACATTTTCTCTGATTTACAGGACGCATTTTCTTAATTTCCCAGCAGCAGGGGTGTTCTTGCTAAGGTGGCGCATACAAAAATCCGTTTTTAGTATTTCTGTGCAACATGAGCCTTAAAAATAATCTATCTTCCTCCCAGCGGTAGGTGTAAACACACTGTTAATATGGTCAGTTGATTGCATTTTCTACAGTCACCCAGTTAGTAGAGGAGTACGCTTGTGTTATGTAACTTTGCAACACTTTTCAACAGCTTTTGACTTCACACACTTCCCTCAATTCCCTGTCGCTTCTTGCTCCTCCGCCTTCTTCTTATCCCTTTATCCCCTCTGCCTCGCTCTCTGTGTCCCTCACTTTTGTTCTCTATCTCTGGCTTTTATTCACCCTCAGTCCCTCTCTACCTCTCTCTCTCTCTCCCTCCTCCTCCTCACGCATCATTGCGGCCACAAATCTTTCACGGCTCTGCTCTTTCTTGACTTTTCTCGACTGTCTCTCCTCTCGCACCCGCTTTTCGTTGCATCTCCTTCATCTTCGCCTCTCTAATCTCCATCTGCCCTTCCTTCTCTCCTCTGTTTGGTTCAGACGTTACACAGACTGTATACTTTTCTGCCAGCGGTGAGGGAGAACAGGACAGACAGCCTGCAGCCACCCTCTCGCTATCTTCCTTCACTCCTTTCTGTTTTTTTCCTCCCTCCATCTCCAGCTGCCATGATACACCTCAGTCTTTTTATCACCGGGTTGTGGCAGCTGCTGAACCCATCTCATCCCAGTATGCTTACTAAACTGCAAGTTTATAGTGTTTCAGTCAGTATATCACATTGACTAGGAGCTTGGTTGTTTTTTCTCATATCTCTTAGATTTTTTTTTAAGGCATCTGCTCAAAGGAAGGTCTGGAGGGGTAGGTTTTTGTCTGTTGACGTATGACTTCTGCTTCCTGGATAGTCTCTCTAATTGGCAGTTAGAAAATTAAAGCTACTGTTTAGCTGATGAGAATTCAATTTTAGTAGCATTTATAGTCTTGCAGAGCAAATTCAGTAATTGGAAGCAAAGTACTTAATGCTTTAATGTTAAAACTGGGTTAAACCATTTTGTGGTAAAAGTCATTTTGTATATTGTATAACTTGGCTTTTTATTGGACGGTGTATAATTAATACAATAGAGTAGAAGCTGCATTGTTAATGTACTTCAGCTATAAATCTTCACAGCTAATTTCTTTGCCTGTAATTGTCTTAAAAATTAGTTTTGGCAACAAATTAATCTTTCTTTTTATTAGTTGTAGAGAGACTGCTGTGATGCCCTAAGCAGTGCATTGAACAATATAGTTATGCTCAAACAATATACGCTCGAGTTAGAGCTAAAACCAGCTGATATAGTACTACTGTAGGTTCAAATTAAATGGTAATTGATTAGGCTCATTAACATTGTGTCTGTTTTCTTTTAAATAATGCTGTCATACTTCCTCATTTAAAAACTTCCTCTCTCTTCCTCCTCTACCCACCACCTCTCTCTCAACCCTCTGCGCTGTCTTTCCACGCAGGCTGGTTTCATTATGTGCCAGGGTCTGTCAGCTTTTTAACTGCCCATCTCTTCCCTCTCATCTGTCTTTCCCATCTCTCTCAATCCCTTTTTCCATTTCCCCATACGTTTAGTAGCATCCAGTCCCCATCACATCTCATTTCCTCCTGTCATTTGCTTTGATTCCCCAAGCCAAACAACTGATACTCGGCCAGTCATCTTTCCCCATCTTCTCTTCCTTTTCTGTGTCCACCCATCCTTCACTCTCTGAGGGAAATGTGCTGCACTGATCCACCACTGACCAGGGCAGGAATTTATTTGGGCGCCAACTTGGCACTTCCTTGATATGTGCTCAAGGGGTTGGTGGCCATCTCATTTGGACATATTTCTGTCAGCTTTTCCTCAAATCCTCTTATCATTAAGATTCATTACTAAAACAATATTGTTGACCTGCTTGCAAGAAACCTCAGTAACCTATCAATTATTTTTTTAATGTAAGGTGATGGTTGGGTGAAGACCTCTCTTAGTCCTTGACGTAGGACTTTCAGGACTTACACTCAGGAGACAGAGGTTCGTGTCCCGTGTGAAACCAAAAGTCAATGGTCACTTTTTGAAATGAACCGACTTTTACGGACCTAAGTCTGTGAAGTAGTGACCTTTTTCTGCAGTTTAATTAAGTTTAAGTTTTCATTTCCGTAGTTTAATGGGATTCATTTTAAGCCTATCCCTGATGATTTCCTAGGGCTAACTAAGTATTTGTGTTGCCTAAACTTAACTAGTTCCCTTTCACAACGAGAACTCTAACTTTAACCAGTGGCTGTTATGTTAAATAATAACGGTCACATGATTAAAACTGCCACTGTCACGTTTAAAACGGCAACACATTCTCATGAACGGGTTCGTACAATAACGTATGAAAACTTATGCACAACATTTTGTATGATAGCCTACAAAATGACGTCAGCTGTCCGTTCATATGTCGATAAGTTTAGCGGTCTTTGCAGTTAAATTTACCTTAGAAAAGGTTATTGTGAGCCGGTATGGGTTACTGTGAGATGCTGGTCGTTTCAGAGGCTGTTGCAGTTTGAGTTTAGCACCTAAACAACTAGTTAAGATTAGACAAAAAGATTGTGGTTTGGTGTAAAACACACACAACACAAACACAAACACGTACTTCCTGGGTGAAAGTCTTGTACTTTCCCTGGGACACAAATTCTGCTCCCTCGCCTGAAAGCCCGGTGTTTTATGACCCACCCAGCCACCCCGACCTCGTTCCTACGCGGACCAGAGCGCTGATATACAGCAGCAGTCAATGTGGTGCGTACAGCAATAAATATTTTGAATAGATACGAATTACGAATCAGAATGGTCACATATGTTGTTTTGAGAGTTACCTATTTTGACAATTAGATATGAGGATGTGTTGTCTCATTTTAACCCTTAGTGAGCAGGATCATTTCTTAGGCTATCGTAGAATGATTTGCTATGCCAGCTGTATTTTCTCTTTCTTATGCAAAGCTTGTTTTTAGTTTTTTTTGTCAAATATACCTCCATTTCTTCGCAAAATTTATTATAAATGTGCACCTTATAGCTCTACTAGAAAATGCATTTCCTGCAGAAAATGCGTGGGAATGCTGAATAGCTGAATTGCTAAAGCTAAACTGGATGAATAGCTTAAATCAGTAAAAAGAAGTTGAAGTAGTGAGAATAGTTGAAAAAGTATGAATGGTTTCAATTAACATGAATTTAAAAATTAAAAAGTTGAATAACACCACTAATATATAAAATAATTTATTTTCTAACTGAAATTATGAGAAAGTCTGGAAGGCTTACAAATGCTATGAGAAACAGAGATGAAAATGCGGAAATATGAAATAAATTGTTTGAAAAATCTCAAATGGATTGCACTGCACTGCTGAAAAACTTGAAAGTTGAAATGTAAAATTGTCAGTTGGAAGCTGAACTGCATTACCTTATTAACCTAAGAGCTGAAATACATTTCTAGAAAAGCTGGAAGCTAAACTAATACTGTCAAAAGTGGAAGTTCAAATAAATTGACTAAAAAGGCTAAAAGTACAAATACTTTGTATTAGTATTAGACATATCCATTGCATAGAATAAAAAACCATGACCCTAAAGAGCTGGGAGGTGAATATATTGCCTGAAAAGAAATAGGATATATACATGGATAAAATCACAAATCACAAATGACACGGGAGGGAGGGAGAGAGAGAGAGAAAGACAGAAGGAGAGAGGGATAGAGAGACAGGAGGGAGGGAGACAGAGACAGAGAAGGAGGTAGAGAGACAGAGACAGGGAGAAACAGAAACAGACAGACAGACAGACAGAGACAAACAAACAGAGACAGGCAGACAAACACAGACAGACAGAGACAGAGAGAAACAGAGACAGGCAGACAAACAGACAGACAGAGACAGAGAGAAACAGAGACAGGCATACAAATACAGACAGACAGAGACCGAGAGAAACAGAAACAGACAGACAGAGACAGGCAGACAAACACAGACAGAGACCAAGATAGAGAGAAACAAACAGACAGACAGAGAGACAAGAGACAGATGGAGACAGGGAGAAACAGACAGACAGAGACAGGGAGAAACAGACAGAGACAGACAGATAGAGACAGGGTGTCTGTCTATCAGAGACAGACAGACAGACAGACAGACAGACAGAAGTGGGACGCAAAAGATGTAGACTAATGTTCATATTACTGCCTGTAGTATTCAATTCAACTGTCTGTGAAAGTGTTGTCATGGTAACGTATGACCAGTGAAAACACCCTTTGAAGTCTGTGATGAGATCTCTTTCATATTTAATCAGGTTAACGACCTTGTCACCTGCTGAAACTGTCACCTGTTGTGCCACACTGTAGCTATTCAAAGACACTGAGAGCAAGCTCTCAAATAAAGGCTCAGACTGCTAAAACGATAAGGGGTATCAGTGAAATGATGTAATCGTGACCACCACAAGGCCTTTGTGAACGTATTCATGTAAAGTTTATGTTGATAAACTTAAAAATGTGGGCATATCAGCGATTTAAAAAAGTGGTTCTCTCTGCGTTTCGCTCAGAAATGTGGAGAATGTTAAACAGGGCAGCGAATGGAGGAAGATGTGGAACTCTTGTCATTTGGAAGTTCACCGAGCCGAAAGTATACATCATATCGCATAACTGAGCACATTGACTGAAACTAGACAAAAATACCTACGTTTTGATATATAAATTGTGTATGACAAGTAGATATTGTGGGCGTGAGAGCAATTTATAGAGAAGGAACAAAGAGAATTTTTTAAGGCTCTGTGCTCTGGCGATGACATCATCCACTCTAGCTGGCGCAACACACACTCATTAGAAATGCAGAAAAATCATGAAATGATCACTAAACTTAAACAGCTTTTTCACAAAAACTGTAAAACATATCAAATTGAAAAGATATAGCCTAATACATGAAGCTTTTGTGAACATTTTAAAGTTTGTTTGGTGTCTGTAGGTGAAAGTACAAAGGAGCTGAATCTTTTGGGAGCGGAAGAAGATTTTAAGGATTTGCAGCATGCTCTCATTGAGTTTAATGTTTATAAATAAAATGTTTAAACGCTTAATATTTAAAAAAGTATAAATAGTAGAAAACACCTTGAAGAAGTCCCATCATTAGCTGAAAGAGCTGAACATTTTAAAAGTTGAATGGTTTTAATAGCTGAAAGTATGCAGACGTTACAGAGAGTCAAAAAACGTACGGAATAAATAAGAAGAAGACGACAGAAAAATAAAGAACAGAAAAACAATAGTTGGAATGCTGCTGAATCAGCATTTCCACTAATTATGGCTCAGACTTGCTATTGTAAGATACACGGATAAGAATTGTGGGAAAAAGAATGTTCTTTTTGCCCCCAATTTTCCCCATTCAATAAACTAAAACTATCATGAAACATTTTAAAATTAGAAGCCTCAGAAGCCAGCAATTTCCATTAACAGCTGCATCATTCCTTAGATGGAAAAAAGAAAGAACAATGGGTCTCTCTCTGTATGACTTTGTTGTTCCATTGATTTTCATAACACACAAATACATGTCCACCACGCCTCCTGCTTTTCCCTCTCATCCAGCTCAAACTGGCCTTTCCCAAACTTTCCCTAACTACTGTTCCATCGTTTCTCTCCATGTTTTTATGGTCTTCTACATTTTCTTTTTTTTTTTTTTGTACTCTCAGCAGCTACAATTAAAGCAGCTGCCACAACTTCATTTGCCAAGGAGACCTGTTGGAAACATTTACACTTTGAAAATGATGGAGGGAGAGGGCAAGAGACAGACAGGGGAAGAGAAAGGTGAAACTACAATAGCAAGAGGAAGAGAGACAAAACAAGTTAGAAAACAGGAGGAGACAGTTGAAAGAGTGCGTGGGAGAGTGATGGTCTAGGGAAGTGTTTCTCAACGGGGGTGGTACACCCCCCCCCTCCCCCATGGGGCTATAATCCTAACCCTAACCGGGGAAGCAATATTTTGGAAAGGGGGGCATTGAGGTGCTGGTGGGGTTTTTTTTGTTTTAAGGCGAGTTTACCCCAAAGATTCAAAACAATACAAGTTTACAATTTAAACTACTTGCAAAAAATAGTTGTCTGCAACATTAAAACCAGTTTGTGCCACTGCGACTGGACAAGACGGTCTAGCGAAGCTCTTCTTCTCTTTAGTATTTCTGTCAGCTTCGTTTGGCCCAGCTCCGGTAAGAGTAAGAGTAAGAGACCTGGATAATGGATAGGGGGCCACTGGCCCAAAAAAGTTGAGAACCACTGGTCTAGGGGGACCAAAAATTCATAGCAGACTAAAAAAAAATTGAAAAATGGATGGAACGTAGAGAGCATGGCAGCGATGGAGGAGGGTGGATAGAAAGATTTGAACAGAGAAGAATGAGGCGGTAGGACAAGCTCTAAATTGGCTGGAGGAGAAAACGGATGGACGAACGACACAGTGGGGAATCAGAGGAAAACCACAAGTCAAAGCCAAAATATTAAGGACTAGAAACAACCCTGTTAACACCACACCAAAATCCTCATTCTTTGCATGAATCAACTTGAGCCTTTTAGCTTGTCAAAACAGGCGGTGTTTCAGGCATGTTTTCTAGTCATCTGTCTCATGTGAATCTTGATAGATAAACTTTTATTTTAACCAATACAGCAGTCTACACCGGATGTGTAATTTTTTGCTTTTGACTTGCGCTTTATGCATGTATTGACCTGAAACATATTTTATGTTCAAGTCTTGTTTTTCCCGTTTCACACAACTATCTTCTGTGATTGTGTATTGGGCACTGCCAAAATGCACGTTACCGCCACCCAGTACTGTTCCTGAATGCATCCTGTGGAGACACTGACAGAGGACAAAAGCAGCTGCTGCGCTGCTGATGTGCTGCTTTAACTATGGCACCTGTGTACACACCGTGTTTGACTAAATGGTGTAAATCCAGTTCATTTTTCATACTGCCAAGTGCCATTTTATCCACCAGTCTACATGCTCAGCAATCAGGAGTTGGAACAAACTTGTGCTATTGCTGCTGGCTATGTAAAGATCATTAAGTGGACTTGTATGGTTTAGTATTTTTAAACGTATAAACAGAAATATGTGCTTCACAGATGATAAAAAGCAAAAGATTGTTGGAAAAATTAAACTCAGTTTTTTTTATTATTAAAGAAATATTAATGACACTGCAATCAAGCTCACAATTTTTATCTTATTGGCAATCAACATTGCACCCATAAAAACCATAGGCCTTGGTTGTTTTAATATGACCAACTGAAAGAGAATCATTATTATTATTTTTATCATGAATTATTGATCCATAATATACATTACACTTTTAGCTTCATTAAAGATTGTGAGAATATCGCACAGCTAAGTGTAATTGCCTTATTTGGTTTGGTACATGGCACATGGCAGGCTGTTGTAGCCTTCATCAAATAAACTAAATGCTTATGCTCTGAGGTATCACCAAATTAGCTTTGGATAATTAGACACCTCAATGCCTAAATCCCACTTTAACCCCTGGATATTGCCAACATTGTTACTCCGCCACAGCACAAAGCGCATACCTTACCATATCCTTGGTAACTTGCTACTTGCTGCTTGTAACAGAGTCATTTCCCAATTTGGGATTAACCCTCCGGGTCAAATTTGACCCATTTTCAAAAAGTTTCTATATCAGAAATGTGGGATTTCTTTCAAACAAATTGTCAAAAAGAAATAAGGTGGATGGTTCCCTACAATGCTCGTCACAAGTAAAATAAATGATCAGTTAACTACTTTAATTGAATTTGGGTGTTTTATTCAATTTTATAGCATTTAAAGAAAATAATTGATGACATAACGTTAGAGCTTCAAAAACGTCGAAAAAAGGGACAAAAACATCTGGAAACTTTTGAAAAACATCGGGTATAGTGATAAAAGTTTTGAAAAGACGACCAAAACCCAGAAAACCCAGACCCAAAAAAATTAAAAACTGCATGGTCGATGGGAAGACAACACAAGGGTTAATAAAATCTATCTATCTATCTATCTATCTATCTATCTATCTATCTATCTATCTATCTATCTATCTATGTGGGAGTTTCATAGGCTTGTTGATTAATTCCAACAATCAGCCTTGCTGTATACTCTGTTTTGGAAGAACTCTCTGCTTTTAGGAGTTGATTACTGTTATTGAATTTGTTTTTCTTCCACCGTAGCTTCCAAATTGGATGCTGTGTGGCATCTGACATTTGGCATGTTGTTCCCCAGGTCTGACCGCGATCACGACTCAGGCTTGGCGTGGCTTCTATATATGGATCAGCCCCTGCATATTATGGACTCAGCTCAGGCCAATTAGCTAGCTTACTTGTCTCCTATGTAAAAATGTGACTGTGCTATTTAAGTCAATTACAGGTCACTGTACCGCAAAATGTCAACTGAAGAAAGAAGTTGCTGTTGTTGCAATACTGGATGGTAACATTGACCTCATGCTTCTTTAATACTTGTGTCCTCTTTGACTAAACTGAATTCAGTAGGAGCTCTCACATTTAGTGATATAATTACAGACCAAAGGCAGCAGGCCAGATCAGAGCTTAGAATATTAATGTTTAAACTATTTGCTTCCATTGCAGCGTTCCAGCATGACCAAGATACTGTTACTGCTTTTTTTAAAGAAGGGTGACAAAAACACAAAGAAGCAAAGAAACCAAATAGAGTTTGCATGCATAGACATGGGTGTGTATATTCTTACCTGTGTGCACACATGCACCTTGGTATAATATCATTTAGTAACACCTGGACTGGCCACCAGCAAAGCAAGTAATCAGCACCTGCAGCAAAAAAGAGAAATTAATAGTTGGTGAGGTAGGAGTTGAAATAGATTACAGGCAGTGCTGAATGAATAAGTCTTGAGTTTAGACATAAATACTGGGACACTGCACCAAAGTTTGTCCTGCACATTCATCATAAAACTAAGAACTAAGTTTGACTTTAGACTTTATGTTCACATTCTGCACAATGATGTACGCTTTCTGCCTTCTTTATAGATTGGAAGGGAGGGGGACTGCAGATGTACAGAGGGAAGATGGATGAACGAATGTCAGCCATCCTCTGTTGGGGTTATCCGAGGAGGCATCTGAAAAGGCCACCCAGAGAAATGGGTCCTAAAACTCCCATCGGTCATGGTCCAACTATCTGCTTACAAAACAACCCAGTAACCCAAATGGTATACAAATGTCAATGTTGTCACTTCATCAAAAATATTGATATTAATATCTAGTTTGGAAAATTGATCGAAACACCAAGAAGAGGGGTTTCTCTTTTTTGAAGAATGGTGCACTGCTGCACAGGACATTTGGGGCCCTATCTTGCACACGGCGCGGCGCAAAGCCCGACGCAAGTGTGTTTACTAGTTTAAGACCGATGCAGTTGTCAATATTTCCCGTCCTGCGCCCACGTCGTTTAAATAGCAAATGTACCTGCGTCCATCTGTGTGCCCATGGGCGTGCCAGTCTTATGCTAGGCCTATTGCTATCTTGAGGCAGCGGAAAGTGATCGTGCCATTGACCAACAAAAACCTGGTCTAAAGTCAATAACGCAGCATTTCATAGTTATTTTAACAGCGCATTAGCAAAAAGTGCCTAGGCTCGTGCACAGTGCGCACACACTATGCTTGTTACACACAGGGATGCGCAGCAGCACACAAACATGCAGAAGATTAAACATAAAAATATTACAATGTGAAATAGTATTATGATATGATCTGCTCACGCACTTTCACTTCACACAGGAGCAGATCAGTTTCTTCTCCTGAAAATCTCTCCTTCCTGCTTAACAAATCCGCCATCATAATAGCAATGCGCCAAGGTACAAACACGCCTGACTTTTAAAGGGAATGGGAGATGACACTCTGGTTTATTGCATGTTACACCCAAAACACACCTACGATTAATGAAGACACTAAGTACAACCCTTCTGAACCATGCGCCTGGCGCACGGACCCTTTTTCCCAACATTAAACTAGCAGAAGTGGATTCGTACACGCCCTAAACGCACCTGCGCCAGGCGCTTCACGGCGTGCGCTTAGATCATTAAAATAGGGCCCAATGTCTTTATTGCTTATGTAAGCAACAATAGCAGTTCATTTAGAAGTACACTTTGTTAAATTGACCATCTTTATTACTGTACTTTGGCCCAGTGCCCAACTGACCACAGGTTGAATACCGGCTGGCAAACTTTAAGGTAGTATAAAGTATAAAGAAATGAATACCAATCAGTCTTCCTTTTCCTCAACTCCAGTGGACCAGCTCATTAGCAAATGATAGAAAGCTATAGTTGCACTGAGCAGCTCCTAAATATACTGTATGGAGATCACACACATGTAGTTCAGGGGAAAGTGTAAGCCATTCTTCATGCTCGGGAAAGCCTGAAACACCAAAGTCAACTGTGGGTAAACTAAAATCTGGACTGCTGCTGATTTCCATCTATTTCCCCCTGTGTTCTAAGGCATCCTGAGGAACTGTGCTTATAAGTCAGTCATGCTTAGCTTGAGTTACAAGAAATGGAATCAGATTGAGTTTGACTCCCCCTGACTGCAGAAATGTCAAAGCAGCCAGGATGACAGGTTCACAAACCATCTCTCCATTAAATGAGTGACTTGTGAGTGCATGTGACCTTTGTTTACAGGCCTTGAGTTAATCGCTGCTCTCCACAAAACCGCACCGGCACAGTGCCGGGACTGTGGGCAGAGTCTTCATTCCATCAATCTATATTCTGAACATAAAAAGACATTTGCTGTTTGTGCCAACCTTAAAGCACAGGACTTTCATCCCAGGGAGCGGAGTTTGCTTCCCGGGGAAAATGCGTACCTTGATAGTGTTTTAATCCAAACCATGATCTTTTTCCTAAACTTAACTAGATGTTTAGGTGCCTGAACTTAACTTTGTTGCCGCATAACGCTCACTTTTTGTGGCCTAAACTCAACCGTAATGTCCGCCGAAGCGAACGGCAGCTTGCGGTGCTCTGTACCCGGCTCAAAGTCACCTATTCTCGAGTTAACTGAACCACCAACTACCGCTGATACGATGGAGCACCATGCGAAGCACCATGCGGAGCACCATGCAGAGTACCATGCAGAGCACCATGCAGAGCACCATGCAGAGCACCGTAGCCGGCGTTACAAAGCTCTGTAGCAGCCAAACACATCTACTAACTGCTGCTGATGCGACCGAGCTGTGACGGAGGTCTGTAGCCGGCGTCACAAAGCTCTGTAGCAGCTTAAGCAGCTACCAACTGCCGCTCTGCGTCATGGAGCTCGCAGCCAGCATCATGTGACCAGCTGGCGGTCTCTTAGTTTTGTACGATATGTTACGTTTTGGTGTGCATACATTTTCGTACGATATCATATAAACTCGTTCATGAGAATGTGTTGACCCGTTACATCCCAGTGAGCATTTATTTACAGATTTAATGTTCAAAGGACATCTAGTTTAAACCAGGCTAAAATTGATTGAGAAGTCAAAGTTTTTTAGATGTCTAGGATACATTTCATTTAACCCTTGTATGGTGTTTGTGTCTGTGGGACCCGTTTTCAATGTTTGCTAAAAGAAAAATTATGCTATTTATTATTTCTTCTAACTCAAACTCATTGGCCTTGGCTCATTTTCTGTGAAGAACATAAAAAATGACTTATTTTCAATGACTGCACACGGTACACCCCCCCTACACATAACAATTACATATGAGGTGTTCGGGTCTACTGGACCCGAGTGTAATAATTGTGTAATAATTGTAGGTGCTATGAAACTTAACTGTGTCCTCCTCCTAACTGGGCCTGGTGTGTGTGTGTGTGTGTGTGTGTGTGTGTGTCGGTGTCTGTGTCAGTGTGTGTGTGGGAATGTTGTCTTTCTGCACTTGCTATTCCCACACACAGTTACAAAATTGTTACATTTCAAGCACTTTTAACTGTTCTGATTAAGTTCTAAGAAATCAGCACCAAATATGATCAAAAATCTTGTTTCTATTTTTTTTTTTACCTTTTTTATAATTGAATTTCCTTGTTTTCTCACAAAAAACGAAAATGATCATATGATCATAAATCTGATCTCACGGGGGTGAATGGAAAATATGAACCATAAATGATACGTGTCATTGGTAATTGAGCTAAAGTAAACATCTGTTAAGTATTTTTTATTTAAATTGTTATGGCTGTATTGATTTAAAAGCCTAATAATGTGGTGGGTCCACCAGACCCGGGAACATTGGCTGTGTAACAAAAATATGAACACCACACAAGGCAGCATTTCAATGATGTAGGGAATTATGTCTAAAATAAGGCCCTAAGGCCCTAAGGTACAATAATAGGCCTATATAGCCATTGTTTCTTCATCATAATTGTTTATAAAGGATTTATGGCCTGTCAATACACTGTTGACAATAAGAAGCCCATCCAAAAGCAACTAATTTGGTGTTTGTTAGTGCACGGCTGTGGCACACCAGCCTCATTAAACAGTACTGTCACTTCCAGTTGGGAAACAGGAACATACCCAAACAATGAAGGTGAACATTTGCTCCTTGGTAAGGACCAAACAAAACAAAACTGTGATCAATTTTTTTTTTTTTTTTTTTAATGAATTCAACATGACTTGGAGTGCTCCAGTATCACTATGCCTTCTTATCAGTCGTCTGTATATCCCATTAGGATTCTGTCCCTGTAATCCCCAACTATCGTCACAGGTGGATGCTTCCTTCCCGTTTTCACACAGAAACAAGATAAGAAGTTTGGGAGTGCCTCATCTCTATTTTCAAACACTCTCCTGGCTCTTAAGTGCTCAGTGAACAATCAAGATCGTCCGCTGATAGCGTCGCCCCAGCCCGATTTATCTTGATTACCATCCAAAAGCTTGTTTTTCTAATGGGAGTTGGAATTAATTTGTATTCCCGTGTAGAGCAGAGCAGAGTGAAGCAGAGCAGGTTGGTTGGCTTTCAGATAAAGAAAACCTAAAAAAATCTTCAGAGGCTGAGATGGAGGAAGATGGTGACAGGAAGCAAGAATCAGCGACTAAAAAGGAGACAGGAAAACAGAAAAGCGATTGAGATGGGTGACAGAGATTAGAGGGTGACTATCAGAGAGGAGGCCGAGTGAGGAGCGACTCATTAAATTGTGTTTAACTGATTTGTCTCGTTCCCTCCATTTTGCTTTCTCCCGTTGCTGTGAGAAATGTTGTTTCTTGCTGCTACACGACTCCCTTCAAACTCTTCACATCAAGACTTGTTTGATATCTGACAGAGCAGCCCTCTCTCTATATATACCTGTCATGTCTCATGTGCTTCTTAATGTCTCCCACTCCCCTCTCTCCCATTTAACATTTTCCCGCTCAGCTTTTATCACTTTTCTCCTCACATTTCTGTTTCTCTCCAATTCTCTCTCTCTCTCTCTCTCTCTCTCTCTCTCTCTCATTTGACTCAATCTAGTATACTCTATCGAAGCAAATGTTAGATCAAGGTATACTCCTGGAGTACACAACTGATTCAAATTGATTGATTTTTCATTTAGCATATCATTTTAACTTGCTGTGTGTGTGTGTGTGTGTGTGTGTGTGCGCACGTTTCAAGTAGGGTGACCAGACGTCCCCAGTTTCGGTGACCTGTCCCCAGCTGGAGCTGTCCCCGGAAATGTCCCCGGTTTTCACTGTGACTGACAGACGCGAAATTGGAATGAAAGAAACAAAACATTGACCAAATGTATAGTCGTGCACCCTACACACGCAGGCTCAGCCAGAGCAAGCGCTGCTCAGAGATGTTCTAGAATGCCCATATTTTACGATGCTAAAATTACTGTTTATTTACATGGTAGTACTGGTAGGTTTAGCGAACGCAATTTCGCGGACTTGTTATGTTTAAAAAAAGGATCTTAGTCTTTAACAGACAGGTGGACCTACTTAGAAATCCTTTCCATAATGTTGTCAGACACTTAGAATATTAATCTGAGCCTGTCAGTGGCAAAACAAGCACTTTTATGAACGTGAATACAAGCTGGACAATTGTCCTATTAACTTACTGTACATTGTAACTCATTTCGCTGTTACCGCAAATTATAATGTATTCTCATGTAAACTATTTATGTCAGCACAGACATTTTTGTAAATTGCTTAGCCAGTGTATCCCACCATAATGGTTATTATATTGCCAGATTCCAGACAATCCCACTTACAGATATATATCCCACTTACAAATATGAATATATATATATATATATATATTTCTACTGGTATGCTTCCGAGTGACATTAATACAAAAATATGAAGAAAAAACTATTCAACCTGTGTGTGCATAGTTAAAATTCTGAAGTGCAAAATAGTTCAGGCTACAGCACAAATACAATATTTCCATCCATAGATAAGAATAATCAAGTCTTACCTCTGAATTGAAAATCTGGTCACCTTATCTTAAGGGAATCTTAGTGGTTCCCAGACGCCCAGCCAGTTTTTCCTTTCCAGCCACACCGGTTACAATCCCACATCTTAACTCTTGCCACCCAAAACCTTGCAGCTAGGTGGCTTGCCCAGGACAGCAGCAATATGTGTTCCTTTGTAGGAACAGATGTCTTTGACGCTTTGGGTGAATTGGCCCACACTGCACTATGTAATGGCAGCCATTTCCAGACGGAAAGTCTATTAAAAAAAAGGCGAGCTGGCTGCTGCGAGACGCAAAAGGATTCTTTAACCTGCCACCATCTGTCACTGTCTGGATCAGTGGAAAAACCAACACCTTGGCCCCATAAACACTCTGATTATACTTTCTGTAATTAATGGTAGCAAAGCTTTAGTGACCAGTGGCAGGGAGCCAGTGAAGTCACAAGAGAGTCTGGAAAGTTACAAGAGAGATAACATTGAGTACTTTGCTAAAACAAGGCACTTTAGAGAATGCACCACTTAAAGGGTAACTACCATTTTTTTCAACCTGGACCCTATTTTCCTATGTTTTTGTGTGTAAGTGACTGATGGAAACAACAATCTTTGACATTGGTCCAGTATTAAGCGTGAATGCTGTAACCAGCAGCCACAGACCGGGCTGCAATGTAACCCTATGGGGCAAATGTTCAGCATCAGTTTGGTCCACTAAAAGTGCTCATTTTACCACTAACAGGCTTAGATAAATATTCTGACAAAATTATGGAAAGGATACCTTCAGAGATAGACCTTTAAAACCTCTTTAAGACCTTTCTGTTTAACCAGAAACAGCGATGAGGTCGCTAACGCTAAACCCACCAGACTCCATATAAAAAAACAATACTTTTAGCGTGTATAGATAGAGTCAACATATTTTCACATGTAAATCGGTAAACTATCTGTTTATTTCAACCAAAACTAGAGTAGTGATGGGTGGAAAAGTGGAAAGACGACCCAAAACGTCTTTTCATAATTTTATTTTGTTTCTGTCGACTTGGAATGAAGTGTATTTATTTATTTCCATGGAGTCTGGTGGGTTTAGCGAACACAGTTTTGCGGATGTTTTTATGTTTAAAAAAAGGATCTTACTCTTTAACAGAAAGGGCAACCTCCTTAGAAATCCTTTCCATAATGTTGTCAGACATTGAATATTAATCTGAGCCTGTCAGTGGCAAAACAAGCACTTTGTGAAGGTAAATACAAGCTGGACAATTTCCCTTTTAACTTACATTGTAGCTTGTTTCGCCGCTGCCAACGGCAGCAATCTCGCTTAATACTGGACCAATGTCAAAGACTGTTGTTCCCATCAGTCACTTAAAATAGGGTCCAGGTTGAAAAAAAACTTTAGTTACCCTTTAATTAAGTTGCCATTGTCCTCTCGTTTGCTAGTTAACAAGACCCAACCAAGAGATTTTAGGTAGGGTCCAATTCTATTGCTGTAAGTAATAAAGATTAATGTGGAATCATAAGTGCTGATCACCTGTTTGAAAATGTGTTTTTGAGGCAATAGTGTGAATTGTGACGTGCATGAAAAATGACATATTGCTTCTCTTTTTAACTGCAGCTGCTCATTTATTGGTGACACAACGCTGTTCCCAATGTTGTCTTTCTTGTGATTGTGTATTAATATCCTTGGGTCTAATTTGGGCTGAGTTTGGATCCCTTTGAGATTCAGCCTCTATAAACAAAGTGACTGAAAACATCATCTGGTGTGGTAACAACCAAAGATGGAGCTAGATTGCCACACACCACATTATACATGATAACTCATGTTGTGTAAGGAAAGCATTCGGTAGTAAGTACATAACAACCTTGGTTTGAGGATGATTAAATGTCAAATGTCAAATAGAAATTCAGCAGTCTGCTGAATATTTATTCCAGGCTGTGTGGAAGATGATGACACAGATCATCCCACGCCTTACGAGTGGAGGAACCCCGGGTTAACAAGACCTGCTTGTAGACTGTGGATGAGTAATTTGGCTCTAAACCTAAGTGTGTGATTGAGCGAGGGTGAGGTCGCAGGGCGGTGTATACGAGAGAGATGCAAGGACCAGTTTGTACAGACGTTGATGAGATTTGTTAGATGTAATGGGAACCAGTGACCCAGTGAAACCATCACCGAGGGGCAGATCGATACCCAACGGGACAAATGAAAGCAGTGTGTATTTGTATCTGTAAGACGTCGCAACCTGTCAACAAGACACTGAACCCCAAGTTGTTCCTAATGGGATAAGGTAGAAAGTTGCTATATAGATACAGTCATATTTACAATCCATTTACACCCATTCTATACATCACCAAATTCATCTTTGCCCTCCCTCTCTCTTCGCTCCTTTCATCTCTGCTTCTTACTTCACATACGTTTTTCTTCCACTTGCTCTCACTCTGTGTCCTCTTCTTTCTTTCCCACCACTTCATAACTCCAATCCATTATACCATCTCTGCTTTACTCTCCCTCCACCACTCTTTTTATAACAACCTCCATCAATAAGCCTCTAATCCCATCCTCTCCCTCCATCCCTCCCACCCTCTTCTCGCCACCATCCCCTCTCCAGTCGTGACTGAACCCCCTCTCCCCTCGCCTCCCTTCATTTTTCTTCCTTTCCTATAGTTTCTGTCCAGAACACGACTCGCACGACTCTCTGTCCAGAGGGAGCCGGCTCTGGAGACCTTGGGCCATATGGCCACATGGAGGAAAGGAGGAGGTGGAGGGGTGAGAGGAATAACAGAAATGTTGAAAGGAGGGATGGAAGAAGAGGAGGAAAGAAGGTAGTGAAAGCGGCTCCGTGCTTAGAGGAATAACAGAAATGTTGAAAGGAGGGATGGAAGAAGAGGAGGAAAGAAGGTAGTGAAAGCGGCTCCGTGCTTAGAGGAGAAAGAGAGGGATTGAAAAACAGTGAGGAGAAATAAGAAAAACAATTATGAAAGAATGGCAAAGTGTGGGAAGGAGAATGCAGGAATGAATGGTGGAAGAAAAAGAGAAGAGGAAATCAAGGCTCCTTAAAGAGTAGTTGAAGAATTGAAGGGGGGAGAAGATGGATAGAAATAGATTAAAAACAATGGAGGTTATTGTTTGGGGAAAAAAGAAATGAGAAAGAGGTCTGTCTGTCTGTCTCCACTTTTAACTTTTATCTTGGTTAATTTGCTGTCTTGCCCAAGTCAGGAGACAGCAAGTAAATATTGGAACTGTAATGAAGTACACGCACACACACACACACACACACACACACACACACACACACCTGTGTACGCTGAATTTTACACACTGAATATTCAGAGTTCAGTCAAATAATGTTATCATGCATAAACAGCAAAAGTGGCTCTGCTCTCACTCTACTTTTCTCCATGTTTCTTGTACTTCCTATGCTTCATCCTTCTCTCTGGAGCCACCTCTTCTTACACACACTGTACATCCATGCATAGACTCGCTTTGCCAGACCCTCCTCCAAAGCATGCCGACTCCACACAGCATTCAGGGATGGGAGGAAAACGTGCTCTGGTTTAATGGCATTTCTTTAAACCAATCAGAATCGTCATGGGCGGTGCTAAACTCTGCACAGAGAGCAGCAAAATAGTAGTGCGAGAGAAAACTCAGATTGGACAGATAGTCTAGCTATCTGTCTCAGTTTACCCAACAGAGATCTGAGGAGCAGTCAACAATAGTCCTCATTAATCCATCGAATTTAAAATTCCAACACAAAGAAAGCAGAAGGAAACGGAAAATACATGCATCCGGCGGAATTTCCTGCAGCACCGGAGCAATCCCGGAAGTGGAATGTCAAGGATATAGACTAATCCATACATTACTTATGAGCACTCCCATTTACATAATCCATCACCCATGAACATAACCCTGAATCTGCCAGTACACTACGGTCCAATACCTAGTTTAACCCTAACCTTAAATGGGTGACTTTGTGAGGAGCTAACCATGAGAAAGGAACGTGTCAGCAGCAGAGGGATTTTCAGAAGCAGATAGTGGAGATGCAGCATCCCTTCAAGAAGTACTTTCGGATGTCAGGAGACCAGTTTGATAGGTTACCAAAAATGCATTAACTGCGATCCAACTGATCCTGCACAGCAGCTGATAGTACATTGACTGACACACAGCTACACTGTTGTTGCTCACATATTCTCTGTATTCTTGCTACAGGTAAAGTTAATTCATGAATGCAGAGTTCAGCACTTTGGAGCATCCTGTTCGATGGGACAATCAAGAGGACGGCCATGCAGTTTGGGGATGGTCTGTGACATAATGGAAAAAACAACAACCTTGAAAGCTCACAACTCGCTGGTCCTCACAAAGATAGAAGTACAAAAGCATACCCCTAAGACCCCATTAAAATATAAACTGTAACTTCTCGGCCTCTGTTTCACACACACACACACACACACACACACACACACACACACACACACACACACACACACACACTTCCATTAGTTAGAAAATCAGTTTAATCACCGTCCCCCCTGCAGTCCAGAGAAGCACAGCTAGTCTTGCATCTCTTTAACAGTCATTACCTCAGTCATATCAACATCAACATTTAAACATGTGTGCACATACATGAACAGATGCGTGTAGCCTACTCAAACTCCTAACAAATAAAATCCATGAGCCGAAACTCATAAACACATCCATAAACATGTGCACACATTGGCTGTGAACACCAGCACACATTGTAGCCACACACAGTAGCCTTGTTGCCTGGTAATAACACTTTTTTTTTTTTTTTTCATTTTTAGGATAATTATTTCTTTGAACAAAGTGATGAGAAGATATGGAGATGTGAAAGAGAAGGGGAGGGACAAAGAGATAAATTAAAAACAATCAGAAAATGAGACAGCAGCAGATGAGCAGAATGCAAATGATGGGTAAGTGAAAAAGTTTGAAAAACTCATTATGGTGACAGAAAAACAGACTGAGGAGAAGTGCAATGCGTGTGCAGTGACTGATGATGTAGACTTGAAAGAAAGTCTTTTTTTCTCTCGTATTGACGTGAGCTATTCCCGTCATGTGTGCACTGTACACAAAGAGAAGTGTCACTTTCAGATATTGACACACTGCCAAAGCTGTTTCAACAGAAACCATTACGGCTGAGATTTTCTATTCAGCTCAGATTTTGAATTAATGGTTATCGAGTAGCAAAATTGAAATAAACTCTTAAACAGCCCTTTGAATTGAACTGTTGGAAAAAAAAAAATCCTCCAAGTCTCAAATAGGACCACACACACACACACACACACACACACACACACACACACACACACCCACACACCTAAGAATAGAGAGTAATTGGTTGAATTTGCCCAAAATTGTTGTTTGGCAACTGACTAATTCCTCACTGACTTCAATTCAGTGGTTCTATATCAATTTGGTTTTGCCACATTGCCAATTTTGCGATAGATAATTGATAACTCTAGACACAGACACACACACACACACACACACACACACACACACACACACACACACACACACACATACAGTATTTTTAATGGATGAAAATCACACACCAGCATTTAAAGTATCCCTCTCATTATTTAACTTCACAAACACCTCATGGGAGACATTAAACTGCACCTGCTTTAGTCCTGACCTTTACTCAATCATTTCCACACATATTAACTTGGCCCTCTGTGTCTATAGATTTGAAGTCTAACATATTGATTAATTATTCTTAAGAGCCAACCTGGGAGCCCGAGGGCTGGTGACCTCGCCACAGCCCTCAAGTCGTTTCCCATTGTGACCCCGTTACTCTCGAGGCCCGTGCTCTTTGATTGGTTTAGAGCTTCCAGCCTCACTAATTGGCTATTTGGCACGACAGATGACTTTTCATTTATTTGGACGGGTGGTAATTTGAAGTCTTTGGGAAGCAACAGCTCACAAGCTCAACAAGGAATATCGGAGAGAGGAGAACAATGAGGGGAGAGAATTCTAATTATGTGGATGGTGTTACTCTAAAGGGCACCGGTTTGATCCCTCAGACTGGTTAGAGGGTGTGTATGGGGAAGAATGGAGAGGTAACTAATTTCTCTCTTTTTGCAGATGCGATTCAAGTGCTACTAATAAAAAAGTTTTTAATCCCTTGGTGCTTCATTGTTGTTCACCAACAATTACAGTGGTCTTTTGAAAATTCCTCTCCATTTGTATTTCCAGTATTTTTGGTAATGTTTTTTTACACTTTTTTCTACGTATTGAGAAAGCATGAATTAACATATCTGGCAAGTCCAATGATTCTGATACCGAATGTAAAGGTGCTGACACATCAAGCAGACGGCAAAGAACTAGTGGCGACGAAGGCCAACTGTGACGTTGCTTCAAGTTGCCTGTGTCTTGGCCAAAAATGTTCCCTTCAACACAGCACAAAAACTACAGGCAACAGCCAAGTAGCATGTACGTTCTGTGCCTGTGTGAGAGGAAATAACTCTCCATGCCAGAAGGCAGCTGTAATCTGTTCGTCATTCAAAAAGGGAAACCGAATATACAAACCTTTGCGATGACAGATACAACATAACAGCGTTTGCCTGAATCAGCCAGCATTCCCTCTGCTTCACTGCCTGCGACATGCAGATGCTAAATTATAATAAAATAATGTCTAAAAGATTATTTCAGGGAGACACTTGAGGGATTAGAGAGAAATACCATCTGGTAATATATTTATTAACATTTGGCTGCCATTTCATGTTCGTCATGTTTCTTGTTGTTCACTTTTTTGTTTCTCATCCATTCTAAAACTATATGCCAAAACAAATTTAAAGCAATCATGAAATCAAGGAACACCTGCTAACGACACTTGAAACAAAACAGAATCCCATGGCGATGTATACCTCTTTCAGTTCAATCTGAGCAAACAGCCAGTGACTTAGATCACATTTACATTTTAGTCATTAAGTAGACGCTGTTGACTACCTTAGAGTGGCTTACAATGAGGGCAACAACAGAATCTGCTTAAATTATTTTACTGCCAACATCAATCATTAGTGAGATGTACAGCAGTCAGAAACCCAACATCCTGGCAAGAGATGAAACAAATACTCCTGTTATTCCCCTGACATATTCATCCATGACTAATTTATTGTTGAAATGGATAAGTGTTAAGAGGACAAGGGAAGACCAGGTGTAAGTCATTGAAAGGGTTGTGGAGAAGATGAAAAATTAAGGAGGGTAAATGTGAATGGTAAGAAAATGTTCACTCTTCACTTTCAAGGCAAATTGTAAATTTACGCTTTAACATAACGACTGATTCTCAATAACTAGAATCTGGGAAATGGTTCTCATGCACATTTAGAGAGGTTTATTTAAAATGACTCCTTTAGTTGGCTTTTTTTCTGGCCAGGTTAGAGCAAAGCTATTTGAATTTGAAATGATGTAGTTCTGCTGGCTTCATCAGACTAAGATCTCCAGCAGCCGCGTGTCAAGTGGCTTGGATAAAAATGAACACCTCCATGGTACTCTGCTGATTGACCCCTTCAGGTTGGCAGTTAGGTGATTTCCCAAATTAAGTAGCTCAGCGTCCACAAATTAGGTTACAATGGATAAGTAAATCAACAGATCGATAGGTGCAGCATCCGCACTGATGCCAGAGTTGTACCATACTGTTGTGAAGTACTGTGGTGAAACTATCACCAATGGTTATGAGCTTTGGGTAACAGTTGCTAGTTGTTTAAGCCGCTACAGAGCTTTGTGATGCCGGCTACAGACCTCTGTCACAGCTCGGTCTTATCAGCGGCAGTTAGTAGATGTGTTTGGCCAATACAGAGCTCTGCGACGCTGGTTACGGTGCTCCGCATGGTGCTCCGTCATATCAGTGGTAGTTCGTGGTTCTGTTAAATTAAGCTTAGCGTTAGTTCATGCAGGACACGGAAGTCATACGCCCAATAATTGAATTATCATTCCTTTCAGACACACACATCAATCACAGCCATTCTCACATCAAGGCGGTCCTTTTAATACCCCGTTTACACATACATGGTTATTTTGAAAAACTGAGACATTTCCCTTCGTTTGTGCCCTTTGTTTACACGCAAACGGAGAATTCGCCTCAGAAAACGATTCTTTCTAAAAACTTCAGCCAGAGTGGAGATTTTGGAAAACTTGGTTTGCACGTTTGCATGTAAACTGAGACCAACGGAGGTTTAGGCAGCCGAGGAAGTGAGGAAGAGAAGAGAGAGGACGTAATTTGTTGCTGTTGTTGCTATTTTCGGGATTCTGATTGGTTGACGTGGGCTTGAGCTTCTCGTTACACTGCCAGCTACAGGTTTGGCATGCTCTTGCCGGCATACATACACAGGTACGTGTAAACGAATGCTTTTCTGAAAACTGACAGCATAAATGTTACTCCCTCCTCTCTGGTCCCCGCTACACATGACGCTGCTTCACTCACTGCTGCTGCTGGCAACACTTTGCCTCCACCACCACAGCCTCCAACCTTCCAAATTCAGAGTACTAACATGACTCAAAGTTTAAAATGGTTTTCAGTGTCTTTCTTTTGGCTCACTCTTCTTCTTTTTTTTACCCAGGGGGGTTTCTGCATGGTGCTCCCTGTTTCAGCTTAGCATGCTGCCTGGCTGGTCCAGGGAGCATTATCAAGAGGGGAGCCATCAGCGCCAAGTATAACTGTATTTCCATTTATTGCAATAAATGGTTAAATCTATGACGAGCGTGTTCCTGACTGAACCCGAGAATAGGTGACTTTGACCCGTGTACAGAGCACCGCGAGCTGCCGGTCTTTTTGGCGGACATTGCGGTTAAGTTATGGCGACAAAAGGTGAGCGTTATGCGGCCACAAAAGATATGTTTAGGCACCATAACAACTAGTTAAGTTTAGGAAAAGGATCCTGGTTTAGATTAAAACACTCGCAAGGAACACATTTCCTGAGTGAGTCTTTTGTTTTCCCAGGCAAGCGAACTCCGCTCCCTGGCTTGAAAGTCCTGTGTTTAATGACTCAGCCATCCACCCCCACATCCTCCGCAGCCAGCCGCGTTCTTATGCAGCAGCAGTCATTGGGGTGCATACAGCAAAAACGTGGAATGCGACAAATTACAGTGCTTAACTTTGCGTAGCTTTTTGATGGCCTAGGAACGACTTTGGTTCCCCCAGGAAACCAGCGACTGCCACTGTGACCAGGACCCAGACCAGCGTCAGAAAGTAGATGTATGCATGGATGGAGGGCTGTGTCCACATGCAACAGAACAGCTGTCCGATTAATCACGACTGGGAACTAGAACCTTTAATTTTGAACCAAATAAAACACATTGCAATTCACTTTCAGTAGAGACATTGCTGAGAGAAAAGAAAAATGTGCTACATTTTAAAATAAAACAGCTAGAGGACAAAAAGGAAACTTAATGACAGCAAATGCAAATACAGACACACTTCTCAACAAAGATATGCAAATCCATGCACACTGAAAAACACACATATATACACGTAGATGCACACGCATAGACACACATTCACGCTGTAAAAGATAAGCTCTGTACACGCTATGGTACAATCCTCTTTGAGGGACTTAAACTTTCTCATTACACGTATACATCCGGATTTCTTTCCAGGTGGCAAGATGATGTTTTTTTAGTGAGAAAGAGAGAAAGATAAAGGAGACGTAAAGAAAGCAAGAGAGAGAGAGAGAGAGAGAGAGAGAGAGAGAGAGAGAGAGAGAGAGAGAGAGAGAGAGGCAAAGATAGAAATAAGGAGAGAGAAAAGGAGGGAGTAGTGAGAAGTGGTGAGAAAGAGAGAGACAGAGGTGAGATAAAGGTGAGGAAAGAAAGGAAGCGAGGATGGGAGTGCCAAAAAAGAGGAAGCCATTCACACAATGAACAGGAGTGGAATGTGTTTGTGTGTGTGTGTGTGTGTGTGTGTGTGTGTGTGTGTGTGTGTGTGTGTGTGTGTGTCACTGTGACATACAAAGGAGATTGGAAGGTAATCAAGCATATGGCAGCTGCAGCATAAGGGGAATAATAATGGACTCGCAGTGTACACACTTCAAAATAAACTTTGGGACACACGTAGAAACACACAAATGCGAACTGTACAGCTGCATGCTGAAACACAATAAGTCAGACTGATATCAAAGATGCACCGTCATGCAGGGCAACAAACAGTCTTTGTTTACTGTATACCGTGAGGAGATAAAGACGTGGTCTCGCTCAGCAGATCACAAAGCAAGAAAAGATGATTTGGCATCATTCAGAACCTGCTGAGTTTATGCATTCTGACACAAAATGGATAACACAAGTCTCCAAATGTATTTGTCCATGTGGGATTCTCTTTCTATTGAGCTGTTGGATGATTCAGAAGTCTGAATTGATAGGTTTCTTGGCCTGTTTATGTTGTCTGTGCTGCATTTTTTGTTTTTATGCTGCGCTCTTGGTGCCAGGTCTCTTATGAAAAAAGTGTTTTTAATCTCAATGAGACTTCAAATAAATTAAAATAAAGACAGGACGCCTAATGACTGCATGATGATTTATGTTTTTCAGTGGTGGATTGCATCTTGTGTCTCGTGATTCAAGGAATTATGGGTAGAAACTGATACCAAGTGTGGTGCTTGAACAGTGGGAAGAGGACCAAACAGTCAGTTCACATGGCAAAGTTTGAATATTTCTAGAGTCAGAATAAGGAGGATAAATAAATGCCAGTTGGCACCATGAGTCATTTTTATAAGAGGTACGCAGATGATCTTATGCTGCGTTCATAGACATTGGAAAAACATTTTTTCGAGTGAAAACGTCATCATTCACGTCACTTCCTGTGGGAATCAGAGGTGGGAAACTCGGGCTAGATTTTGCTAGCCGAGTTTCCCAATTGGTGATGCATTGTTGACAACTGACGTTTGATGTAGGCGACTTTGGTTCACTGAACATATTTCAATGACAATAAACTGTTTATTGTGGACAAATACCTCTGCCAAGAAACATACACAGACATAACATGTTTCAAATTATTCATAAATAGGCCCACGTATAAAAAAACAACAACACCTTTCCCGTCCTTTCCTTTCCCATCCGTTGTCCTTCAGATAACACAAACAAACACCTGTCAATGTGCTGTTTGTATGCTCGCATAAGAAAACAGCAGCAAATCTTTTATTATTGTGGCCTCCATGTTTTCACACAACTGATGCTCTGGGCTACGGCCAACCGTTGGTGGCAGTCATGCAACAAGTTGTTATGCCAAACGCCAATATAACAGAAGAAGAAGAACACGCATCCCGACCATGTGAACGCTGGCAGTCGGAAAAACAACGTAATCACGGGGGCGGTCCCTGTTATTCTCAGGTGGCATGAACGCAGCATGAGTTTGAAGGAGGTCAAACATTTCCATGCGGTTCAATGTTTCTGAAAACTAATGTAAATCTATCCATCCATCTTGCTGACTGCCAGGATTAAACTGCTTTTAATCGTCGTCGCCACACACACACACACACACACACACACACACACACACACACACACACACACACACACAGTGTGTTTCACTATCTTTGTGGGGACCCGTCATTGACATAATGCATTCCCTAGCCCCTTACCCTAACCTTAACCATCACAAATAAATGCCTAACCGTAACCCTTACCCTCATCCTAACCATAAGCTAATTCTAACCTTAATCCTATAACCAAGTCTTAACCCTCAAACAGCCCTTTAAACTTGTAGGGTCCAGCATTTTGGCCCCACAAAGCTGTCCGGAGCCCACAAGTACACTGTATTCCTGCTTTTTGGACCCCACGAATATAGTTAAACAAGAACACACAGAGACACACACACACACACACACACACACACACACACACACACACCTTATGACTCAAAGACCTTTTGCACCAGGTTGCAGATGTATTGTGTTGCTATGGAAACGGTGATGCTGGCACCAGACGTGTTTCCATAGTGCCAGTCCAAACCCACTGCTTTGTGGACAATGACATTCACCCACTGAGTGTAAATTAAAACATATCATATATACTGTATAATGACATTTTAACATTTCAAAATGTTTTCATGGAATATGCTCAGAAACTAGATATCCAGAAATCAGGCTTCAGAGATGCCAATCTACCTCTAAACATATAAGGAGGGACAGGCTGCCTTCACTCTGCTATCTTGGCTTGGCGTTACAAACTGAACCATGGCCTGCAGTCGAATACTCAATTTTGCTTAGGAAGGTTCCTAATGGAGTGAAATGACCCGGTAGTAGTTAAGTGGCTGCCATGATAAGAGCCGTTTGAATTGTCTAAGTGATAAGGAAAGGTGCTTCATTGCTTCCTTTGTTACCTCCTTTAGCATAAGATACACTGGACCATCCTTTACGAAAGGAAAGGAGATAATGCCGTCCCACAAGTCCTTGCGGCAGCATCATTTAAAGCGACACATTACCATTGTAGAAATACTAAATTGAAGTAACCCTCTAAAAAAGCAACAACCCCCCAAAAAAGAGAGACTTCCTAAACAAAAAACAAGTAAACCTAGGGCAGGAAGCAGACACGAGGCAACGAGTTGCAACCTACTCTGACCCGATGTAAAGTACTTTTGGAACAATGCAGTTCTGCAATGACACAGATCTTACTGTTTTGGGGAGGAGTATGCATTATGTATCTATTGTGATAAAATAAAGGCTATTGTTGATTGTTGATTGATTGTTTTGGAATTTAGTTTTGGAATTTGGTAGTGTGACAAACCTGAAATTCATGAAGGTAAACACAACTTTCAGGCATTTTGTTTATCATAACAAGCGTTGCTTAAACTATGACATGATGCTGACTGAGTCTATCATTACTACCTACATTAAAAAGATAAGTGAGACCAATTTATTCCTAATTTTATCATGAATCTTATACCTAGATGGTGTGCAGATATGATTTCAAGGCTACGAAGCCAGACATATTACCTATGGATTCTCAGACTTTATTGTCATGATTGTTTCTGCTTGTAGTAACTTTTTAATATTGATGATAATGACTCTAACTCACTTGTTTCTCATGTGCAATTACCACGACGACGCACCTTTGTTCAAATGTTTCACAGCTACCTACTCACTTTTTCTTTAAGATGTTCTGGGTAATTTGTGCAACAATATTCAAATTTATTTACGTTGTTTCTATCGCCTGGCGATGCATTTCATTGCTAATGTGTCTTTGATCTCCTCTGCTACTTGTAAAGTAGTCTGTAGGTGGGATGTCGGTGCATTTTCTCATGTAGACATGCTCACATTAAAAGAAATCTCTGTCACTCTAGCACTCTACTCTGATGGTAAGAGTCTTAGGAGAAAAAGGAAAAATTATGTATTTTCGCCATATGGTTCTAGAGGAAGCTAATGCTCAGCAAAACACCCTCGTTTAAATTATAGCACAAGGGTGCCTGCGTAGCTCACCTGGTAGAGCAGACGCCCATATGCAGAGGTTTACTCCTCAACACAACGGCCGCAGGTTCAACTACGCCCTGCGGCTCTTTGCTGCATGTCATTCCTCCTCTCTCTCCCCTTTCATGTCTTTAGTGGTCCTATACAAATAAAGGCCTAAAATGCCCAATAAATAATCTTGAAAGCCTGAACGTACAACTACAGTCTTCTACTGTTGGATGCCGCACAGCTCTGCTGGGACAATTAGCAGCTGAAGGAGACGAGAATGTGTCTCATTAACTTTCACTTTATAATTGGCTCCTATTTTGTTTGGGATTTGGAAATGCAACTTTCCTTTGTGGTGCCCCCAGCATGCCGCACGGGCCTTCTGTCATTAAATACTGTAGATTCCCTTAAAAAAGGTTATTCTAGGCACATCCATGTCATTTGGAACCACACTCTTTAGGGAGCACTGCCTGTTTGTTATACATAATTGAATTTCTTATGCTCCAAAAGCTGGGGGAAAAAAAATATTTAGTCACCAGGTTCTCTCTGAAGCTTTTTAATTTATGGCATTTTCTAACTTGGCTCATATTGGCACCAGATTGTTACTACAGTCATTTCGAAAAAAAGTTTACCATTACAGGTGTACACTAACAGACATCAGTGTCAATGCAAACTATGTTACATCATGCCATTATATCCAACTTTTATTTTTTGGAAACAGAATACTAGATGCTTCTCTTTCATTATTTTAATGGTGTTACTTCATTTACAGGTACATTTACGTAAATGTACCTGGCAACACTGAATTTGGCTTGAAGCAGACCCAAAACCACTGTGTTAACATGAATCTGACGTCACTTTTCTGGCTTTAAAGCAGCTATGTTTCACTATTTTTAGCTAAGAAAATAAACATGACAAAGACGCACATAAACTGCATGCATAGGACAAAAGCTTTTAAATCCAGAAACAAATGGAGCAATCAGTCCAAGTTTTTTTTTTACCAGTGCAGTAGCTACAGTTCAGTGTAGTACCAAAGAGTATCAAATTATTGCCAAAGCACACTTTTAGTCCCACCCACAAACAGTCATTCATAAGAGCATTATTAGACCTTTGAATCGCTTGACAACATTTGAATTGTGTGTGATGATCTGGTCTGGAACCAGACTAAAACTGGAGGTTTATGCAGGAACCTCGGGATTCATCGGTTCACCAACTCCAGATTGAAAGGCAAAGACTAAATTGCATAGCTGTACCTTGGGAGACGTATTGAGCTAATAAGGCATAGTATGATGATTTAAACGAAGACTCCTGTGGCTCCGAGGCTAATTTTCCAGGTCTCAGTATGTCTAAACCTTTCCTTTTCCTCTCCGTCAAACACTCCTCTGGCCATATTCCCTTATAACCTACAGTGAGTCTTTTTTCCATTTGCCTGTTGCCTCTCTGTGACTGCTTTCCTCTTATTTCATTCTTTGCTTTTGCTCTAAAATCTCATTTGTATACTTTCTTCTCTACCTCGCTCTAGTATATAAGTTTGTTTAGTCTATTATGCCTCTCAGGGACTGTAGCAATTTCATTTGGTCCGAGTTGAAGGTGTGTCGGAAATGGCTCTGTTACCATGCAGGCTGAAGGACTGCAGCTTGCTGCTGTTGTTACTATTTCAAATGTATCTCAGATACACTAATATTAGTATGCTTAGTTTACACTTATTGTTTGGCGGACATCTCTCTTCTATATTTGCTCAATGCTTTCCTGAGGATGCATGGGTCCTTCCTGAATGCCTCAATAAGGTTGGTTTGGACGTCGTAGACGTTTATTATGAAGCCAAATATCAAGAAACGTAGCAGGCTGTTTTCATGAACCATTCATGCATATAGCTACGCAAAGTAATACACTGTTATTTGTATGTCTTCCATGTATTTATTACTGTATGCCCCACATTGACTGCCACTGTAGACAGTGAAGATCCAAATCCCAAACTTTTTCTAATCTTAACTAGTCGTTTTGGTGCCTAAACTTCTGTCGTCTGACAGTCAAGTTTTTGTGCCCGGTACCCGGCTCAGAGTCCCCTTTTGTTGGCTAAACTTCGTCACTTGACCGGTCACTGTAATTTTGTAAAATATCAAAGGAATTGTTGTGCATAAGTTTTAACGCTATCAAATGAACCTCTTAATAATAATACGTTGACCATAAAAAAATCACACAGCCCAATATATTTTTTTATGTTCTGCCTCCATCCCAGTATCCCTTTGAATTACTTCTATACTTTCCAAATACGTGCGTCACAACTTACTATACAGTATGTCCAATGCCAACATGCAGTGGCAATGCAGGGGGTAGTGTGTCCTTTAGGTAGCAAGGAGGTAAAGTCTGGGGATCAGGATGGTGGATGGAAGGATCTGACTTTCATGCAGGCATCTCTGTATCAAACAATAAATGTAATCTTTCCCTTATCCTAACCAAGTGTTTTAACTGTCTTACCATAACTGTACCTTAACCATAGTGTATTTGCCATAACTGTGATCTTTTCCTAATCCTATTCACACCATCCATGTGCACATATTGTATGTGCACAAGGATTTTGCAGAATCGTCCAATTTCGACGTTCTTGTCGGGAGATTGGTTGCCTTATGTCCACTCTGGTCACGTTATTTTATTCTAACTGCATGCAACTGTTTGCATGGGAAGAATACATTTTGGGGAACATGATGCCACCTGGATTATGATTTTCTTCATCATATCAGACCAAGTGTTCATGTTGAACATAATGTGTGTAAAACGTTCAACATTTTTTAGTTGGTTATTCACATAGTATGTGTGTGGCCATTGATGGAGTACTCAAGTCTGACTCAAGTCTCTATTTTCTGGACTTGTGACTTGGACTCACGCAGATCCTTTCCAATGTTTGAACCTGCCAGTGGATTCCATTATCCATTCATTTATTAATCCAACATATCCTATCACCAACTCTCTTATTGTTTTTGTCTGATATCAGAGTATGCTGAAAGAATACACCATTTCCCAACAGAAGCAGAGCAGATTTCACCAAGATTTGATGTTCCCATGGACTAAAATGTATGGTTCCTCCTGTAAATGGACACACATTGTAATCAAATACTTTACTTTTTTAATCATCACACACATGTTCTGGCTTTGTACTGACTCGCAAAAGCTTTAGGTCTTGCCTGTGTGTGTGTGTGTGTGTGTGTGTGTGTGTGTGTGTGTGTGTGTGTGTGTGATGAAAATAGGGAGCTTCATTAATACTGGTCATTAACAGGCCCTAAGGGCTGAGCCAGCAAGAACACACCACTGGGCTAAATGAGACACCAAATGGAAACGCTCTCTCTTTTTCTATTGTAATGTCTCTCTCCCTCTCATTCCCCTTCTGTCCATTTATCTCTGTCTCTCACTGCACTTTTTCCATCTCTTGGGCCATCTTCCATCTGTTTGTTTTTTCCATGGAAGATGAAATTAGCGGAGAGTGGAGAGAGGAGGGTAAGGGAGAGATAATAGATGAGAGAGGGGAGAGGAAACATGGGAAGAGGATGAGAATGAAGAGGAGGAAGATTGCGGCGAGGAGGGGAAGGAAGAGGAGATAAAAGGATGAAAGAAGAGACGCGAATGGAGAAACTCAAGAACAGATGAGAGAAAATAGAAAAGGAGGGGGTGAGAGGAAAGGATGGAAAAGGAGAGATAAACCGATACGACAACAGCAAAGCAGAGGGGAATGTAACGATTTAATTTATCACATCCTCTCCAGATGTTTTAACTTTTTGGATTCATCAGCTTGACATGTTCACACTACAAAGTTAATTGTATTAAAAGCAAATTGTGGGAAATAATTGTTTTTTTTCATGTATGGCAACCAAAATAAAATGATTAATTATCATGAAGTTGATTTTGATTGGCGAGTCATAATGTTTTGAGATATGGCTGTTTATCCTTTTATGCGATAGTACGCAACTATTTTATATTGATGAACATCTGTTACATTCAAGCCATTGCCAAATGAGTTGATACAGAGCTTATTAAGCCTATCAACTCCACAAAACTCTCTCGGTATGGCTATGTTTACAAAATGGTGCCGTCCGGCGACTTTCGCCCGCTGAAGCTTGAGCAGTGTTGGGCAAGTTACTTTAAAAAAGTAATTAGTTACAGTTACTAGTTACTTCTTCCAAAAAGTAACTAAATTAGTTATTCAGATACAAATTATGAAAGTAACTAGTTACTTCAGAAAGTAACAAGTACATTTTTAAATGCTCAAATGTGACCCCACCGTGGAGGTGGGGTCACATTTGAGCATTTAAAAATTCCACCTCTTTAATGGAACTTAAAATACATGTGCATGTTCAATTATTTATGATAAATATGAATAGTATAATAAAATGGACACTTAATACAATACATTATTACCAGAAACAATGTACACAAATCTAAACTATTTTAATGTTGTGTGGGACAAAGTGAGACTAGCCTCCAATCAAATGCCGTGTATGTAGATATTATGTTTATATAGTGGATCGATACAAATAACACAACACCTCAACAGGCCACAACTGGACAAAATTAAATTATGCTTGTTAAGCACTATACCAAAAATAAATAACAAATATATACACTCTTTGTAGTGCAAATAATGTAAGTGGCCTGATTTTTATACTTGTGCGCTGGTGTGTGCGTCAAGCCGGCATGTGTGTGTGTGTGTGTGTGTGTGTGTGTGTGTGTGTGTGTGTGTGGGAGTAGGTGATAGAGCGAGGGAGAAGTGAGAGAGTGATGGCGATTAGCTTTGGAGCGAGTAGCGACTCTACAGTCATATAGTAAGAGAAACAAAGTGTCTCCCCTGTTCTTTCTGACCACGGTGGAAAATCTGGAGCAGGAAAAGTTAACCCTCTCCTTGATTTCATAACGCCATACCTGTCTCTCTCTCGTTGACTGACTCACTTGTGTTGTTCGTTGTGTGTCCGACTATGCGTGCTTTCAAACACCCGCCCAACTCTACCTCTGATTGGCTAACCATGACATTTTACTCAACCTCAGCCAATCGTCAGCATTCATGCGCTTGTGTCGTGCACTGCCCACTAACCAAGGAACAACAGTAAAAAAAGTATTTGCCTCTCGGCTCAGACTCAGAGATCTAGTTGGTTGGATGAAAAAAACAGCTTCAAATATAGTAACGTGCGGCATTTTTTGGCAGTAATGGTAACGGCTTTATTAAGATGGGAAGAGTAATAAATTTGATTACTCATAACTGAAAAAAAGTAACGCTATTAGTTACGCCGTTAGTATTCCCATCACTGAGCTTGAGTGATGCGTTTTACGTCACCACTGAGAAAAAAACAACAGGGGCGATCAGCTTTGGAGACAAAGAGTACATAACAACTACAATGCCGGGATTCTGTACAGCGATGCCTGCGCTCCACACACACAGCTGAGCCGAGATGTGTGTACGTTTAAACACGCAGTACCTGACTGGGAACGATACAAAGAGGATAACCAGTGGCCGCTGGAGCAGATCAACTCACGCTAGTCTCGTTACTGTAAGTAGGCTACAATAAAACCTTTGTGAGTAAGTCAATACTTATCAATGCACTCACCTGTATAGACAGGCATAAACATGTAGAAAGCAATATTTCAATCTGCACTGTCTGCTCAGTCCACTCTTGTCCACCGCGCTGTTTTACGCGAACACAGCTCTACTCTGCAAATAGCTAATTTTTACAAACAAGCTAAAACAAAAGCTGTCTGTTTGTAGTCTAACTGTTTTTTAGTTTGCTGGGAATCTTGAAATTTTGACAAATTCTTATAAATTTAACTGCTGGCTGAGCGAACCATCCTCTCCGCTGGAGCGGTAAATCGATGGATGTATTAAGACCAAAACATATACATGTGGCTACTTAATATGCATTATGTTTGCGTTCTTCATTCTTGATGATGATGGTTGTATTATTTTGCAACAACATCGTTTCATTGCAAATGAGGCATACATGACGAATGCATAGCCTGCTTATCTGTCCATTCATCATTAAAGCTGGGCTTTTCCACGTCAACTTTTCGCTTCAGCCTCTTTGACAGTGACATTCTTACCTGACAACAGCCGTTTCTTTCTGCAAGCATTTTCCACCAATCAGGACGCTGCATACTACAACCATGTTTCCTAATCACAGACTTTAACCATCATTCCTCAGTGAACTGCCTCCTAGTCTGAGATCTTTTTCTACTTATGGAGTTTCCATGTTTTTTTAGGAGTTTGCTCACACTAATACATGTAAAAAAATAAAAAATAAAATAAAATATATATATTAATTCAGCAAGAAAGTGAACATTTCGAACAAGAATAGGCATATTAGGTATAAATTCATTTTATTTTCGGAGTGTCTGCTTAGAAAAATTCTGGCCCTTGGAAAAATGTAGTTGATGACCCCTGCACTATAGCTTTATTTATATATCACTCAGCAGTGCAACAAGTATTTGTTCATTGTTCACTTTAAATTAGAGCTTATTATTATTATATTTATGACCTGTTGGCGGAAAAAAAAACCATTTCAGTTCAGATTTACAAGGTAAAAGGTTAGTTGAGTACAGTCATGATTTTGTGCCAAATCTTCTGTCACAAGAAAGGAAGTTATTTTATGGTTTGAGATTTAGTTTGATTGTTATTTGACAGAGTTGGAATGAAAAGCCAGCAGAGAAAAACATCGCATGACGACATCATTTGTCTGTGCCTTCCAAAACTTAACAAATCACTGTTGATAAAAATGAATCTGTTTTAATGATCTAACAATGCAATAAGGTTTGGCACAAAAGGGACTTGGTTACGTTAAGGGAAAGGTCATGGTTTGGGTTAAAATAAGTACTACTTTATGGGTTCCGTTGCTGTGGTTACAGTAATAACCACGTGGTTAAGAATGGGGGATGATTATGGTGATGTTTAAAAAGAGAAGAAAATTAGATAGAAGGTTGGTTGGAAACAAAATGCGGTTTCTTGTGCTACAGTACCATGTTTTTTTGACCCAATCGTCCACCCTGAAATCTTAATTATGTGGACTTTGTCCTGAAGTTAGAAGCGCAAGCAAAACGTGTTTGGTAGTGAACACAAAGGAAAACTAGTATAAATGTATTTGACATGTGTTGAGTTTAATTCTCCATTTCTTGCTACAAACTTGCTTTTTGTATCCCTTTATTGGCTGCTGCAATATCTCAGTTTCCATATGGAAAAGTTTTCTTTGAACTTTCGTCTTTTTGGGAAGAGGTGGACTGGCAGAGGGTGAGGCACTGGGTCTGGTCTTTGGAGGCAGGAAGGAGGAAAAATGAAAGAAGAGGAGATGGGGGCTTGAGATGACAGGACTGAGGAAAGAATTTGGTCCCAGCGAGAGCAGAAGACAGACGAGAGTGGGGGATAAACAGAGGAAGATGATAGAGGAGGGCCTGGCCTTTGGGGAGTAGTGTAATCTAAAAGCAAGAGACCAGCCCCGGGAAGGGCAAACTGATGAAATCTGACAGAAAGGAGGAAGGAGAAAAGAGGGAGATAATATGGGGAAGACGAGTTGGTGATTGATCATTAAAAAATGCATGGTTGGTTGTTTTTCTTTTACTCTGATGTAGATTTGTATGTTTTCTCTAAGGAAAGTGTTTTTGTGAATTTCCTCATCATTTTTTTCTCTCATCTTCTTGATCCCCTCTCACACACACTAGGTGTGCTCCTCTTAGCATTTCTTTTCTTTTCCAACCAGCAGGTATATAGTGGTAAAGGTTTTGGATCTTTATCAGACCCTTTGGCAACGCTGAGAGGGCTGATTTCTGCTTCTCTAAAGATTGCATTAGACCGTTCAAACCAAAATCCTGCGATGGCTGCTCAGAATTGAAAAATTGAAGTGGTACCAGACGATTGGGCAAAAACAGCACATCTTGAAATTTGGAAACCCTCACAAGTACAAAGGAGGAATACAATACCACAATACAAAACTTGGGCAGATAAGAGTGCGTTGGGGTCCTGAAGGGAGTTGTATGCTGCAAGCAATGGCATGAGCATTGGCATGTGCATATCAGTAATCGAGTAGTCTATATCCACGACGTTCCACTTCCGGGATTGCTCCGCTGCTGCCAGAAATTCCGCCGGATTTCACTCTTTTCAGCCGAATGTCCATTACTTTCCGCTTTCTTTGTGTTGGAATTTTAAATTCCAGTCGATTTATGAGGACTATGGTTAACTGCTCCTCAAAACTCTGCAGGGTAAATCCAGACAGCTAGCTAGACTATCTGTCCAATCTGAGTTTTCTGTTGCCTGACAAACAACTTTTGAACGTTCACGTTTCACCAAAACAAGTTCCTTCCCGAGGCTATTTTGCAGAGGCACCGTGGCTCCGTCCGGCGCTTAGCGCCGCCCAAGACGATTGTGATTGGTTTAAAGAAATGCCAATGAGCTACAGCACGTTCTTCTCCCATCCCGGAATGCTGTGTGGACTAGCCAGACCCTCCTCCACAGCGGAGTTTGCATGCCTGATATACAAGTTGGGAATAAAAATGTACAACTACTTAAATAGTATTTTTGACGATGCAAATTAAACCTATGTTTGAGCAAGTTGCACTTAGTGCAGTATTGTGATGCATATGACTCTCATTTAACACTCAGTGATAAAGTGTTTAAAATTTGTAATGGCCATGGATGGAATGGTTTCTTGTAGCGGCCAGTGTTTTATGGAGTTTTAATCACCATTTCTGCTGTTTTGCTGAGAGATACGGATCCTTGTTAAAGAACACATAACTTCAAAAGTTAAGTTTCTCCAACTCTCCTTCTGCCACACAGTCTGCAGGCCAGAAAGTCAGCATGTCAGACAGTGAGCTGGTCCAGCTACAAGGGATAATCACACACACACACACACACACACACACACACACGCCCATAATCCACTGTTTGTTATGTTGTAGCCGATAGACTGCGCTTGGTGCGCCCGGAGACCCACAGTCCATATTAGATCTGGATGGCTGATCATCCTCACCAATTTACTCAACATTTCTCTTTCTCTCACTCATCCCCCTTTTCCTGCCTCTATCTCCCGTTAACCTTTTATCCCCCTGCTCCCTCATATCTTTTCACCGTGACCATTTCCAGCCTCTCATCCTTTCCCGGCAAGCAGATAGTAACCTGCGGGTGGAGGACAATCTCAGCATGACCAATCAGGCAAAAAAAAAATGACAGAATATAACATTGTGACACAGTGAAATTCAAATGAAATCAGCAGTTTTGAGACGATATTACATTTACTGTATGTCTGCCTTGATCATATTGTGTGCATGAAGAGAGTAAATCACAGAAATTCAAGGCATTAGTCTGAAAGGCTTTTGTCGACTTAATCTGTTTCTAGCTTATTTGATGACAGGCAGTTACATTTATGAGTTAACTGTGTCTCCAGTTTTTAAACATTCATTAATCACATAAAATGAACAGTAGCTTGACCATTTATGGTTATTAAGCCACAGGAGTTCACCCTATAAATGTATTGCTTACATGCTTTAGACGATGAGTCATGCACTATGCAGCACTATGACCGTACCGTACCGTACCGTCACTACAGAATGTAACAGACTTATTTTTATAAACTGCATATGATAACGTGAGATAAGTGAAGATCCTTCTATGTCCTATTAGGTTCATTATTTTATATACACGTGTAACTAATTAGTTGGATAGGTAGCATCATGTATTTGTACTTTACTATGTTGATATGTCACAGACGATGGATGTGGAATCCTGAAACTTATGGATTGAAGTGTGTGATCAACTGACATTTAATAATTAAGTTCTGGAGTGCAGTCTGTTTGTGCAGAAATATCTTCGAGATCTTGCACCTGACTTAAAAAGCAAGAATAAGAGCATTACATTTTTCTATCTAAGCTCATATTTTTCTTTTTCTCTATCAAATTTCTTTCTTGGCCATGACTCAATTCTTAGTGAGAATATGTGCAGATAATTCACATAGGTGTCATTGCATCTTCCCATATAGAAAATACAATTTCCAACAGTGCTGGGAAAATTCCACATGGGAGTAAAGAACGCATTTGATTTATTATTCATCACAAAAGAAATGGAGAAGCAGAGAAGAAGTTTCAGTTAGGGAGCATCAGGTTGTGCAGCCTTACCCCCATTTACCACCGGGTGCGTCTGTGCTGCGTTCCGGTTTTGTTCCGTCCTCCGCCACTCAGAAGGGGAGCGTCTTGCTGCCTGACTCTCAGATTTGATTGTCTCTACAAGTACTTTACAGAACAATCACGTGTTTATTAAGCTAGTATCTACCTTCCACTCCAGGAACTCCTGTGATTAAACTCCATGCCTTCTTATTTCTGGCGTTGTCCTTATAAAAAAGATCTGTGATGTCTTTTTATGTTTTTCCACCTCCAAGATCAATCTTGTCATCCGTGGTGATGTAGAGGAGACATATACGATATTGGGGTGTGTCTTTCGTAAAATTGACTAGATAGTTCTGCTGTTTCACTTCTTGCCCGGCTGTCCGAACGCCCTGCGGCTCGCGTGAAAATAGACCTGGCGTGTATCTTTAGCGGAGCGGAGAGTCGTTTCACACACATTCTGGACGCGCGGTGGCGCAGCTGGTGGAATAGCAAGCATTGACTTAAATGTCCACAATTGCTCGCGGGGCACGCGACACGCCCGGAACGCAGCGCAGACGTGGCCGGTGGGAAATAGGGGTTATGCTGGAATCAAACTACACAATATTTTTGCCTTTGGTGTCTGATCAGACAAATATAGAGACATAGATTATTGCCGAGACATGGCAGACTACTTCTTGCACCCTGACCAATCATAGCTTGCTACCTTTGACAAGTTTCATGATAAACATAGGTGATCAGGAAGGAGGTGCCAGAGACCAAATTCACAGTTCCACCTCACAGCACCAACATCATAAGTTCACACCTGTAAACACAAGTTTTATGAATGGAACGGACACCATTCTTTTTAAATTAATGATTTTTTTTATTACCATTTAGAGAGTGTGGGTGTGCAGCATACGTGCAGAGGGTGAAGTCAAATGATTACAGTTTCCCTTTCCCACGTTAACAGCTGGATACGCTAGTTTTATCATTCATGACACGTCCCTGAGGCTGCGTCGGTTTGTTTTTCATTACTGGGGATATTCATCTGTATGGTCGGACTGATATTGTGAAGTCTGATCCCGTCATTACGCTGAAGTCAGTCAAGCACGAGCAAGAGAAAAAAAAAAAAGAGTCTGACCAACAGGTGATTTAATTAAGCAAACACATGCATGTCTATAAAGTGGGACATCATTTGCAGTGGTTCTGTTTATTATTTACAGTGTATGGTTGTTTCAACTATAAAGCTAACCACAATCTTTTTCCTAACATTTTTTCTCCACCGGGGATACAAATAATCAGCAGAGGTAGGGATATGTAGACCAGAAAGGGGGTAATTCCACGCACCCCCAACGCCCCCCTGGAAAAAAAAAAAAAAAAAAAAAAAAAAGAATCGCACCCTGCTCCTACTTGTATATATTTTAGATATTTGTTCTTGTATCCTATCCTATTATTATTATTTCATGTATATTGTATCCTATTATTTCATGTATATTCTGTATGTATGCCGTGTGTCTGATATTTTGCTCCTGTAACACTGTCATTTCCCATTTTTGGGATCAATAAATATCTATCTATCTATAAAAAAAAAATGCCTGCAAATTCATCTCATCCTCTACTGAAACGTACCATTTCTCTGAGTTGAGACTAAAATACAGAATGTTAACAGCCAGGATATTTCCAGTCCAGTCCACAGACACTGGGCCTACAGGATACTGAGAATGCTAAAGCAACAATGTAGGAAATATTATAAGGTTGTTGAAGGCAAAGACAATGAGTTAATTTCTTAAATGGTATGTGACTGGCTGTGGTTGGGTTATATCACTGCTCAGCTGCACCTAACTTTCCCAAACATGGTCACATTTTTCTGATTGGTAAAATTGAAAACACTTCATGAAGTCATCCCATTAGCTGTATCTGAACTGCGGAATCAATTTGTTCAAGGAAAAATATTTGTTGCAACTCCAGTGCACTGGAAAAGAAATTACTACTAATTTGCAAAACGTGCCTGTGCTTTTGAGGGCTATGTGATTAGCAAACAATCAATTTGTAGCAAACATTATTTAAATAAGCAGCTCATGAATTTCTTCTGCAATACGTTGCCCCAAGAAGATTTGGAGTTTCTTTGAACTCTTGGGAGGTAACTGTCATGAACAAAATGGAATCATAGAAATGACACTATTGATATTCAGCTCCACAGACATTCATCTACAGCTGGGGGGGAAATATATAAGTTTACATGCAGACCACTCAGCCACTCAAGTGGATAAACATCGCACTGTCTAGTGTTACTCACTTTTTTTATGCAAAGGTTATCTCACATTGCAATTTCTGCAGTTTCCTTCATGCTGCACTTATGCACAGTACATTCACTCATTGCTTACCTAATGTTAAAAACTCAAAAAAGGGAAACCAGTGGGTCCACCACTCCACAAAACAACCAAATGCATGCTTCGTCAATCCATCTCTTAAGGCAACATGATACAGTTCTCTTACACTGTGGGGTTGAATGTTTCTGTTCCTTTTACCCAGGCACATGTCACACTCATGTTTATTAAAAGTAGGCTACCAGATTATACTGTGAATGCATACATATTTAATATGGGTGCATTCAGTGTGTGATGACCATCTAGTGTCTGTGCCCTACTTGTTGTCCCCATTGTCTTATTAATGGGGAGCAGTGTAACTGGACCCAGAGAGCCAAGCACTGTAAGAGCTTTCACCTATTTTGTTTCTTTGTCCTTCTGCTTTACAACATCCACATCCGTTTATGTACGCCACTGATTTCCATCATTGATTTTGTTCCAAGCATTATGTCTTGTAAATTAATATCATTTAAAATAATTTTTCCAATTCTCTGCTTTTATTCTGAAGGTTTGTTCTGTTGTTTACAGGACAAGCGCCCTGAGATGCATTTTCTCATTCTGAAAAGGGTCCTGACATGGTCTTCCCGAGAGTACAATTACAATTTAAGGGCAGTTCTAAGAAGTGTTCTAATAAGTAAGGCTTACAAGTCTGTTCACTGTTAACAGCAGATTACTATGATCCCTGTAACAGCAGGCTACAGTAGGCTAACAAATAAATAGTTGGTATACTACAGTTATCAATAAGGAATAAAACATTACAGTCTTCAGGATCCTTTACTTTGTTCTATATAAGCCGCTACTACTGTATCTTTTCTTTATATTTTTAATAATGTATCAGTGATGGAGTACTTGAGTCCTGGACTCGGACTCAAGTCTCTATTCACTGGACTTGTGACTCAACTTGGACTCGTGGACTGATGACTTGGACTCAAGGATTTATGAAGTCGGACTTGAGCATTCATGAAATAGGACTCCAAAGTTAGATTAACTTTCTGACTACTTTTATGTGTAATAAGCACTGATTGAGTACTCAAGTCCCAGACAGTCGACAGAAATTCTCTGGACTTGTGACTCGACTTGGACTCAGGTAATGGTGACTCAATGTCTTCATTGGTGACTTGGACTTGAACACTGGGGGCTCGAGACTTGACTCTGACTCGACAGTTGGTGACTCGACTACAACTCTGTAATGTATATAAGTAGACAATATTATCATTTTATTTTTAGTATTCTCATTCATTGGTTTCTTTTTGTATCATTACTTTTATGTTCTCCATGTGTACAACATATTCAAATAAGTATACTGTTCTGTATTTTACCCAGATAATTCATTTAAATGTCCAATAGTCATTTCCCCACAGAAATCCATACTTTCGTATGATTTTAGATTAAATATACTGCATCTGTTGACGTTTCATGTGATTGGCCAGTCATTAAAAAAACACTGCTCTCTCATGTGAAGATGATCTTGTTGGGATAAATCTGCTACCGGAGTCAGTTGACAACCATCTGTGCGATATCAGTCATCTTGGATCATCACTGTTGGCTTTAGCGAAGCCAGATAACTCAAACACAGCCTGACTGTGACAGCCTGTCAGGCCTCTGGCAGTATTAGTCCCACACTCGTTGAGCTACACAACAATATGCCTAACAATGTATCAAACATAGCACAAATATTTTATTTACACTTACAGCTTTGTCTTCTCCCTCCGCCACCTGTTTTTCCCCCTCAACTTCTCTCAACAGATTGAGTAGTTTAAATATCTGCTCACCAGATGTTAAACTGGCAGATAATTGTTCTCTAAAAACAGAAACGTTCAAAACTGCGAACCTGTTGCCCCGGTAAGATAAAGTGTATTCCTCATGCACAGTTCAACACATTGGTTAATTGTAATTCATTTAAAACATTGACCTCTGGCTGATACACTTAAATATGTAAATCTGTGCACGCGTGAAAGTGTCCTTGTGAATGTATAAACACATGTAGCTATATCTCGACTAACCACTGTCTCAGACATGCCAAAGCCTCCAGCCCTTTTTTTAATGATTCTGCTGAGGTGATAAGTGTGATTTGTCATTTTACAGATGCAAGATTCTTCCCTAAAGCGCTGCAAGAACGCCTTCACTAGTACACACACACACACACACCACACACACCCCACACACACCACACACACCACACACACCACACACACCCCACACACCCCACACACCCACACACACACACACACACACACACCCACACACAGGGTGTCTGGTATGTCTGTATACAATCTCTCTCGCTCTCTCTAGGGCAACCATGACAAGAAAAGTCTGCTTGCTTGTTAGATGGATGGCAGTGACCCTCAAGGAGGAGGCGGCAACTCGAGTAAAAAAAATAGAGTGAAAAACTCCAGGAAACAGCAAGAGAGAGAAATGAGCAGTGGAAAGAAGGGACATGAAAAAGAAAATGCAGAACTGTCAAGAAAGATATAGGGGGACCCATAGGCGCGGGAAGTAGGGGTGCTGGAGGTGCTGCAGCACCCCCTGTTGGTGCGGCAGCACCCCCTGTTAGCAAACTGCGATGACAATAAAATGATCGCTTATAAATATATCTGGTTGTTGTTTCTGTTCCATGACATTTTGTATGTCATGTTTGGGGTGTGGGATGAAGAGAGGGATAAATTTAGTAACAAGAGGGCTTTTCACCTGGGTGGAACAGCTGATCTCTTCACCGAGGTGGAACAGCTGATCTCTTCACCGAGGTGGAACAGCTGATCTCTTCACCGAGGTGGAACAGCTGATCTCTTCACCGAGGTGGAACAGCTGATCTCTTCACCGAGGTGGAACAGCTGATCTCTTCACCGAGGTGGAACAGCTGATCTCTTCACCGAGGTGGAACAGTTGATCTCTTCACCGAGGTGGAACAGCTGATCTCTTCACCGAGGTGGAACAGCTGATCTCTTCACCGAGGTGGAACAGTTGATCTCTTCACCGAGGTGGAACAGCTGATCCACTTGTGCCTCTGTTTACCTGTGTCTGCTGCTGGCTCCGAAAGGTCTTTCTCAGCTCTTCGCTGCCTGAAAACCTGGCTCCGTAGCACTATCACTCAGAGTAGACTTTCACATACCGCACTGCTTCACGTCCACAAAGACATTTTGGATGATTTGATATTCAGGGTCTCATGGTAGAGTTTATCAGCCGAACTCCAGAGCGCAAATCTACGTTTGGTGTACCGAAATCATCATTAGGTAGAGACACGGTGTCGAATATCGTGTCTCTAATCCTATATTTAGCCTAGTATGATTGTGATTAATGGTAGGCCTATGTATGCCTATTAAGAAACAAATAGTCTGTAACTTTTACTTGTCACATAGATCGCTGTTCGTTGTTCTGAGTTCGCTGTGCAGTACGCACCGTCAGCTCAGCTGTAGCATACTTCATGGAGGGAGGTGGTGGAATGAGTAGCTCAGATATGAGTTAGGTTCTCTGAAATGATACAGGGATAGAATAAGAAGAAAGGAAGATGGTGAAAGAAAGAAAGAAAGAAAGAAAGAAAAAAAAGAGCACTCTGGGTGATTTATTATGCTGATATGAATTAATGCCTGGCTGGATGAATGAAACACCAGAGAGAGGAGGGAAAGGATGGGGAAAATAGAAGAAAAAGCAAGATGGAGAGAAAATAAAAGACACAAAACAAGAAAGGAGAAAAGGGGAGGAGAGAGTAAGAAAAATGACAGCAGTGTGAAATGCGGTTCAGAGACAGCAGGAAACTGAACAAGACAAGATGAAGAAAAAAGGTGAGGAGAGGAAAGGTGAGAAAATAAAGAGATTGAGGAGGAGTATTGAGAGGCAAGGATGGGGAGAGTGACGAAAGACATTAAGTTCGACAGAAGAGCAGGAATTTGAAAGTAAAAAAAAAAAAAAAAAAAAATGTAACCAATACTTGTTTTTTTCCGATACCGCTGCTAAAATGATACTTTTAAAACGGTGCCGGTACCTTAACGGTGCCTAATCCAATACTTAAAAAAAAAAAAAAAAAAACATTAAATAATGGCTCATTTATTGCTAAGGCCATATGGTCAAAATAAAATGATTCATTAAAAATGTAATAACTTATTTCACCAGTATATTACAGTTAAAGGAAAAAAACAACCACTAGATGGGAAAAGGGTATTTTACAATAACAATGAATGCACCATGAGGCTTACCAGTTTCAAGTAAATTCACCGTCTGTTGTTTACCCAACAACGGCAGCTGCACACTGTTATAAGTCCCGGTGTTGGAATCCCCTACAGTGAAATACAGCCAGACTTTACACCGTTTAGCTGTCAGCACATTAACAGTGTTTAACACTAGAAGTGCCGGAATTCCATAACTACTAGAATTGCCCTGAGCGGTCATTTGACCGCCAGATTCCAAACTCTATAATCTTGTGATAAATACCTAATTGTGAAATTAATGTATGTATTGTGTTAGGATATCTTTAGGAACATGAAATGACACCAAAATGTACATTTTAACGAGTTTAATTATACATTTAAGTAGTAGGCCTAATAGGTTACCTGTTTCAATAATTAATATCATGGCATAGTAAACCGTAATTATTTCATAGGCTACATTCATATCCAAAAAATATGGTATGGAAATGCATTCAACATAACCGGCAAATAACACCTAAAAGTATCTTATTTGAACATTTATAACCTAACCTGGCACTGCCTCCGTTTTGGCGTCTGCTGTGGTGCACAGCGCTGCTCGGACAGTGTGCTGCTGCCCTTTTTTCCTCCATAAACTCTGCTCTCAGCTCCTCTGCCAGTTGCTGCATGAACTTCCTCTGGGCAATTTTACTGCCTATGCACTCCTTGGAGAGGATGTGTGAAATGATTCCATTACAGTTGTAGGATTTATAAAGTTATATGAACACGTAGACAGCCACTGGCCTCTACGTGTACCACACCTTTCAGAACAAAGTCCAGTTTATTCAGTAAGGTTATTACACATATACATTTCAAAACGGTCAAAATGACCGTCATGGCTGTTCTAGTGTTAAGCCAAGTGTAATATAAACTAGTGTCCCATGCAGCAATGCTGCCTCTACGTCCGTTTCAGAGCATCAGAGAGCAGCGCCAGGCATTTAAGTGGCACCGAAATGAGGCACCGAAATCTGCGTTGCTATTCGGTCTGGTGGTTACCTAATGTTTTTGCACCAGTGCCATATTAGCTCCGGGTTTCGGTACCCAACCCTACTTGCAATACTTTTTAACTATTCTTTTGGGAACAGAGCTTCCTGGCTTCACACTACAGGATCATCTTGAGAATAGCCAAAATCAATTAAGGTCAAAGACTCAAAAACAGATACATTATAGAAGAGACAATCATCTGTACTTCGAAATTATGTGTCATCTATTTCAATGTGTTATGTTTTGGAAATTTGTATGAACAGGAAAGGTAGATGAGGACACAGACAGGGGAAGAAAAGGACAGCCATGTCAAAATGCCATCAGACATCATAAATCTAAAAAATAAAGCAATAGGAAGGTGAAAAGTGAAATCTCTTTTTTATCTTTCACTTGTGGGAAGACCAAAGGTCTGGGAAGCCACATTTTACATGAGTGAAGGGTTGGTCACCTCTCTACAGCCCCATAATGGTGAGACTGTGCCCCTGAGATAAAAGGTGGGGCCCTGCACTGACCTCTGAATGATGACGGAAGATATCAAGCAATGCACCTGAGACAGAGACACCGAAAGAGAGAGGAAATCAAATGACAAAAAGATGAAAAGAGAATGACGAAGGGAAACAGAGAGTCTGGGACACAACAAAAGGTCATCTGTGTGACAAAGTGAAGTAAATGAAAACAGACAATGTAAAGTGGTAAGGGGGAAGGAGTCAGGAGATCAAGGACGATGGAAACGAAAGAAAATGAAAGAGGAAAGAAAATGTTAGCAGAGTGACGAGAGGAGGAATCCGAGAGATCTGAAAGTCTGTTAACCAGCTTGGCATCGGCCCACTGGGGCGAATTCCTGGCTTGTGTCACATGTCTTTGGCATTAAAGAGATTTGGATCGAGATTCTGACAAGACACCATGGAAAAGTTAATAAAGCGAGAGCTAGACATGCTAAGGGGGCAGAGCTGGCAAAAAGAAAGACTGAAGCAGAAAAGGGCTGAAGAGGAAGGGAACGGAAGAGAAAAATACAAAAGTCCAAGTAGAAGGAATGGAAAAAGAGCGATAGGAGGAAAGAGAGAGACAGAACAATGGATGCAAGAGAATGAACAGGATCAGATTACAGGTTACAACTAGGATGGCTAGAGCCTAAAGCCACTTACTCATGATACGTGGTAAAACCGCTCTGTGCTGGCTGTTCCATTGTTCTATGGGCAAGGCCGGATTAGTACCCCCAGTGGCCCCTGAAGCTCATGGGCCCCCCTCCACCCCATAACACCCACGCCCTCCAAAGGAGACGATAAAATCTATTGACAACCAGCAAACTGCAGGCAGCTGATAGAACCTTCGCCCCACCAGACAGCCTACACACACACACACACACCACTATAGCAGCATCACAAAATTCACTCAATTTACAGATAGCATAATAGCTCTTACCTTTAGAAGTTCTTCTTTCTTGTCTTTTTCTTTGCAAAGTCGCAGATCAAATCCTCAAAGCCAAGCTCCCTCACCAGCTCGCTAAGCCCTACTACAAATGCGTTGCTGTGTGTTGGTAGCACTTCACAGGCGTCATCTCTGTCTTTTTCCACAACAACTTCGTTAAAGTTAACGTTAGCTACCGTTAGCTGTGGCTGAGCGTAGCTGGTAGAAGGCAGCGATTTTTCCAAGCTAACGTTGGCTAGCTCCTCGACATCCTCCTCTTCATCATTCCCAGCTCTTTTAAAAAATGTATTCGTGGGACATTTTTTATAGCAGCCGCTTCTTTCGCTTCCTTTTCCACACTTTCGTCACTCGCTGATACAACCCAATCTGACCGGGGATCTGTTACAAATTAATTCCACTCTTTCGATCTCAACTCGTTCTTAGAAAACTGATCTTGAATCAGTACGATGTAAACAACCTGCTCTATGGTCAATCTACATAGTGCATGTGGCCTTCTCCCAATCATTACCTGTCCAGTCATCCAACTGACATATAAAACACACAATCACGAGACTTCATTTTTTTGTAAACAACTTATTTTATTCTGATTGGATAACCCTAACCCCAAGTGCGCATGGGCCCCTGGGCCCGTGCCCATAATGCCCATTGGGTAATCCGGGCTTGTCTATGGGGAGAGCGGTGTTGCCCACCTAGGCGGAACACTATCCTTGGAGGAGTATCCTCTTCTGCTCTGCTCATCTTTTCTCAATAACCCAAAGCTAATCAATACTCTCCTCGCACTGCATTTCATATTTTATTTAAAGCTTGTCACATTTGTAGACATCAACTGTATGCACTGCTGTTGCTGCATGACTGCTTATTCTTCAGCTTTGTTCCATTTCTCATTTTTCACTTTAAATGTTTGGGGCTAGCCAGCAGTATATCCAGTCACGCTTCCCTTAATTCCTGATAAGGTTGTTTGTTTTATTTTGCAACGTCACTCGCTGATACAACCCAATCTGACCGGGGATCTGTTACAAATTAATTCCACTCTTTCAATCTCAACTCGTTCTTAGAAAACTGATCTTGAATCATTACGATGTAAACAACCTGCTCTATGGTCAATCTACATAGTGCATGTGGCCTTCTCCCAATCATTACCTGTCCAGTCATCCAACTGACATATAAAACACACAATCACAAGACTTCATTTTTTTGTAAACAACTTTTATTTTATTCTGATTGGATAATTATGATTAGACTTCGCTTGGGCCTCAAGTGCGCATGGGCCCCTGGGCCCGTGCCCATAATGCCCATTGGGTAATCTGGGCTTGTCTATGGGGAGAGCGGTGTTGCCCACCTAGGCGGAACACTATCCTTGGAGGAGTATTGATAAGAGTATGGATACCAATAAGCATCAACATCTTCATTGATAAAAAAAAAACGATGACACACATTCTAGTAGTCCCTGACAAGGTAGTCTTTACCCCCGATGTTCCACTTCCGGGATTGCTCTCGTGCTGCCGGAAATTCCACCGGATGTCACTCTTTTCGGATGTCCCGTTACCTACCGCTTTCTTGGTGTTGTTATTTTAATCTCCGGCTGATTTATGAGGACTATTGTTGACTGCTCCTCAGATCTCTGCAGGGTAAAGCCAGACAGCTAGCTAGACTATCTGTCCAATCTGAGTTTTCTGTTGCACGATTAAAAAAACCTTTCAACGTACACGTTCCACCAAAACAAGTTCCTTCCCAAGGCTATTTTGCAGCGGCACCGGGGCTCTGCTCGGCGCTTAGCACCGCCCAAGACGATTGTGATTGGTTTGAAGAAATGCTAATAAATGACAGCACTTTTTTCCCATCCTGGAATGCTGTGTGGACTCGCCAGACCCTCCTTTGCAGCGTTGTAGAGAAAGGTCTGGTAATGCGAGACTACTGACAAGGTGTATATAAGAGAGAAAAGTAATCTGAGTGTGTGGTATTGATAACATATGCAAGGAAAAACAGCAGTGTGTTTGAGAAAATAATTTTTTTGACTCATGTGTGTTATACCCTCCAACTCATTACAATTTGACTTAAAGTTTGAGAAACAATGATCTGGCACTTTGATCAATAGCCAAACTGATTATTAATTAAGTATATACAGTATATCATTAGCAAACATCCATTAAAAACTGTCCAGAAGCTGTGTTTCGTTAATAACGTGCAAGACACAGAATAGAACAGGAGAAAGAGAGGAAGCAGGATTTCGGTAGCCAGGGAGCCATTACATGTTCTTGTCAAGAGATTTGGACTTTTGGTAATGAGATGCGGTATATCACAGCAAACACAAGAACGCTAAGCAAAGTGTCACACCAAGTCCCATACACAGAAACACAAAAAACTTCACCAACTTAGTTGCCACAGTAAATGCAGCTGTCGGGGTCCCGGACACCAACGAACCATGAACGGTAAAACAACAGTCTGCTTAGATGATGATTCCAAAACTGAAGGGATTAGAAGGATCCGAGCAGCAGCAAAAACAAGATGATACTCCTCTGGGAGAGGCAGAGAGAGAGAGAGAGAGAGAGAGAGAGAGAGAGAGAGAGAGAGAGAGAGATAGATAGATAGATAGATAGATAGATAGATAGATAGATAGATAGATAGATAGATAGATAGATAGATAGATAGATAGATAGATAGATAGATAGATCAAATTACAGAGAGGAAATAAATGAGCAAAGAGGATGGAGAAAAGGTATGACCGGGTTGAGGAAGAAAGTCAGGAAGGGGAGAAAAAAGACTAGGTTGACCAGCAAAAGACAGGGAAGAAAGAGAAGACAGGGTTGTTTTGAAGATGAAAACTCCCTAGCCTGTAATTGAGAAGAAAGGACGGGAGAGAAATGGAGTTTTATTTTTTATTTTTTATTTGAACAGTCACAAGTGTACGAGGACTCTGTCTAGTGAGGCTTCAAAAAAATATCTTGTACTGTGGTTCCACATGGGAGGCTGTAAAATGGCAGAACTGCCATAAAGTGACAGGGGAGACAAGGTGGAAGATAAAACATGAAAAGTGATGAGGGTGGGGGTTTCAGGCTGAGAAGAGTTAACTTTGATAAAAAATATAGAGGCAAGATCTCATCAAGGATAATGTGTCCATCTCTTAAATGATTTCTGTCATTTTTTTTTAAAATCAGATTTATCTCACAAACCACACTTGGCTTCCTCCTCTTCTGCTCATCTTTTCTCAATAACCCAAAGCTAATCAATACTCTCCTCGCACTGCATTTCATATTTTATTTAAAGCTTGTCACATTTGTAGATATCAACTGTATGCACTGCTGTTGCAGCATGACTGCTTATTCTTCAGCTTTGTTCCATTTCTCATTTTTCACTTTAAATGTTTGTGGCTAGCCAGCAGTATATCCAGTCACGCTTCCCTTAATTCCTGATAAGGTTGTTTGTTTTATTTTGCAACGTTATATTGCCTAATTTTGGCATGTTAGTTGTTGCACTTGTTCAGCTAGCAACATAATGTTAGGATTACCATTAGTTGTTACTGCTGTAATTGGGCAATTAGAGATGTGTTATTTTCCATTATATCTATTTTATAGTGCTAAGCTGCATTTGTTTATCAGTTTCTCTCATCACTACCATCCTCTTACGTGGCCCTGCTTTCACTCTTCACTGCCTTCAATATAGATAGTTTTGGTTAGTGGCGTCTATTTCTCTCTTTCTATTCCTCTATGGCTGTCACCGTCTTCTCCTTTTCCGGCATTTCAATACACATTTTCTATGTGTATATCTTCTCATTTCCATCTCTGTTACACTCAATCAGTCCCTCTCTATTTCTTCCCTTTCCCAACCTCTACATCCCCCTGCGACAGAGCAAACCCTTTAATAATATACAAGCTCCTCCATCTCTCCTGGCAGTGGAGGCAGATTCCTACAGGATTCAATCATGGCCGCACTAATGAGATTAGCATGGCTAATGCACTCGGCTCTCCCTCCCTCCTTACCGCCTTACCTCAATCCCAACAGGCACTCCACGTGGCACGAGGGTACCCAGGATGTGTGGATCGATTGCAGGGTGGCTGAATTGTGGCCTCCCTGGGTCCACCTGGACCTCACCACAGGGGGATGGAGGAGAAGGGCACATCCCAGGTGAAGGGGCAGCAAGCTGAGCTTTCTGATGAAATTATGACCAGGACAAGTGTGTGTGTGTGTGTGTGTGTGTGTGTGTGTGTGTGTGTGTGTGTGTGTGATTGTGTGTGTGTGTGTGTTGGAAGGATGCGTGGGGAGTGTTTGGCAGCCTTCCACAGCCTCTCTCTGTGTTCAAAAAGGGGCACTCCAGACTGGCAGGGGGGGGGGGGGGGACAATTGGATGGATTGAGGGATGCAGGGATGAAGAGGTGATGAAACAGATTAGCGCAACCTCCTGGGGGCTTATCGTTGAGCTTGCCTAGTGGAATCCCGGACACCACAGTTCTCCAAACACAGTTTTTTAAAGCAGAGGCACACACAAAATTGGCAGTTTATGCATTAAGCAACAGCTTTTATTCAGCATGACTTGCAACAATTGCAACAGTAGATTAGCTTAAAAGTGATGTATCGCCAACATTAGAAGCAGCCGATGATGAATGCAGGAGTCTAACCAATAAACACACACACACACACACACACACACACAGACACACAGACACACACACAGAAATGGACTAACACAGATATTCAAAGGCAGAGAGAGCAAGTTACGTCCAGCTTTTATCCTGTGTCCTTAAGTTGTACCGAGATCTAAAGCGTATTCCAATGAATATGGATGCAATCCTTCACTGCTTTGATTGATTTCTTAGTCAAATTAGCTGATTTGTTAATCTATCAGTGAACTGAAGATGCATTACCCGAAGGTCTAAGACTTCTATTCAACTTAAAGAAATATCACTCAAGGGTCCTTCAGTGATGTTGTATCACTCAAAAAGGTTCCTAAAGCTATAGTATCATTTATCTTGAGACAAACAGTGGCAATTAAGGACTCATCTATCTACACTTGTGAGTTAAGATGCACATACTCAAAATGTTAGTCTCGCATTGCCAGACCTACCTCCACAGCGATGCGGAGGAAGGTCTTGCTAGTCCACACAGCATTCTGGGATGGAAGAAAAACATGCTCTGGTTTATTGGAATTTCTTTAAACCAATCACAATCGTCTTGGCCGGCGCTAAGCGCTGGACGCAATAACAGTGACTCTGCAAAATGGCCTCGGGAAGGAACTTGTTTTGGCAACAGAAAACTCAGATTGGACAGATAGTCTAGCTAGCTGTCTGGATTTACCCTGCAGAGATCTGAGGAGCAGTTAACCATAGTCCTCAGAAATCCACCAGACTTTAGAATGGCAACACAAAGAAAGAGGAAGGTGACGGATATCCGGCTGAAAATATGGGACATCCCATGGATCTTCCGGCGGCAACGGAGCAATCCCCTAAATAAATCATCGTCTATTTAGACTACTCAAAATGAGGCCAAATGACAAATGGAAAAGTAGAGAAAACCGAAAAGACTGTTTACCAAAGTGCATTTGTACACACACACACACACACACACACACACACACACACACACACACAAAGTCCTTATCAGCAAATGCCATGTCATTTCTCCCCAAATATTGCAGAGAAGTCAGACTGAGCTATCACCATGGTGATCAGGAAGATGTGAAGTGAACAGCAAGGCTTTGAGAGGTGATCTTGACTCCACACACACCAACACATACACACACTCTTTCTCTTTTACACATACTATACTATAATCACAGTGCTCTCACACCAACACACACACTACCCTAAAGTACTCTCTCATACAATACAGTCCCCATAAACCGTCATATTTTCTCGCTCACACACACCAATACACTGAGAATACCAAGGACATTTTCTCTAAAAACACACACACACACACACACACACACACACACACACACACACACACACACACCTATTCAGACTTTCACACTACCAAAGCCACCTTGGGGCCACCCATGCACACACATTGACACGAACATACTTCACCACCAAAATCCACTAGTTAGCCTACAGTCTATACAGTACACACACACACACACACACACACACAGTGATGTGTTGCTCAAGGTGAACACTGAGTAAACTAACCTCTGGCTCCGGGAGGATAAACTATTTAATCAAGTCACGTCAGGATCACACCCAACACGCTGCATACTAAAAAGATGGGTCAGATCACACTCATCTGCCCTGCAACTCACAAATGCCTGAGGTGGGAAGTGGGGGAAGAAGTTTTCAGATCCTTTACTAAAGTAAAAGTACTAAGACCACACTGTAAAAAATACTCTATACTCAAATAATACTAAACTAATACTCAAATACTTTACAAGTAAAAGTCCTGAATTGAAAAGGTTACTTAACTTAAAGTATCATCAGAAAAATGTACTATCAGTATTCAAAGTAAAAGTACCCAATGCAGAAAAATCCTGACAGTTTAGAAACTGGAAACGATCAAAACTGTTCTGTGTTTAATCGGCTAATCGTTTCAGCTGGATTTGCAGGCCGTTATATTGTTGGGTAGTTTAATTTATGATAAAACATTTTATTTCGAAACTACATGTTTTGTGTGCAAAAATCTTAATTTGTAAAGTAACTTGTAACTTAAGCTGTCTAACGTAGTGGAGTAAAAAGTACAATATTTATCTCTGGAATGTAGTGAAGTAGAAGTAGAAAGTGGCATGAAAAGAAAAGACTCAAGTAAAGTACCTCAAATTTGTACTTAAGTACAGTTCTTAAAGAAATGTACTTAGTTACATTCCACCACTGGAGGTACTCAACTTTATTAACCATTTCTGGAGGAGGAAAATTGATTGATTTAGTTTTTTATATAAATAAATTTCTCCACAAGAAATTTCAGAGAATGTATTGCCTGCGCCAGATGTCTGACATAAAGTAGTCTCATCCAAGTTAATGACAGTAAATCTTGGCCTTCATCAGGATAATGACCAACATTATAAGGATACATGTTATAATATTCATAAGATACATTAAACACCCAAATGCCTCATGTGCTTTGTCCAAATGACTCTCTGGTGTATAATGATCGAAGTACCAATAAGCTGAAGACTCCTCTTAATGAATTGTACTGCTATACAATCACAGATGCAGGACAACTCAAAACAGATTGATTCATGAATTTAATTCAGTTGTAGATCAAAAATTGTTGCAGAAAGAGGTGCGGTAAATGTAAGATACAATGGGATGTGTATGTACAGTAAGCTGCATGCAGCAAATTATGCAGAAGCTTAAAAACATAAAATTGATTTGTATGTTTCCAAGCAAGCTGGTACAATCTCGACCGCTGGCTTCATTACAGTCCCTAGCTGAAAGGTGCTATGATTTCAGCACAATTTAACACAGAGAATACGATGGAAAAAGAAATACAGGCTCCGCATCTAAAAAAACAATATATATATATAAAAAAATCGCCAGGACAATACTCAGTTACACCACAGTTGAGAAAATGCCAAGTACCAACACAAAAAAAAAAAAAAAAAACAGGCCATGGAAATGTAAACTCCCGTTGTGTCTAGTCTGTTCAAAGTGCGCTGCTCAGCCAACATATTTTAACAACCCGGGAAGGTTTTAGTCACAGCACAACATTTCTAAGAGACCGAGCAGCTCAGGCTGAAAAATCTCATTGACAGGGATAAAACCCCAAGGAATGGAGTTTAAAGCATCACATTTTATAGCCAAATGGCATGCATAGCTCTGTGAAACAATGAGAGAGTAGCTAGTATTGTAAAGCCCTCTAGTCCTAAAGTAAATGTTAAAGATGTCAAAAGATTTAAGTGAGATTCCTTTCAAATTTAAATTTAAGTCAAGATTGAAATACTCATTCATAGCTTTGTGGGATATCTAAGGTTATATGCTGTGATTTAAACCCTTGACAGTTACAGTTTTTGTCCCTAAACATGTAAAAAAAAATCATACATTTTTGTAGACAGCAACAGGAGTTGAATGTCTATTATATTAGGAAGGCACCCATTAAAAGTCCCACATAAAAGGTAGGCTCTTGTTCAGGCTTTTAGAGTAAAGTACTGTAGCTCTGATGGCCAATGCCTCACAAGTTAAAAGCAGCCAGCAATGGTAATATGGTACACAGTTCACCCCATTCTGTTAAATACACACCAATGTCATCATTAATTTATTGTGCAGTCAGCCACACGCCAAACAATTCAGGCAAACAAAAGTACACATTACATTGTTTGTTAAATTCATAATCCACATGTTGATTTCCTTTTGGCTTTAGACTGTGTAAATGGAGTGCACACATTTTTACATTGTAAGGTTAAATAATTATTCTGTTATATTAATCATTAGGCTTTCCGTCTTTGTTACCATGCTGGTGGGGAGGTTGTTTCTGGTGCAGAAAAGGTGTGGCCTTCTTCTTCTGGGTTTTACAGCAGTTGGCATTCCATAAGATGCATTACTGCCTCCTACTGGTATTAATCGTCCTCTATTATTTTATTCCATTACATTTTTTTTTAATTAGACCGGTGTTTTTCAAAAATGTAAATATATATATTCCCTCCCATTTACGGTGACCCCACTTTCAAGCACATCTTTGATCCTGATTACCACTGGTCCTAACTTATGTAGCCCTGCAAACATGACCCTTCTATCTTGTATGTATTTCCTGCATGAAATCAGGACATGCTCCACTGTCTTTTTCCTCACACAGACGGAAAGGTGGGGCCAAGAGTGAAGGACTAGGCTCGTTCGAGATGAGCCAGATCTGCGCAGAATGGATCACCGGCGATCGCCGCCCAATGCATGCCGGTTAGATTTGTGTCCGACTTGATCCCGACTTGCTCTGACATGCACACGTGGGCAATGATAACCTCACGAGATCAAGGCGGCCGCAGTTTTTAGAGCCAGGCGCAGCAGTTGCTCTCCACCGACTGCAAGACCCAGGCGGACCCAGGGCATGCTGGGAAACGCCGGCCTCTGAGCTGATCCAACAGCTGATTGGTTCAGAATCGACTCAACATGATGACGTTTTATATAAACTTTTTATTGATTTTGATTTGGAGGGATTTAAACTGCTATTTGTCTGATTTAAAGGCTTATTCTGTACAAACCACATGTGTGGCTGATAGTGACGTTTAGAAGTCAGAGAGACTAAATCTGTTCAGATTACCGATCATCTACAGTGTGTTGTTAATTCAAATCAGCAACAGATCGCATGTAGAGCATTTTGACAGCTACTCTGTCATAATAAAAACAACTGGAGACTGTGTACAAGCTGATATATGGGTCTGATAACATTTTATTAAATTGGACCACAGTGTTTGTCACTTCCTGTTCAGCCTGAAGGCTGCTGGAATCGGCTAGAAACTGTCCGACTTGACAGCGGATTTTTGTCACCGCCCCCGGCTGCTGCCGCCTGCTCTCATCCACTTTACAGGCGAGGCGCAGTTCATCTCATACGAGCCTACTGTTACTATATCCTTTGGCCTGCCAAATGGGCCGTACCATCTGCTACCATGTTGGAGGGGGGATTTAGGTTTAGTTTGGTTTTGTTTGCATTAGTTGTAGTTATGTCCCATCTTGTCCCCTTGTGTGTAATTTGGTTTGGCCAAGCCAGTATATATGTTGAGTTCATATCGTGTTTTGTTGCCATTTTTGAGTAAAGTTATATTTTGTTGACCTCTTTTATAGGCCTAGATATTAAGTTTGTGGTTTGTCTCGTTTAGTATTTTTTGGGTGAATTAAAAGCCCTCTTTTTCGACAAAAACTCCTTTTCTCCTCAATGGTTCCAGGGGCGATTCTAGGATCAGACCTTTAGGGGGGCTCAGCCCCTAATAAGAATGTGACACGGATACAGTGCCTTGCAAAAGAGTTAACCCCCCCCTGCTAAATCAGTAATTTCATTAGCCGATGATCTCTGAGCTAGCTACTAAACGTCAGCTAACGTTTTTTGACACTATTAACACTACGATGGAACTAAAACTGACACTTTATAAGTCACAGTAAATGACCAATTTGACACAATGTTCTAACATTCAGCAATTTTAGTTGTTGATGTTTCAATTTGGGTTCTAATCTGCACCATGAAATGACCAACTTCTTCTCTTGGGACTACCAACGTTAAACTGCTCTCCCTCTGACAGATCAGATAGAGACTCCGCCAAAGGCTGGAGTCTGACACAACCACCACTGATTGGCCAACACTACGTTTCTGCTAACCCTTTCCTTGACTGGGTTACAGGTACATAGCATCGGCGACAGCAACACAGGATATTGCACCTGTTTCAAGCCCTTTGAACCTGTAATTGTTTGTCCTCTGTCACTAACAGACATGTTCACAATCTCTAACTTGAGGCACTACATTTTTTATTATTATAATATTTAGGGGGGCTGAGATGAAATTTAGGGGAGCTCAAGCCCCTCTAAAAAGGGTTTAAAATCGCAAATGATTGGTTCACTGCTTGGTCCCTGTCAGTGATCATCATTCTCAAGTTAGAACCAGTGCCTAGCTATTTCTAATTAATTAATTAAATTCCAACCACGAACCACACGTGAATTTGTATTTTTGCATCAACAGAAAAATCTGAAAATGGCTAAGCACAAGATTCATTCAAACCAGCCATACTGCAGGTGCTTACTGCATAAACATTGAGATCATTGTGCTTTCTGGGAAAACAGATGAAGCAGATGATCAGTATCAAGTGATCAACAAAGAGAGTTTAAACGTGCAGCTGGCCATGTTGGTATGAAAAAACATCATTCCAAGTAATTAAGCTGCATACTGTATATCCTCAACTTCGATGCATGTTTGATCAGGTGTAGGTCCTTATTACACTTCTGCTGGTTGCTGCCATGTCCTCAACAAAAAGTGCTACACATTTCAGTGTTTTGAGGAGACTTGAAATGTATCTCAAAGCTACACAGTCGCAAGCCATCTCGATCCATTACCACCAAACCAGGAGACTGATCCAAGAAAAAACACTTGCCAGTTTGCTGTTGAACATGGCATGTTGAGTCTTTGTATCATTCTAGTAAAAGACCAAAAACCTTATACAGCACATCATTAAAACAAAATGTACTTCCATAAGCGGTGTTGGGTATTTACCTAGAGGAGTCTTTATACTAAGTGTTTTAATCTTAACCAGTTTTTAAACTGTTAACTTAAGGAAGCGTTCATTAAATGAATAAGTGAACTTAAAGCAGAATGGAAGGTTTCGAGCAGATAAGCTATGTTAGAAAGAGAGAGACAAAGTGAGTTCAGCCCAAGGTACGCTGCAAGTATAAAATATATGAAAGTATATAACTAAAGCTCTAACAGTTGTGATTTAACATTTTAACTATTGTGTACCACCATGTTTCTAAGAACACGTATAGTACTGGATGTCCTTTTTAAAAGTTGGCAGAATAGCTCTGTGGTTAAAATGGAGTCTTACACACCAAAAACTGTTCATAGAAATGTTTTGTTCTCTCTCAAAGGGTCTTTCAAATGACAATAGACCTTTTTCACGGCAGACATGTTGACATGTCATAGAAGGAAAAGCACAGGTGTATTCAAAACCATTCATGATGGCTGCATTCCACTTAGGAGAGGCCCTGGTATGGTGCATGCTGACTCACTGAAATAGCTTACTGGGACACTTGATGGAATTGAGCCATCATTAAGGTTATCAATTCCAGCTGTGCTTTTCCTACTATGACAATTCAAAATGTCTGCTCTGAAAAAGGTCCATTATGAGCCTAAAGGAGTGTGTGGGTGGATGCATTGAGTGTTAACTGTTTGTATTATCTGGTTTCATACTTTGAACTAAATTTGAGAAATTTAAACTGCAATTTAGCACTTGCTGTTCAACTCCAAACTTTGCAGATTGTCTCCACTGTCATTGTTTTTTTAAACAACAACAAAAACTTTCATGATGAATAATAACATTTCAAATTCAAAGTGCATCACCATGTGCAGACAGAGGAGGCAACTGGTATTGCAACAGATTCTCACTTCCATCTCGTAAAATACGGACGCTTGGTCAGGTGCCTTTGTCGTTGATATTGACACTAAAAGTCTCCTTTAGAGTCATATAACGCGCTTTATCTTCATCTTCAAACCCCGTGTAGCTGCTGCTCTCCCTGGTACGTTCTACAAACGCGCTGAAAGGCGCTTTTTTCGTCGCTTCAGACGCTGACAGCCACTGTCCAAACATCCGTATGTTACAAGTTCGGAGTGAGAACGGGTTGGGTGTTGGGGTAATCTGTGGTTAGGTTTATCACCAAAAGGTGAAAGAACAAGTGTTGGGCCTTGGGCAAAGCTGAGATATATGTGTTCTCACATTGTGAAAAACTTTGTAAAAATGATTTGTGAGAATCAGTGTGTAAAATATTTATGCTTATGCCAAACACCTTGCTGTTTGAAAACCTAAAGAAAATGGATGCTTTGTCAGGCTGCTCACCATGTTACAAATATCGGCTGAAACAATAACACAGCTGATGTAAGCTAATTTAAAATGTTAAAATGGATAGACCAAATGTGTTATCAAAGTGGATAGCATATTAATGTCCGTGTGTAATTTTGAGGTGATTATTATCTATAGAAATACACTCGAAAAAACACTGTGTTATGATTTTGGCTTGTGTTTGAGTTAAGTGCTAATCAGTAACTCCAAAAATATAGTTAAGGATAGTGCAACTTAATGACCGATTTATTTATGAATGTTTAACAAATTCAGCCCAGTTTCCCCCTTGCAGAACTAGGACAGGGCCCATATTTGTGATGAATGATATTAACCCAGTAATGTCTTCAAAACAAGAACACTTTCAGCTCTACAGCAAGATACCAAAAGTGGGACAAAATCGCAGAGGATGCTCAACCAAAACTAAAATAACTACAGTATATGGGTTGATGCAAAAACATGATACAGGCATTGCGGTAAGTTTCCTCTAAATGTTAGCAGATGTCATCATCATGCATCATGAAAGCACAAAACTTCAATTTGAGCCAAAGCCGCCCATCGTTCGCCCCCGTTTCCACCAACATGACAGATCCAGGAAATATATTACGCCTAATAAGTCTTCCGGCTTTTTCTCCCTCAACACAGTCCAGCACACCTTCCCAAAATCTCATGCTAGTCATGCATATGGATTAGCACCTGCTGCTATGGCAACATACACCCCGCTTTGCCGGCCAGGCTAGTTTGGCCAGAATTGGTCATAAGAAAAGAAAAAAAACCTTCACATACTGCTGCTTTCCCCCACTGAAATGCCACTGTGTAATGTCGAGTGCTCTTTGTGAAAAGAGCTTCAGTGGGCGAGTCGTCAGCTAAGGCTTGCTGGCCTGTCAAACCCAGCTCAAAGCACTGGACTTATTAGAAACTCCATGGCTCAGTAAAATTGAATACGGGTCAAAATGACAGCTGATCTACACTAGAATGTATGGTGTTTTCATTTTGCAGAGAACCGTGCAATTGACTCACTCACCTCTACTTCAGCAGATTAACTGAACTCCAATGAGAGGGAGGGAAAGAGGTCCTGCTCGTTGGAGGACGGGCTGGGTAGAGCATCAGCTGAGCCTCCTGGGTCTGGATGGTTCTTCGGATGTATCAACAAATTGTCCTTTTTAATGATGAGTCTTCAGCTATATCGAATGTTAAAAATGGTGTTGTTGGTGGTCTACACGGTGCGTGTTGTGGTCCAATCGGATCGGATTTCTCTTTGTCCTCTCAGGCAGGGAAACAGATGTTATATCAGCAAATGGTTCTTTCCCCACAGGCCAAAGCAAGAACTCTCAGAGCTAAAGGAGAGAAGGAGAAAAGAGACGGGAAGGAGGTTACAATTGAGTCAGAGAAACATGCAGGGAGAGAGAGAGAGAGAGTAAGGGTGGGAGCCGGAGATAAAGATCAAATCAATGCAAAGCGTAAATTAACCAGACAGCCTTGATTAGGTGTGCATACCAAATGCCCTTTTCCTGATTGAAAAATTGTGTTTGGTCAAAGGCTTCCTAATATTTATTAGCAAAAATTCAATACCAGATAATAAGCAGATCGTGTCCGATTATGTATGCAGGTACAGTATCTGTGTTTGACCGATAAACAGACGGAGAAGACAGCTTCACCTTCAAGATAAGTTCAAAGTTCCCATTTTAAGCAGAAACAGAGATGAGACTCCCCACATTAAATAAATTATTTTCACCAACATAGGCAGATTTTTTAACTATCGACAGTAAAAAGAAGCACTAATATTAACCAAATAAATGAAAAAAATCTGAATAAGTGGACATTACAAGTGTCCCCAACCCTACTCCAACCCCTAACACACTGAACAACAGGTAGATGATGATTACAGTCAACACCCTCAGATAATGTATGTACACAAGCAATTCTTGCAACTACACCAAAACAGAAAAAGGACATCCATTGAAATCTGTTTCCCTTGCACATTTGTATCTGCAATTTGTGGAAACACCAAATTTGGCTGAGATGTTGGTTGAAGGACAGTCTCTAAAAAAGCAACTGGTCCAGATGGAACTGCAACTGCTGATCTGTTGAGATGGACAAATGATAACTATTTTATAATCAGCCCTTCCTATTTCAAATTTACCCCCACCTTTTAGCCCAAAGACCTGAGGAACATATCTCAATTCACAGGCAACAATGGAACAAAGGAAGAATGGGATAACCACTGGCTCATTTCACACAAACATACCCCACACACACAAACATCTGATGTGCAAGAAAGAACGCACTTGGCCCACTCAAATGTCAGAGCACATTGACACGGGTCAGCTCCAACTCATCTAACATTAAAGGGGCGGGGCCATAGCAGCATTTGAGAGATATTAAGTGGTATCAAAAGCGAATGGAGCAGACTATTTTTTCCCCATCTCCTTGTAAATCTTTTCGCTTTAAGTAAAGGTTAGATGAGATAGGGTCGGAGGAAGCGCGCATCTGGGAGAAAAAAAGAGAGAGAGGAAGAGATAAAAGGGTGATCAGCTTGGCGGAAGGAAAGATTAATAAAGTTAGAAACAGAAGGGTAACTGACTATAACCTCACGAAGATGGTGGTCTTGAGTGCTGTATGTGTGGAGGTGGCATAAACAAGAATATGAAAGTGCAGCGCAGAAGCGGACAAATAAAAAGAAAATGTGTCAAGTGACGAAGAGAAAAATCTGACTTCATGTCCTTGGTTTAACTGAAAACACAGAATAAATGTGCTTTGAAAAAAAAGGAACTGGACAAACATCAAGGCCCAGGCTCTGGACGAAGTGTAATAAACAGAGGGGGAATTTAAAGAAACCATTAATAAGTGAGAGAAGAGAGAGAAGATAGAGAAGAGACAGAGACAGTGAAGATTCAGGGCAAAATAAATGGGTGAAAATGATGTTTTGATCCACTGCTGTGCCCAACAATAAGTTTAAGGCCATAATCTATCAACGGACAGGGCAGGAAATGATGATATAAAGACCAGTAAGGGAGGGGGGACAGTGAAGGACATGAGGGAAAAAAGTAAATGGAGTCCTGGGATGAATGAAGAGAATTTAGAAGTGAGGGCAGCCTGTTAGACTGACTAAGATGAAGATGGATCCACATAGAGAGCGAATAAATAATTCACAAACAAGAGATGAGGCATTAAGCCCACATGTGTGCAACATAAGGATGGTCTATGAAAAATCCAAATGACAGCAACAAAGAGGAGTGGAAGTTGTTGAGCTGCACCCGGAGAATGAGAGTGGATTATAGTTTGGTTACAATTGAAATTCAGTTTTATACAACTGTTCCAAAGTCCCTGCTGGTTTCCGTATGCTCTTTTTAACTGTCAGAACATCTAATCAAATCACTGACAACACATTCGTAATTGGCTGTTACGTGACTCAGAGTGGTAGCATCTAAATGTCTAAAACCTGATAATTAACTAGCATTATATGAGTTGAATCCTCATGGACTTGGTGACACATAGCCTGTGAGACAAAGGGGTAAAAAATCCCTTTGGCCCAATTACCCAAACTTGACTTTTTTTTTCCGTTGAAGTGTAGAAATGTTTTGCTGTGTGCATTCATCTGTGAAATATGGTTACCTTGGGAATTCAGAGGACTCTGACTACAGTATGTGCTCCCTATCATAATGAAAACAATCATTTGAAATTTCAATCTGAAAGGTTTCATACACCATAACATGATAAAGAAGTTTTAACATTTTTCAATGTTAAAACTTAAAAATGTATTTCATAATGCATTTACTTTGACTATGAATTGTTTGTTGTTTAGCAGTAAACTCCAACAATCGACATGTTTAATTGTCTGTATTATAGTATACTTTTGTATAATTCCTGAGCTCTTGGAACACAGGAACAGCACGACAACGTCCCAATGCGGCAAGACAAACAAGCAGTCTGAAAAATGTAGCATTTTAATCAAATTAAGAAACATTGTCCACACATTATTGTAATGTGAATACATCCTGCTGGTGGTGCTAATTTGTTTACGTCACATTGCATTTGTCCTTGTTTTATATAAAGTTAATGTTCTCTGTGCATTGTCCCGGTTCAATTAAAAAAACATCCATACATCTGTGTTATAATCTGAATAATGCTGAGAGGCCTACATGTACTTGTATTATTTATTAAGTAACAATGGGCTTTGGGCTGTGTGACGTGTATAGAGGATAAATCGAGGGAAAGAGATCAGTCTTATGTGATTCGTGAACAGGCATGTGAACTCAAAATAAAACAGACTAATGGGAGACCTTGTCCTTACTTTATCTTCTGCTGTGAATACTAATGGGGAGAATTATACTCCACACGGCTACTAACCTCTCATTCAACAGTAAAAAAATAACTTCTAACTAAAGTCAAAGTTTAAACACGCTTTCGGTCTTTACATAATTGATGTTTATAATGGACTCTGTTGGTAATAATCTAACCATTAACCCTCATTTTGAAAATACATTTGGGCTGATCCAACTACTCAGGTTTCTTCCCCAGTCAAAGATCTCAACCGTTAACTCAGTGAGTAGTAGGTTTGTCTGTATCGACCACGATTCATTTAGGGGATTTCTGCGGTGCCGCCGGAAGGTACGCCGGATGTCCCTCACCTTCTGCCATCTTTGTGTTGGCATTCTAAACTCTGGTGGATTTATGAGGACTATGGTTAACTGCTCCTCAGATCTCTGCAGGGTAAATCCAGACAGCTAGCTAGACTATCTGTCCAATCTGAGTTTTCTGTTGCACAACTAAAACAACTTTTTAACCAAAGCAGGTTCCTTCCCACAGCTATTTTGCAGCGGCACCGTTATTGCGTGCAGCTCTCAGTGCCGCCCAAGACGATTGTAATTGGTCTAAAGAATTTCCAATAAACCAGAGCACGTTTTTATCCCATCCTGGAGTCCTGTGTGGACTAGCCAGACTAGTACTAGGTTAATATTACCTATAAGAATATTGGCCAAAACTACAAATACAAGAGCCAGGTACTGTAGTAGTAAACCAGAATTATCCGCTCCCCACTCCCTTGAGTTAATTTAGTGGAAAGAATAAATTGAAACCTGCTGTAGAGTGAAAGAAGCTGGAGGAGGAGAAGAGGAAGAGGGATGGAGTAAGGAGGACTGAGAGAGCCGAAAAAAGCTGGTAGGGTAGAGATTTGGCAACGAGTGGAGAAGGTAGACGGACTGTGAAAAATGTGGCAGAGGAAGAGGACACTTTTATGCACACAAATACAGCATGAGCTCGCACACAAATGCAGGTAGGGAAGGAGAATGACAGCATTAACAGAAAACAAGTGATGCTTTGAGGATGAGGAGAAGAGCTAAGCTTTAAAAGGTGAAGGAGGATCAAACACAGATCCACACAGAAGGGAGCTCGGTGGGGAGGGTTGAGTGGCTGACTGCATGTATCCCATTAGTATGTTGTCCTTGGCAACCATAAAGTCTCTTTCTCTCCCTTTTCTACTTTTTCTCCATAGCGTACTGCAAGACACATTATATCTCTTTAATACACATCATAACTGCTTTCTGCTCCTCCCTGCTGCCCCGGACCCTCTCTCCCGCTTTCATCTACGCCCAAGTCGTGCAGCTTTTCTTCACTGTTCTCATCTCTCGTTTCAAAACTTTTTCCTCCTAATGACCATTTCTTCTTGTTTTTCTCTGCTCCTGCACCCTCTCCTCCCCATCCTGTTTCACTTGTTTTTTTTTTTACTTAAAAAGAAAGAAAAAAAATGCTCACTTTCTCTTCTCTTTCCCCGCTTGTACCATCCAATGTTCTGTTGTCTTTGTTTGAGTGGGTGTGTGGATGACATTCGGATGACCGCCACACAGCAAGAACCCACTGTTACTGCCACTACCCACAGTGCACCACTCTAACCCGCCTGTTGAAATTCCTTTAGCTCGACAGCCCCATGCTTGCCGATTGGTTTATCATTTGGGACAAAGTCACACCCACATGCCGATTACCGAGAGCATACACAAATTCAGACGCAACACTGCCCTCGTCTTTTTCTAAACGCCCAAATCAATGACAAACTTGAATACAAGCAAACACACTCGCTTAAACAAACATCACGAGGGAAAATCAGCTCTGGAAAAGTCGATTAAACATGTTCTCCTCTGAGAAAGACACTTAATCTAGGCAACGGCTCCAGTGGAAATGTTCACTTGCCACTTGCGAATGAGGAAGCATGCTTAGTCAACCCTGTCTGAATAAATATAAGCTGAAACACAACTCATATGTAATGTAAGACCATTCCCGAATTGACATCAGCTGCAGTGCTACAGCCGTGTCTCATCCATCCAATAAACAGCAAACTAATTCTGTCATGGCCCGACGCTGTCCACACCACCAGCTGTCCTTCCAGCAGAACAGCTCCTGAGATGTTGAAAGAACTAATATCAGAAAAACAATTAGTCTCTTCAGTGGACAAAAAGAATGGGTAAATTAGAAGCAAGCAGGAAATAGGTGTTTTTACAGACAAACAAAAAAAAAAAAACCTACTCTGGGGTATGACAGTGGCACATTTTTTGTCCATGTACTAGCGAACCATTAGTTTAGAAAAGAAACAAGTTAAAATGCTGACTTCAAGCTTTAATTTAAAAGTTGTCACATCCATACTGGCAGAACAATGTAGAATGTGTGGCTTTTTTAAAACATAGTCCACCAATTTTAGAACAATGCAGAAGGACAATTATCCTTAACAAGTTAACCAGAGTCTTTTAAGGACAAACAGTGAAGCAGTCTTTACTGGCCTTCACTTGAACTCAATGTATTTTGTTTGCTGAAGACTAGACTGAGGGGAAAAAGCTGATACAAGCAGTAAGGGGGTGTCGGGGAAGTGTCTGGGCAGTGTAGAAATATTTCTATAGTCTAGATGTGTTATTCTCAGTATAGAGGTGTTATTCTCAGTATTAAAGTTGTATCCCCCTGTATAATGCATAGCCTTGGGAACACAAAGTTAGTTACAGGGCTCTAGAGTGCGACCAATTTGGTCGCATATGCGACCAAAATTTGTAAGAGTGCGACTAAGATTTTTCCTAGGTCGCACCGGTGCACCTAACGTCCTCGCATCCGCTGCCTCTCCACGAACGAAGCGATGTCGTTTATATCGATATGGTTTAATGTTGCGTTAGATGACCCATTCCTTCTGTAAAGCCGTGCCTGTGTTTGGATCTCTCCTCTTACTCTCCGCGCAGCCCCGCCCCCAATCACTCACACACGGCCCACCTGCGACATGCAGACAGACACAGCGCCGCCGGTCCAAACTGCTGACATTTGTCTACAGTTGTAATTGTTATTAACACAGCTATATATTGTTAAGTATGAGAGGGAAACCTGTATTGGTACCAGTGTTTCCGCTGGTAACTCTGTTATTGCGGCCACCATGGCGAAAAACACTGAAGAAGTTATTGAATGGAACTAACTTCAGTTCGTCGAGTAATAGCGTGTGAGACGGAGCCTGCTGGACCTGGGCGAGAGATGTGACCCATGGCCACATTATCATAGTTCATAAAAATGCAGCGCAGTGACGATAGACATTTCATACACAAGACGTATGTAACGCCACTGACCCGCCAAAGCGCATCTGACCCGTGCTGGACCATACGACCGTACTCTGTGAGTAGCATATGCTTCAGTCCATCGTACTCCCCCTCTCTCCCTATATGAGCTACTGGGCTATCCGGGTCTGTTATTGTTGTTGAAAACAAGTGAAGGAGCTTTCTCAGAGATATATTTTTTTTTAAATATATCCCAGGCTATTTATTTCAGATAATTTACATGTGTTGCAGCTGTATATTTTCAAATTGGGCAGGAAACCCTGTCTTTGCATTTTATTTTAATCACATCTGTTTTAATAAAAGAGCTTGTGAAAAGTGGCTTTGACTTAAAACTGAACATTTAGCCCACTTTGTAAAAATATATATATTAGAGATAGAGATATATATTGTGTATCGCCATTCAGCCAAAAAATACAGATATGATTTTTAGTCCTGGACTAGTGGAAGATCTGATAAGAATCAGTGTGCTGGGCCCAGTTTGGAGAATTTTGATGCTAGGGAGTGTGGCAAGCTGGTTTAGCCAAGGCCAATGGGGAAGAAGGCCAGATTACAGGTGTTGGCCATCTGAGGGGCATTTGACAGCAAGGGGGGACCCGCTATAAGACTTTGAGTACAGTATAATTGTGCTTCACATTCAAAAAATGTACCAACTACTTATTTTTGTTTAAAATAATTGATATAATATATATATTTATGAATGTATATGGAGCGTGATAAAAAGGTGACCTTGAAACTGTGGCGTTAATGGCGACGCGAGGAAAAATTTGGGTGCACCTAAATTTTGTGCTGGTGCACCTAAATAAAAAAAGTTAGGCGCACCAGTGCGACCAAGGCAAAAAGTTAGTCTGGAGCCCTGAGTTAGCTCAAGCTTTGATTACCTTATAAGTTCAGGAATCTGAGTGTGTATTAGACACGGGGCACACAGAAAGTTAGCTTAAGCTTTGAGTACCATATAAGTCCAGGAATGTGATTGTATGTATTACTGTACCACACGGTGATGTGGAATGGGAGGGGTTGAATCTCATGTGTGTGTGTAAGCGCTGGAAGATCTGCCCGGAGACAGGAGGATGACGCCTTCAAGGAAGATGATAAAAGATTAGCAGTTTGGTCAGGCGGGGTGCACAATTTGACAGAGCCTGAGTGAACCTGTACCACGTATACTTTGTCTGCGGTCAGGGATACTTAGGATCTTTTTTGTCTACCCACAGGTGTTTTGTAAACTTAAATACTGGACTTCAGTTAAGCCTTAGGGCCTTATTTTAGACATACTTCCCTACAGCAGCAAGTATGTGCAGGTGCTAGTATCACAAACAGCAAGAGTCGAGTTAGTTTACGAAATGCACCGACCGGTCAGGTGACGACCGTTCACATGACAGTTAAATTTAGCAGTCTTTACAGTTAAATTTAGCTAAGAAAAGGTGACTGTGAGCGGGGTAAAGGGCACCGTGAGGTTACGGTCATTTCAGCAGCCATTACAGTTAAGTTTAGCCAACAAAAGGGGACTGCAGCAACGACAGTTAGTTTAGGCACCAAAACGCTAGTTAAGATTAGAAAAAATATTTTGGTTATAAACACTGGTAAGTACTACTCCTGGGACACAAAAACCTGTTTCCTGGGTGAAAGTCTTGCGTTTTCCCTTTAACTTCTTCCAGGATATGAACTCCGCTTTCCCATTTGAAAGCCCTGTGTTTTAGGACCCTCTTTTAACTTTACTAGTTGTTGAAAATCCTTCAATAGAGGTGCAGGGCCATTCAAAGAGTCTTTGTTTCTAATAGTTTTCTAAGAATGGAAGAAAGATTTACATGAACGCAGTTATCTTGAGCACTGAGCATTTATTCCAGTGGATCAATTGTCTTTAAGTCATTAATGGAGCACTGAAAACATCAGTGTGTGTGATAACTGTCCTTTATCCGAGATGTTTAGACATTGCAAATTAAAGCACATGCGTTAATGTTGCATTATGAGCCTTGTATTATCGTAACGGCCCCTGGGTTCTTCCACTGGAGCGCATCTCTGGATCATTAAGCCACTGTTGATTGTGTTTGGAAAAGTGGGAATAATTATCATATGTGGATTAAACACAGAAATGGCGATGCCTACCACACCATATTTATAGAACTACTCCCTTGGTGCCATTAAAATTTCCCAAGTACACATATATTCATTTATCTACTGCACGCAGGCTCATCATATATCCCCTGATAGAATTTGCACAGCACATTTAAATGAGCAAAGTCGCCTCAACCCAACGGTTTCCCCTTATCCGCCGCTCCATCCCCTCCATAAAAAACAAACCTCAACCCAACGCCATTAACCACCACACCATCACTGCCTATTTAGCTCTGCCTCATAATCATACTGTAGGATCAGCCGCCGACGGCCTATTGATAGTGATTAAGGGACACATAGAAACCCTGACTCTACACTACATTTCAGCATTTACGTAGACTGCCTACTCATATATATTGCGTTATAACTGATTCGGCAGCACTAGATCTAATTAACTAGATCATAATTTGCACTAACTGTTCTTGTTTTGTTTTGTTTGGCTCTTCACTACATCTCAGCAGTGTTATAGACTGTATATTCATGTATATTGTGTTATTTACCATATCACTTTCGCATGTCCATCTTACTTACACCTCACTTTGCAGCGGCTTTGTAATGCCAACCTAATCTGCACTTTATGTAACCTTTTGTAGTCTGTATTCCTCTACAACACGTTCTCACTCTCATCTCGTAAAATATGGACGCTTGGTCAGGTGCCTTTGTTGTTCTTATTGACGCTAAAAGTCTCCTTTAGCGCTTTAAGTAAACGCGCTTGGTCGGGACTATTGCCGTCCCTTTTGACGCAGTTATGTTAAGGAAAAGGTCGTGGGTGGGCTTATGGTTCCGTGACACGCGGGAACTACGGGACGGTTGGGTGTAGGAAAGGGTCGTGGGTGGGCGTACCGTTCTGTTACACGCGGGAAGAACGGGACGGTTGGGTTTAGGAAAGCGTCGTGGGTGGGCGTATGGTTCTGTGACACGCAGGAGGAAAGAAAAAAACTATTAAAGCAAGCGTGACAAGCTGGACGTGAACCCCGCTCTCCTGGGTGAAAGTCCTGTGTTTGACCCATCCACCACCCCAACCAACCTCATTATGCGGAAATTCGCCCTTACATACTACTCGCTAAATCCTATCTAACTGCTGCTCTCCCCGGTGCGTTACACAAACACACTGAAAGACGCCTTTTTCGTTGCATCAGACGCTGACAGCCACTGTCCAAACGTCCTTATTTTACGAGTTCGGAATGAGAACGGGTTGCTCTATTGTATTGAATGTGAAACTGTATGTTGTCTTGCACGCTTATGCTTTTCTTGGCCAGGTCACCGTTGCAAATGAGAACCTGTTCTCAACGGCCTACCTGGTTAAATAAAGGTTAAATAAAATAAAAGAAGACGGAGGGAGATTTGTGCACCTGCATTGATAGAGAGATGGAGTAGAGAGCGAGGCTGAGGAGACTGGCAGGGGTGAGGGGAAGGCACACGCACAGCCATCAAAACAGATGACTCAACAGTATAAAAAGAAGGATTTAATGCAGCCAACGCACCCCTAATGTTGAGAAAGATGTAAAGTGGGAGGGAGGCATGCAAGGAGAAGAATGAGATTTTATTCTGAGCCCGTTTGGTAAAGCATTTTGGAACAGAACAAGAGAAAAAGACAGAGCCAATGTGCAAGACAGGGATTAAAAATACAGTACATAAGCAAAGACAGGACAGGCCTCTCGCATATTTCTACCCATTCATTTCACTTTGAACCCAAGTCATCTTTCTCCTCTCTCCGCTTCCCTGTTCATGTTCGCCTCCTCTTTCTATTAACTCAAAGGAATAAGGTCCCAGCTCATGAAACAGTGCATCACCAAGGAGATTACCAGCATGCTCGCTGTGAATTCACCACCACTTCTCACTCCACTTGGCTTGCTCCTATTGTCGCTCCTATTGTCGCTCCGTTTCATTTCTCTTTGTATTCCATCTACAGCTTTTCCCTTCTCTTCCTTGCTACGGTAGTACCATAGCACCTTATCATGGTCATTGCATTTCTGTGTGTGATTTTTATTTATATTCTTATGTATGTGTGATATATGTGTGTATATGTGTTTGTTGTGTTAAGGTTGTCTAAGCTACTGGATCCTAAAATGTCCTTCGGGATGAATAAAGTATCTATCTATCTATCTATCTGAAAGCCAGTCTCCGTTCATATATTGCCTCAGCCACAAGACAGTCAACATACTATAAAATTCACCAGTCTTCTCTCCACTTGTTGTTCTTCTCTTTCATTTCCATATACTGTACAATCTCACTCAATAAAGCAATTAACATTTTGCTGCATACAATCATACATCTCTGATGCCATTAAGAAACCCTGTTTTTACCTCTAGCACCTTGAGAGCTGGAAATCAGAACATGTTGAAATTCCAACTGAATCAATGCCAAGAGAAAAACTGGATCAACAAGACCCTGGCAGAGTTCTGTGATTAAATGAGGTTTGTTTGAGTGTTTGCTCGCATTGATCCAAACTGACCATCAGGAGGTTATGACCCTTCCTTAATTGGTCCTGACAATGCACTGTGTTTAATCTATGGCTGAGATCAATCTGACAGTGATGAACAATAGTTGGGCATGTGTGAATGTGTCTTACCATTGTGTATTTTAGCTAATATGGTTGTGGTTAGTTCATACAGCATATTAGTTGATAGCTTCAATAATGTGGGTTATGTTGGTCTACAGTGCAGTCACTATTAGTATTCTAGGTTTTATATTAGCTAAGTCTTACCAAGCTACTATCTTGTTACTCTAATACAGCACATTTTTAAATAAAAGTGTTTATTCAAATACTGGCATCTCTCAAATAAAAGCGATTTTACTGACTGGGTTATTGCTGTACATTTTATTCTGTGTCATATTTATTAAGAAGGACAATTTGAGTTTACATCAAAAGCAGACAGTGTTCATTCAATTAAAATGGAAGCAGATTAGAAAACAGAGGTGTCTGACTAAAATATGGTAAAATATACAACACAGGGGAAATTAGAAATAAAGGCCTGTCTATACAGTAATTGTCCCTCATATGCACACACAAAGGACACTTTGAGATGAGGACACAACACTGGGCCTGCTCTACCACCTGTGCTTCGGCAAACCCAAGAAATAAAAGCCTGTTTCAAATCAAGACCTGATTCTGTGCAGTTGAGGACTTTCTTCAAGTATTCATAGAGATGAGAAACTACTTGCTTTCAGAGAAATAATAGCCTACACTGTTATTAACACACCATACTTGATTATATAAAAGGGTAGAGTAGCTAAATTGTAAATTGAAGTAATTCATAATAGACCCCTAAGTATTGTTGAATAAAAGCCTTCAGGACTATTTTTGCCGATAGCTAAGTACAGTCTCTACGACTGACAGTTGAAATGAGCATGACAGCAACCGTTCAAAAGCATTTTCACAAAAACAACCTTTAAAATGTAATAAATAACACTAACTCTAATATTTTCAATTTATTTAATGTGCAAACAGCCCATATCTAATTACATTGTTTCAGTCCAGTCAGTTTGACTGAAAAGGTGCTACATTGTTTTTTATTTTTTAATTCTGTCCTGCAAAAGCTAGCTAGCTAGTAGTAACATCACTAACATAACTGCAGTAGGCTACTTTGTTTACTGCTTCCTGGTCAACAATTGACACACTGCTGAGTATGCACCCCGTCTATTAAAATAATGACTAGCTAGCTAGCTTTTGTTCACCAAATTTGGCTTCATCTGTGTTGTGCAGAGTAGAATTAAAAACAAAAACGCGGTTCCAAATGGTTGGCATACAGTTAACACTAACAGTCAACAAGTAAAAAGCAGTCAGGTCTCAGAACTGACTGAAAAAAACGACTGGCTTCAAATAAAATTATAGCAGACAAACAATTTTAAAAAGAACACTTTTACATAGACTTTACCTGGTTTAAGCACATTTACTTTGTCTGACATCTCTCTCACAGTCGTGTTGTGCTGTGTAGCCAGAGCACCAAAAAAAGGCACACTTCGTCACTCTGTACAATTATTCAATCACTTATTTCCTAAACGCTTGTTTGTATCAGCACAACTCTTTCCTCCCCTGAGCAACAACATGCCACTGCCTTTATAGGGCTCTCAATCAGTCCTGGACCGCAACACTATCTTCCAGCGGTGAGTTTACAAAACATTACTAACCTCACCAAAATCTGGACAAAGCTAGACACAGTTTGTTCTCATTTACACAAATAAAGAAACCTTCGTGGAGGTACACAACTCGCTCCAATTACCCCTCAAATGCATTAACCAAACACTTGAAAAAAATACACACAGAAAACCCCTGTGACTTGGTTCTGTCCCAAAATGTCAGTGATGAAATCATCAATACCAGAAATACACCAGAAACGCTGGGCTGCTCCTCCAAACGAAGGAACAAACAAAAGGTGAGTATGAAGTAACAGACAATGAACTGTTCAAACCTGAAACTTAATAATTCTAACTTAAACTAAACTGTGGTTATGTGTATTGCTTTAAATTAAACCAGTGCTTGATGCAAGAATGTAATAATTTTAACGCAAACAAACCTTAGAGTCATATATATTACAGATGATCTATGTGATTTGTAATACACTGTAGCAGAGACCGTTTTTGACTGTATTTTGCAAAGACGATGAAAAAATCTATTTCCACCTAATCCATTTATATCAATATAGTGTGTATTTTCTTTTGGTATTATATAATCAACATAACTGTACAATGAACGGATTAGCTTGAGAGGAATGCGGCTATCAAACGTGTGTAAATCCATCATTTTGGTCATGACATAATAGCAGGAGGGGCAATATTGGTAGGCTATTCTAAAACTGGAAAGTGACAATGGTTTAACTGGGCAGATGGCAGTAAATGTGCTTGCATAGATCATGGATGTGTGGATACGAAACACTTCATAAACCAGTCACATGGAAAGGACGGAGAGCGAGGCTTAGGATATTATCAGTGACGTTATTTCTCTAAAACGATGCAAGCCTCGATAACGTGATTAACGGATTTCTCGACACACGCTCCAAAGCCTCGGCACAGAACGTAACATCACTAGTCAATACATTGAAAGACTTAAGACAATCATTTCTTTAGAATTAATGCCGAACATGTAAACAGGACTAGCAAGCATAATTGCATCATTAGTTGCAGCTGTAGCTCTTAGCCCATCAGAGCTCAGGCTCCCAGTCCACACATTAAAGAAATAGGCTTCATAGCTTCAATTTGCAACTCCCCCAGAAATCAGAAATTGTCGTTTTTACTTCAAGATATATACAGTACTACAAGATATACGGAGCTAGCTGCTTCACTCTGCGTCCAGTCTCTATGCTAGGATAGACTAATCTATGAACTCCTGTTCTGTGCTTGACATAAATGTAACATAGATATTTTATCTCAAATAACAAAGTGAATTAGTGTCTTCCTCAAATATTGAACTACTTCTTTAACTAACTGCAGAGGACAAAAGTGAACAGGTAAACAGGACTCTTTCTATTTGGTTCATAGAGGTAAGAAAGTATGACAATAACTTTCAAAGTCTTCAAGGAAACTGCCTACATAGGCACTGCATACACACACTAACCTAGAGGTGTGCCAAACGGGCATAATGAGTATGTACTTTGCATTTTGCTGCTGGGGACTAATCAAACATGGTGGAGAGCAGACTCTAAAATTTTCCCCAAAATTTACTTAATTTTAATTGCTCTCATATATGCAATTAATTAGTCTCTGCAAGTGGATGCAGGATCAGATTTTGCTCAGAGTTGACGGCATCAAGGTTACCTTTGGGCATGTTTACTGTAAAGTATTTTGGGTGGAAGCTTCCATCAAAGTGGTTTGCCAATTAAATGTATATGCATGAAGTTGCACTTGCTCTCAGTCACACTCACACACACACACACACACACACACACACACACACACACACAAACCTAATATAAAGAATGAAGCCACAAAACATGGATTAATGAAGAATGACCCAAATGGGGTACATTATTATAAGCGGGAAACAATAAAATAAAATGGATTTCTGCAAATGACAAATAAGTCACTTTATATCACAGCATGTTTTGTGTCTTCACTAATTGAGCTAAAATACATGGCTACATGGCTTTTTTCTCTTTTGTTATTAGTCTTGTAGTTGTTTTCTTTTTCTCATAAATCACCATTACATGGTTGCTAGCCAATTAGGGCTGCTGCCTGGGGTGGGAGTTGGCATGGAAACCCCACACGACAGGCCAAGGTGTCAGTAGGGGGCAGGATATGGTGGGCGATCAGAATATAAATACTGCAGCGTACGAAGACAACAACAAAAACATCAACCTAAACAGAGTCAAAAAGCATATGGCAGCCCTTGCAGCGCGGTGTAGGTGGGACACATGCAGGAGCTCACGACAGACTTTGGAGGTGGAAGCAGAAGGAACTTAAAGACCCCTCCCTTTCCCTATAACAACATACTACACAACTTAGTTTTTCAAGCAAAAGTGATGAGTGGCGAATTGATTTTATTATGGGATTTCAAAACATGATGTATTAGTTTATTATGAGACGTATGTCTGTAATTACATACTGTAGGTCACCGATCTGTTCTGGTCACATCTATTTAAAAGTTATTTGTTTGAATTAAAGGGCACTGTAACCTCTGCCAGTGACCTGCCAATACTGCAATTCTTGTTGCTGATAGAAGTCAGCTACCACTTTGAACTGAGCATTTTAAGATCCTAGTTGTTTCAGAGTGCCCAGTAAGAAACAATGCACTACTGCCGTTGTTCTGGGCAGGTACCAGCTCTGATTGTGCAACTACATTTACAGTGTATGTGAATGTGGAGCAGGTTTGATTGAAAAATGCAGTAAGATGTTAAGATACAAGATACTTAGGCTATGTTTTTATTCAGTACTGAAACATTTAGGTCTTAAATTACAGGTTGCAGTACACCACAGTGAATGTGAAGATTTCCTGTATTTTGCTGAAAAAGAGCATGTACTGTAGGTCACCCAACCTCCCACGAATAAATACAGATTAAATAAAGGCAAGGCCATTATAGCTCTTAAAAAAAACTTTTATACATTATGTCCTTGATTTGTATAACAGATTTGAATGGATCTTGTAAATGTAAGAACGTGTTTTGTATGGGCAAAACATTAAGCTTAGCAGCTTAGTTTAGCTTTTTAAAGTTTAGAAATATTACTCGATCTCCTTATATCTCGTAGGTCTAATCCGTGAAAATAATAAAGTGTACAATGGATAATTGGCTGTTCTTCGGCGGGTAATGTGCCAGACTATGGTTGCTTCTGACACTTTAGTTAGCTTTAAAAGTGCTGTTAGATGATTTTGTAACCGCTTGATAGGGCTGTTTCCCCCTGTTTCCACGCTTTGGAATATAGGCTTACATAACTGCTGACTCCAGCTTCAATCGCACTGTACAGATAGGAGAGTCGTATTCATTTTGTCATTGAACTCACCGGTAGAAAGCTAATAAGCATATACCATATTTTGAAGTCTAAATCATCTACAATGCTTTTGTTGAATGTATTCAGCCCCCTCTCTGCCTGCAGTGCTTATTGTGTGGGGCAGACTAATCTATGGCATTTGGGATTGAAATACAATACCAATGATTTCCAGTTTCTTATGTGTACAGTTACACCTCCATGGACCATAAATGCACACACACACACACACACACACACACACACTTACACACCTCTACCCACTGTCACCCCGGGCATCATTTTCATACAGTTGTTTTGATGCATTCACAATGCTTCATTTGCATAATACTCATTTAAAAGAATGATTGTTTGCTGATTGGTCAGAGCACTCTTCCGCCTGTTTAATCGTTCATCTGGATGACCTGCTCTTAATGGGGTTGGCTCACCCAATGATACGCTTAGCTGCTCGTAACGGCGGCCCACACCCGTTATCCAATCATTAAACTGGTTGTGAGTCAGTTCCGCTATCTGGGGACATATGGAAGATGTGTTCCAATCATTTGAGCCATCATCACTCAGACTCAGCATGAGGGATCTGTAACAGAAAGGTAGAGCAGTAAGTGGGCATTATCAGCCAGCAGCGGCAAGTTTTATTTTTTATTTCTTCATTGTGTCTTCCCAAATTCACTAAGGGATGCACGTTTACTTTCTTTCTCTCTCACACACACACACACACACACACACACACACACACAAACAAACACACATTTAATATGATTTAAACCAGCAGATTAGTCAATATATAAGCTGCAGTTATATTATATTGCCTTTAGTTGTTTACTGCAGGTAATATCTGAAGAAAAAAAATTTCAGCTATAAGCAATATCAGTCTGAAGATTCATTCTAACCTTGCCATATATTCCCATGAAACATGTTATGAGTGTGACATTGGTTGCTGTGGCAACTTATGTGGTAACCAAGCAGCTAATAAGACATAATTCTGTTTGCCTATGTTTATTTTTTCGTATACTTTTATACTACTAGGAAAATGTTTCAGTTAGTGCAACTGCGTCAATAGCCATTATACAAAAGTCATTACACCCCCAAGGGAGCTGTTTGCTGTGATTATAGAAGGGCTTCATTGCTGCCGACAGTTGTTATTTGCCACACCATTTTTACCCATAATCACAACGAATGATGCCTTGTTGGGGTTTATTGTTAGCTACTGACTAATTATTTAACCATGTGTTTCTGAGGAGTCTGAAAAATAATTCCTCTGACAAAGTCCCAGTTTATAGCCTTGTAATATCGACTTGGGTTTCAAACTCCTTCTGCAGCTGTACCCCATCATACAGTGGATTTCATACAGTACCAGTTGGCGATGAAGAGAAGTTTAATTTAACCTCTCTTGGCATACAACACCAGAAAGATTAATTTTCCCCCTCAAGCTTTTTTAATATATATATACTACCGGTCAAAAGTTTGGGGTCACTTAGAAATGTCCATTCCACTCCATTACAGACCAGCTGAGATCAGTTGCATTGTTTTTTTAACCAGGGCAGCAGTTTTCAGATTACATTATGTGCTTACATCATTGCAAAAGGGTTCTCGACTGTTGTAGAAAGAAGTGGCTGATCTTTAATGCAATATCTACATTACCCATTATTAGCAACCATTCATCCAATGTTCCAAAGGCCCATTCTGTTTACTAATCTGATATCATTTTAAAAGGCTAACTGAGAAAACATTGGAGAACCCTTTTGCAATTATGTAAGCACATAATGTAATCTGAAAACTGCTGCCCTGGTTAAAAAAACAAGGCAACTGATCTCAGCTGGTATTCTGTCTATAATGGAGTGGAATGGAAATTTCTAAACTTTTGACCGGTAGTGTATATACTCACCTAAAGGATTATTAGGAACACCTGTTAAATTTCTCATGAATGCAATTATCTAATCAACCAATCACATGGCAGCTGCTTCAATGCATTTAGGGGTGTGGTCCTGGTCAAGACAATCTCCTGAACTCCAAACAGAATGTCAGAATGGGAAAGAAAGGTGATAAAAGCAACTTTGAGCGTGGCATGGTTGTTGGTGCCAGATGGACCAGTCTGAGTATTTCACAATCTGCTCAGTTTCTGGGATTTTTACACACAACCATTTCTTCTTTACAAAGAATGGTCTGAAAAAGGAAAAAAATCAAGTATGCGGCAGTCCTGTGCCGAAAATGCCTTGCTGATGCTAGTGGTCAGAGGAGAATGGGCCGACTGATTCAAGCTGATAAAAGATCAACTTTGACTCAAATAACCACTCGTTACAACCGAGGTATGCAGCAAAGCATTTGTGAAGCCACAACACGCACAACCTTGAGGCGGATGGGCTACACCAGCAGAAGACCCCACCGGGTACCACTCATCTCCACTAAAAATAGGAAAATGAGGCTACAATTTGCACGAGCTCACCAAAATTGGACAGTTGAATGTTGCCTGGTCTGATGAGTCTCGATTTCTGTTGAGACATTCAGATGGTAGAGTCAGAATTTGGCGTAAACAGAATGAGAACATGGATGCGGCATGCATTGTTACCACTGTGCAGGGTGGTGTAATGGTGTGGGGGATTCTATCCTATCAATATGGGCCAACATTTCTAAAGAATGCTTCCAGCACCTTGTTGAGTCAATGCCACAAAGAATTTAAGGCAGTTCTGAAGGCGAAAGGGGATCAAAAAACAGTATTAGTATGGTGTTCCTAATAATCCTTTAGGTGAGTATATTTATACATTATACTCAGATAGCGCCTTTAATATCACCCTGGACACCCTCTCCAATTTTATATGAGAGTCAGTAAACTGGATTTGGATGGGTTCTGGGGATTGACAGAAATGTTTTGTATGGGGGGGGTGAAATTGGAGCCGTGCTATCATAAATGGACTTAATCCACTCGTCCTCTTAGGACAGCCACATAACGGACAGATAGTAGTTCATGGTGGATTCACTAACATGTATTCCGGAACAGAAAGCACAGCCTTCAGGTATCTTATGGAACATGTATAGCCTGTAGCTCTGTACCTCAAAGTGCTTTCTATATGCGTATGCCACTTTTTCTGTTTCCTTCTTAACAAGTTGATTGATTCACAGAAGACTTACCACTGAACTGCAGTGCAGCCGTTGCAATAATCCTATGGTTTAACTCTGCTTGCAGTTAATTATACTGTATTTAGTTCCTGGATTAATTTGACTTGTCTTGGTCATGCAGGAGCAAAGTACCTGCATCCTGTTTTACCCTGTTTCTGTTTATTGTTTTTGATTCAAAGTTATGCTGAAAATCAATGATGTAATGCTGCGGTAGCTACAGCTGCTGAGTTTATTTTATGACTTTAAAGCCAATCACAATGCACCTACATTTTATGTATTATAGCTTATTGTTAGGGTATTGTGTGTTCTTTGTGCCTTTTTCCTATGTTGTATTTATTCACTTTATGTTGTCATGAGCTGTGTTATGTTAATAGCTTTTTTTGGACAATTTGTTTACAGTGAAGCAAAAGGTTACACACCTGCTGAGTTCATGTTAATACAACTAATAATTTGCTGTTCATGTGTAACAAGTGATGCTTGCTGAGAGAGGCATTTTCTACATTTCATTTAGAGGTACTTTTGTGTAAGGAAACTGAGCATTTACAGCAAATGGTGATACAGTAACTTCCCTTTAACAAACACATACGTGAACATTAGATGTTAAAGTTTACAATATAAAAATCGTCCACGCATAGAGCAGGTTGGGGTGATGGAGAGAGATGCAGGAGCGGCAGGAACGCTGGCATGAGTGCATATGTAGAGCTGTACCCTGTATATCTATGAATATGATTTGTTAATCAGCCAATCAGATGATGTATGAGCCACTAATGATGAAGCATACATGAAACAGCTGATAAACTGATGCAAGTGAGACTGCCGCAATAATAATTTAAAGGGGTACTCAAAGCATCAGAGCCAGAGTTATCCTGACTTTTAGTCTTTAATTAGACCTTCTAAGGGCTTACTTCTTTCAATCTCCACACTTCCAGTTTGTGATGCAGGCGTTCTGTTGAAATGTTTAAGACTCTAACCCATGCTGAGATAACCCTGATGACATCACTACAACATCATCAGTCCTATTTTTTCAGCCTCATCAAAGCTCCGCATAGAGCCACTGAAGACATGATACAGCTGCTTTCACAGGCAGAGTGTAATGAGAAGATAAAAATACCCCCACAACTTATATACAAATTTTGTTTTTGGAAATGAATGTGATCAATGTATTGACTAAAACAGTTTATTTACTGAAAATGCCATACTTATTCTTGACGTCACATGATGCAATAACCCAAATTAAAACTAAAGTTAAACTATTTTATCTCAGCCTGTCAACAAATGGCTGTCTTAATTAAATAGATTAGATCTGTTTCAGAGGGACAAAAGGATATTTGTATGTATTTTAGGAAAGCTGCAGGCTGTGACTGGTAAAACTGTTACTTTCCACTTTAGTTTGACTATTACTCCTAATGCAATTATGTATTTATTATTATTGATGGGTCATTGCTGGGCATGATAGCCCTTGTGCTGTGTAACAATGTATTGCATTACATTGCATCACACTGCTGGCCGCTCGCTCTGCAGAGCCACAGGGTCCTTGACGGCATGCTGGGTAAATACTGCTGTCACCCACCGAGTGTGGACTCTCGCCAGAGCAAACACAAGTTACTACAAGACATGGACAGTTAATCGGCGAATCTCTTCTCTGTTTGAGACTTTTCTGCCGCACTGCATCACACACTTGAAGAAAATGGAGGCAAGCAGTTAGTGTGAAGAAGGTGCGAGATCTGCCTTTGACCGTCACATAAATAGTACTATGAAAGCCCCCAAAATAACACAAAAGTATTAGTGAACCAACCGTTCTATTCTTGTATACTTCCTACCGCAGCATTTCTGTTGTGTGTTTTTACACACATACACACACATTCTCCACTTACGTATAAAAACAATTGTCTTACACACAAGGACAAACTGGCACACACACACACACACACACACACACACACACACCTAGGGAGACAGAGGAGAGTGTCAAAGGAAAAGCCATTTATTTTATGTGTGTGTCTCTTTCTCTGTCAGTGGCCACACGTGTGTGTGTGTGTGTGTGTGTGTGTACTTGTGCTTATTGAAAGTCACTGTCATCAGCTAAATGTAAATCATATATACGCATATGTGTCTATATGCATGTGTGCAGTACTGGGCCCCAGGGGAAAGTGTCAGCGTGTGTATGAGTGTGTATGTGTGTGTGTGTGTGTGTGTGTGTGTGTGTGTGTGTGTGTGTGTGTGTTCTTGTTTAACTATATTCGTGGGGTCCAAAAACCGGGAATACAGTATACTTGTGGGGTCCGGACAGCTTTGTGGGGCCAAAATGCTGGACCCCACAACTTTAAAGGGCTGTTTGAGGGTTAAGACTTGGTTTTAGGATTAGGGTTAGAATTAGGTTATGGTTAGGGTGAGGGTAAGGGTTAAGTTAAGGCATTTAGTTGTGGTGGTTAAGGTTAGGGTAAGGGGCTAGGGAATGCATTATGTCATTGACGGGTCCCCACACAGATAGTGAAAGGCACTGTGTGTGTGTGTGTGTGTGTGTGTGTGTGTGTGTGTATATATGTGTGTTTGTGTGTAGGGGCAGAGCATATGCTGACTCCATTATGTAGGCCTGCATGCATGAGGTGGTGACAAAGTATCAAGCGGTTGGAAGTGATGGTGTGCGTGTAGGGGCTTACAGAAGTGCGCTTTGAATGAGTTTTTTAGTCCCTGTGGAGTTAAAACACCTGTCCTTAGTCCTGAAGGTGCTACAGCAGGAGACTCTTTAAACTGGATTACCATGACAGCTCACTCTCTTGTTTCCAGGACTGTACTATTACACCTGGGCATGATGCGGCCGAAAACTGAGCAGTTTTTGAGTATGTAGCGGCTGAGGCTTGGAAAGCTGAATAGAAATTTAAATTAAAAGGGTGTATTCTTCGAAAACAGTATCCAACTTTCTTAAAGGAGTACTCCACTGAATATCTAGCTTTTGAGCATTAAAAACTCACGGCAAAAAACATGGATCATTGGCAGAGAAGTTGACAATGCTGCAGGGTCAGTAGTTTTTTTTCATTTTTGTATAATTAGACATGTATTTTTTTTTTTTTCATTGACTGTCGGTTTCCATTGGAATCCATTGTAACTGCTGTGAATCTATGCTGACTACAGCTGCCATTGGGCATGTTTCTAGACTAAATGCATGCAAAACAGATCCATAGAGAGATAGAAACTTATTGCTGTACTTTGGGGTGTACTTTGGAGGGAAAAGTGTGTATGTGTGTGTGTGTGTGTGTGTATGTGTGTGTGTGTGTGTGTGTGTGTGTGTGTGTGTGTGTGTGTGAGAGAGAGAGAGAGGTCGTATAAATCACATGGGAGAGAGACAGAGTGAGGACCACAGAGATGTGGGAGTTGAGGTGGGAATGTAAAAAAAATGCAGTGTCCCTCCTTAAGGAGGATTACAGCAGCCACACAAACACACCAATGATGACACTGGCATTTATTGGTGCCCAAATGTGATTCATCACCTAAGCTGTGTACTCCTTATCACCTCATGACAGTTCACTGACCATCAAGTAAACCAGAAAGACCCATCCAGCCACCGTAACAATCAGCCAACAACAGACTGTTTGTCCTCTTGGCCCTGGCATGACAAACATGCCAGGAGGCTGCAGCCAATGAGTCAACACACTGTGACCGACTAGACCGGTGGGCAATATGGCCAACACTGGCACTGTTTGTAGTGGAGATTCCAACAGTTTTAAAACAGGCTCAGGGGTCAGGCGAGGTCTATTACAGCAGCTCACAATAATACACAAATACATCTTAATTGAATCAAATGAATTATATCTTTGTTGTAAATATACACCAGTACAGAATGTGTTCATCTAGTGATGGCTTTTAAAAAAATGTAATTCTAATTAAGCTTAGTGTTAGTTCATGCAGGACACAGAAGTCATATGCCCGCTAAAATATAATTTCTATCAGACACACATCAGTCACAGCCATTCTCACATCAAGGCGGTCCTGTTAAATGTAGTCTTGCTTTGCCAGACCCTCCTCCAAAGCATGCTGAAGGCATGTGGCACCGGAGCTATCCTGGAAGTTGAACGTCAAGGATATAGACTATTTTAAAGGGCCACTATTATATAGCATTTTCAGGATTATACTTGCATTGTGTGTTTGTACTAGAACATGTTTACATGCTTTAATGTTAAAACATTTTTTTTAATTTTCTCATACTGCCCATGGATGCTGCACCTGTATTCACCCTCTGTATGGGTGCTGCATCTGTATTCACCCTCTGTGTGGGTGCTGCACCTTTATTCACCCTCTGTATGAGATGCTCTGTAGGAGCGGCTGTCTCTTTAATCCCTCCTCCCAAAAAAGCCCAGTCTTCTCTGATTGGCCATCGCGCTTCCTGGAATGTCCGGAGCCTCCGCTCCGTGTTTCACTAGTTGAAGCTAGAGCTACTGCAATGGAGTATATAGCAACCGGACATGTCCCAGCAGTACAGTGACCGGGATTTGGGGAGTAATGATCAGCATTGGCTGAGATTACAGCTATGTCGCGTTACCATGTAGCTTTTAATAGTTAGCAGTATGCTAATTAAACCTGTTTGAGTCGTGATTCACTCGGATCTTTCACCCGAGTCTTTAAATTGCGAGTCTCTAGTATCATTAATTCGGATCAGTTGAGTCCTACTACAATTCAATCTAAAATGATAACAGAGCCACACGTAAACCTCTTGCAACATTAGCTACTACTAGTCCTAGCCATCTTAGCTGCCAAAAGCTTTATAACTTACAATTCCGTAGGCAACCCCAACTCCACAAGTCAACTCAAACAACTGAGTGAGCAGAGAGACAGTCCGAGACAGGTTAGGAACTTCCCGACCCGCACACTCAGAGTCAGAAACATTGCAAGCTTGCAGCCATGGGACTAACTCGAGAACTCATGAGTCCTCGATGACTCTACTAGGTTTGGTGTATAAATGCAGTATGTTAAAATGCAATTAGGTCGAGCAGACAGTCCAAAACATTGCAAGCTCGCCTCGGCTCGCCTATGGATTTAGCAATACTGACTTAAGTGACTCAAGTGACTTGCACAACCTGGATCAGTTTAGTGAGAATAAGCCTAATAGCCAAATGCTAACGTTAGATAGAAAAAGGCTTCTGAACCCAACACTACCCAATCTGACATGTTTCAGCAGTTTCATGCGACCCGGAATCGGGGAGAATTTAACAACATTGGCAGCCCAGATGACATTTTTTACTGCCGTAAGCCATGTAGCTACTTTAGTTAGCAGTTGACACTAATAGAATATAGAAGCAATTTCTACAGTCAAAAATAAAGGCTTTTAAACCAAATACTACTAACAGAAAATGTTTCAGGAGTAATGTGACCCGGAACTGGGGAGAATTTAATGACACTGGCAGCCAAGGTGACATTGTTTACTACCATTACCATGTACATGGGAAAATTTTAACACCGCAGTGGCTTAAAAAAAATCACTGCAGTCCTGCCTGCTTGGAGCAGAGGACCAATCATAGCAGGCCGGCTTAGAGTTGCGTAAGACTTAGCTGAGAGTAGAAAGAACTGTTGAAACCGTAGTGTTCAGAATAGTTGGAAATCTGAACGTTTTATCTCACAGGGATTTGTCTAAAATATGTTTACCTCATTATTTGAAAATCCAACATTATAACATTGTAGATATGACAGAAAAAACAGAAAAGCATAACATGTGACCTTAAAATGTGACTCCCTCCTCACTGGTCCCTGCTACACATGACGCTGCTTCACTCACTGCTGCTGCTGGCAACACTTTGCCTCCACCACCCCAGCCTCCACCTTCCTAGTTCAGAGTCCTAACATGACTCAAAGTTTAAAATGGTTTTCGATGTCTTTCTTTTGGCTCACTCTTTTATACCCAATGGGGTTTCGGCATGGCACTCACTGTTTCAGCTTAGCATGCTGCTTGGCTGGTCCAGGGAGCATTATCAAGAGCGGAGCCCTCAGCACCAAGAATAACTGTATATATTTGTTGCAATAAATGGTTAAATCTATGACCAGTGTTCCTGACTGAAATGTGCTTTATTAGCAAGGCTTTAAAGTGATTACAGCAGGGCTGTGGTGAAGTCCACCTCTGTCGGGTCCAAGACAAGTCCAAGACCAGGACTACTTGAAACTGAGTTAAGAACGAGTCCAAAGAGGTTTGAGTCCAAGTCAAGACACAGTCCAAACAAGAGACAGTCTAGACAGAGACAGAAAAAAAGAATCCTTTCCAAGACCGCTTACTTGCCTGTTCATAATTTATGTAATGCGAGAGACAGTATGTCTTCTATTTTAAGATGATCATTTTGCTCTATTATTATTTGTAATGATAAGTGCAGAGTACAACACTGTAGGATCAAATTAGGCATATTATTTTACTTTAAGTATAACTATTTCACTTCAGTCACATAAGGCTGAAGTGCAACGTCACATGTTAGATGTTGAGTCTTTTTATTCTGGTGTAACAACAACATTCTGGACTGCTGATGGAAAATGTAACAAATAACAACACAGGTGTTACTAAGAAAACGGACATGTTCCCATTCTTGAACTTATTATTTGTCTTGAAGAATATATAGTACAAAGTGCTCGCTGACAAAGTAAAAAATGATTGATGCCTGATGATTGAGGTACATGATGCAGCCAGGTGTATACCAGGCGACCAATGCAGATGCACATTCTAATTTAGATGGATTTTGAATTAAACAAACACCTGTTTCTGAACAGTGCCCTTCATCAATTTGTTTGTTTTGCGTGAGGAAGTTTCTTTAGAAAAACAGCATACAGTGCTAGACTCGGTCGAGCCCAACCATAAAATTTGGCGAGTCCAATGGCCGATTCCGAGACAAGTCCGAGTCCAAATACCAACAAGTCCAAGTCAAGTCCGAGACTATAGAAAAATGTCTTGACTGAAGTACTACAGCTCTGAATTACAGTATACAGTATCTGGAATGGTGTACTTTAAATTAGTTTTTAGACTGGAATAACTTATTAAATTGAAATCATTTATTTACTTATGTATTAACGTGTGGGATAATGTGAGGTTCATTATTTGTGTAAAATATTTTCTACATCAGCTTATTGACTGTTGCAGATATTACTCCATATAACTGCATTAACAAAAAAAAAGGTCCACATTCACTCCACAATTAATAAATGTTTCTAAATTAAACAAGGTGTAACTTCAATTGGATTGATCTGGAAGTTGGCAAAAACTGAAGTGAACTGCCCTGAAATGACCTGAGATGGCCAATGTTACTGTCACTGTTTACAATGTGTCCACTGCAGAGAAGGGTAATATACTGCTGCTACTGTGAGGTCCTGTACTGCTCTGTCATCTCATGAATCACGTGTGTGTGTGTGTGTGTGTGTGTGTGTGTGTGTGTGTGTGTGTGTGTGTGTGTGTGTGTGTGTGTTGTGGACCAAGAGTTAGACCTGGAGAGTGAGGCCATTTTTGGAAAGCGAGGACATTTTTTCAGGTCCCTACCTCTTCAAAGATGTGTGTGTGCGTGTGTGCGTGCGTGCGTGCGGACCAAGAGTTACTTGTTTAATGGAAAATTTAGGTGAAGATGAATTTAGGAGGACTGCTCAGATTGTAATGTGTATTAAACAAGGGTCCTTACAATTACGTATAAACACGTCTGTAGGTATGTGAAGACACTTTTGTTAATGGAAACACAAAGTATCATTACGTTATAACTGTGAGGAGTTACTTTTATTCCATGAACAAATAAGTGTTATCCTGTAAATGTCCATGTGATAAACTTTACACTGGCAAAACAACGCTCTCCCTAAAACAATGAATCATTGAACACAAAAGCACTGTGACTACTCCATTTCCCCTATAATTTCAAACACAACTCACCTTGTAGTATAATGGTAGAGAACCATTATCACATTTTTCTTTCATTAATGTCATATATTTTATGACAGTATAAACCCCCGCCGTTTTACTTTTATCCACTATATTGCTGCTTATTTTGCCAAGTGGCATTTCACCATGGGTTTTGTATTTTTTTCCTTTTATAGACTGCCATTCACCTATTCGCTGGTTCTAAACTGCAGCCTGTCAATATTTTGAAACAATGATTCCCAGAGGACTTTGCTGTCATCACATGTTCCTGTGGCCCAGGTGTTTAGTATCAGGACACGTGGTTGTCAGTGACTACTGTTGTGTTCACTGGCTTCCTGTTGATGTTTGTATGGTCCTTGAAGAGAAACTCAATAACTGAGATTGCACACATTGTAGAGTACAGATGTCAGGATTTCTCATACCAGCAAGATGCATTTTTCAAATATTTTATGAGATATAATTAAACTTTAAAATGTATGAAGTTGAGCAAAATGTGTTAAGCTCTGAGTAGTTTGATTCATGAAACACCTGCTATCCTAATACTCAATAAACCAAGCAGCAGCCACTGACCCCGACTTTACTGCTGACTGTAAGGAAAGAAAAAGCATCACACACAGGAGATGGATGTGTCTCAGAGATGGATGAACTTGTGGCAGTATCTTTATACACCTGGGTTACACAAGGTTGTAAACATTACTGCCCAATAGGAAGAGTGAGGTCAGTGCATCTGACAAGAGTTTAACAGAACACCAATAACTCTTTGTGGAGGCCACCATCAAGTCCATAAAAGTATTTGTTTTGGTCTGTTCCATTTTCTACTACTATTTACTCTTGTACTGAATAAACTCAGGACCTGAAGAGCCGCTGGGGTAATAAATAAACTAGTAAGGATATGAAAAGATTTCCTGTTAAATAATTGTTAGGACAAAATAATTTAAAGAAAATGAGTAAAAGTACCCTACTCGAAGGGGCTGTACTCAACATTCAGAACATTAATAAAGCAGCAAACAAATATTTGCTATGTAAAGATATAGTGGAGTAATGTATGTACAGCCCCTTCAAAAATCCCAAAATATCGTATTTTCTTACTGATCTTCAGTGGTATCTAGCACTACATACAGTTTGTTGGTTTTGAACCACTCAATACAATGGTGAATGGAATTTAATCTGTGGTGCTCACAGAATTGAATTATTCAAAAAAATTAACAGCAACATCTACTTCCAAAAACATTGTCCCTGATACGCTGGATAACACACAGAACATGCTGGGAACATTCATAATAGGTAGGCCTACTATTTATTCAGTAGAAGCTGTCGTTTTTTGTAATTTGGGATAATTGACCTTCAAATCTACCTCAATTTGTTTGATTTTAGCCTATTTGCTATAATTAAATAGAAAATCATATAACAGAAGAACTGCAAGGCCAAAATGCATATATGAGGCTTCATTTGAAAGGCAACATCTAGTTTCTGGAAGTGTGCTGTTTTAGCATGTATGTAAAACACAACCTACACTACATCAGTTCAAACATAGATCAAAAAACGTTTTTTTTGGTCCTTGCCTAAAATAAGTCATATTCGAATAACAATAACTAGGACATGCTTTATGCCACATATTTCAAAACACCACACATACTTTCTACATCTTTATATATAAGTAATATAACTTATATTATAGTAATATAATAATAACACACAGTTTCAGACCTCTAGGCATAACCTTATGGGAGCTGGGAAATTTTTAGTTTGTGCTTTCACTGGTGTCCCCGAACCTCTCCAAATGGCCAAACTATGCCAATTTTTTATAGTACATTAGAACTAGATAGGGTACTTGGATAGCACAGACCTCCGCCAAGGCATGCCCTATCTTTAACTTTAACTTTTGTGTAAAAGTTTGAATAGACCTCTTTTCTTAAATAGCTCAATGTGTGTAAAACAGATGGACACTTACAGTATACCCATAAAAATCATTCCAATGTCCCCACAGTCCTATTGTGTTTGATATAACATTGCATAGCCTAATGTCACAAGACAATAGTTTCAACTCCAACCGCGGGACTTTTAATGCTTAGCAACTAGTTTTGTTCTTGATGACACGTCTGATACTGGCAGCCAGACTAAAAATGAATAGCGCTGGAAAGAGATGGAAAATGCAAGAACAGAAGGTTGAAAAAACAAAGCAATAATCGAGGAGTGGTGTGATACAGAGGGGAGGAGGGCAGTGGGGAGTGAGGGACATGAAAAGCTGAAGGGATAAACAAGGGGGGAGGATCGAAGAGATGATGATTGGTGAGAAAGGTGTAACATAGGCATGAAAAGGGTGGCTGGATTATTGAGTTTTTTCAGCCAGACATGACCTGAGTGTCCAAACAAGACATGTAAATTTGTCTCTGAAGACGTTTTTTTTTTTCCCTCTCCTGCTCACAGTACAAAGCTGTGTGCATCATTAGTAACAGGGAGAACAAGAGGTTTAAGGGAGCAAGGAGTGCTGGATGGTTCTTGTTGCTGCGCAACTCAAAGACGCAAACAGCTAGGTAGCGTCATAGTGAGAGAAAATGAAAGGTTAATGGCACTCGAAATAATAGAAATGGGCCAGAAAGAGCTAATAAGGTCTGTTTGCATGTCAATCAGGAGATGAATGGAAGGTTTTATGGGAGAGATCCATCTACAGTAAGTAATGCTACGACAAGGGCTGTTTCTGTGTGAAGCCACAATCATGAGGCTCCAATGTAGATTGGAGGAAAGACAGGCCTGTAACAAGCCAATCAATTTAAAGTAAAATAAAAGGTGAAGTCATTTTCAAAGTGCTTTGATTGTATCTCCATACTGTACTTAACACGCAGTCTGTATTAGGATATGCAGCTGGATAAGAAAAAAAAAAAAAAGCATGCAACTGCACGCAAAACACTACTGGAATGCTACCGGCCTGCCAAAATCTGGAGGTGGTCTTGCTGGCATTGTCATAGTTACCCAGCCAGGTGTGAGGTTTGGCCACATTCTTAAGAGAAAAAAAGGTCACCTAACTTTATCTCTTCCTCTTCCTGCCATCTCAAGCCAAATTGGCAAATCTTTACAAACTAAGTCATGACAGAGCCAGCATGCGCAACCGGGGCCCTAAATGAGATGTTAGTAATTACAACGGTGCTTTTCCTGCTATGACATGTCAAAATATTTTGTTTAAGGCCGCAGCAGTGTTTTTATAAGATAATGCGACCGTAAATGGTAGCATAAAAGAAAAAGTACAGTACAAAAACAGTAGATCAAACATTAAAAGGGCCAGTTTAATTTTGTGCCTTCATGAAAACAGGAAGTCCTGCATGTGTGCCAAGAAAAGTGCTTTTCAATGCTCCAATCAGACTTTCTCCACGATTCATATGTCCCTTAATCAGTTCAAAAGATATCTCCAAATCCAACTTTCTCCATATCTCTTCCCACCTCCTCATAGTCTTCCTCTTCTTTGAACTCATTGATGTCTTCCTGCACCTCGTTGATGTCTTCCCGCATATTTTGTTTACCATGCTAATCTAGCGTCTCATCGGCAGTAAGCCAGAGTTGTGCTGATTATAATGGTGTCGTAATTAGCTGATTAGCAATAGAGAGAGCTTGTTAAGGATGCTAGCCAGACGAGAGGACACTTGATTAGATAATTATAATTGTGTGTGTGTTTGAATACTGATACGAGTTATAATGCCAATACGAGAATCTATTAACACTCTTAAGATGAAGCCACCATAGCTGTACAATGTGTGTATGTGTTTGTGTGTATATCTATACCTGACAATTGCTGTTATGCCACATTTTTGTATTGTTTTATTTTCTTGTATTATGTTTCATGTTTTGTATATTCTCGATTTCATCTGTCTAATTTATTTGTTTAATATATTTGTCTTCATTATTGGTTTCCCCTTTTATATTTTATTGTAAAAAGTTTTTTCCCAAGCTTGTTGAGTTTCTATTTTCTCACCCACACAGTTCCTTTGGTTTCTTGTGTCTCATTTTCAGTTCATCATTTGTTTGCACAATAAAACAAAACTTAATCCCTAAAACATATCCATCCAAACACATAACGTCTGTGGCCTAGAACTACATCAAATAAGGATGCATGCTTGCTGTGCGATTTCCCGGCAGAATTGTCTCCTTGTTTCTTTTCTCTGTTAAGACTGCAGCAACAAAACCTGAACCTACTGTATGGCTTACAGCAAGAACTGAAATCCGCTCTGGGCTTATTAATGCTATTGTAAATATATGTAAGTAATCATTTTTGTGAAACTGGTTTCCATAGAATTACAAGGTGTTTAATTAACTATATAGTTTAGCTATTAACTGGTAGAGTGTAGTTTATTCTGCTTCAGATATTTATTTTGAATTTACTGTATTTACAGTTAATTGTCTTTGAGTCTAACAAGTGTTGGCATTGGTGAAAGAAGGTTAAAGAAGAAAGAATTTAGAAAGTAGATGCTGTCTGCTCTTGACCTTTCCTGCTCAGGGTAGTGTTCATCTTTATTACAGTTATTCAGTTTATTTCTCTTATTTTTGTTATCCTTTTGCCTACTTCCATTCCAGCAGCTGCAATGTAGAATGAAAAGATTTAGATTTCCTTTTTGTAAGAATGATTAAGTGACTTTTAAGAGAATATTCACCAAACATTTGTTATTTAAATTTACAGTAAAGGGCTTTCATACCCAGACAGGTGTTTTCAAATACCATGATTAGACCTCCATTCATGTGGAAATTGTCTTGAGCTGGAAATGACATGATATCATCAAACTCTATTTACCAATAAGAATAATACGAGTAGAGGGAACTAGTAATCTAGATGGGAGAAAATTAAAGTGCAAATTAATAGTAGATCTGTAGAAGACTGATGTTTGCGATATTTCTTAGCTAAAAAAAAAACAGAACTGGAAGAGCTTGTTAACATTATGGTCAAGAGTCATATTCTGGTCAAAGTTGACACCAGGTCAAAAGAATTTCTGTCTTGCCATGGTTGAAGTGGAGAAAATGAATGGTGTTAATTGGTGTGAGCTAAGCAAACATGGAGGGAGGACTGTTGATTCAGGTTATTGGGTTTGGTAGAGAAATATATTTGTGTGTCATCGGCATAACAGTGATATGAAACGTCTTGAAAGCGATTGAGCAAATGACCCAGAGGAAGCACTGACAATGAGAAGCAGCCCCTGAGGGACTCTGCACAGCAGGGGAGCTGAGGAGGTAGGATACATGATTGTATCCCAAAGACACACAATCTAAAACCTGTACGACATGAACCTTTGAAGAAGTGAAGAGACTTCTCTCCCATTAGGCTGTACATTATTTGTGAAAGTCTCAAGCCTACTAGTTGGAATGTAAGTAATATTGTTCCTCTTGCTTTGGTCTCGGCTGAAAACCATTATTCATCCACTGTAGGCAAGTCACAGCCATCAAGTTTTTTTCATCAGGAAACAAAAGGAGCAATTTCCATGAACCATAGCCTCCCACTCTGCATTCATAATGATGGATTATGGTATCAGATTGATGAGGATGGCTGTCTGAAGGGAATTTAGAGGCATTTCAAACTAAATGGGATCCTGTGAGCAGCTGACGGTGTTTTGATTTTGGAAAAGACTGTTCGCCCAGATGCTTTCTGGTGCCACTTTCTGTGTCCATTTAGGAGAGACGCCATGATAACCTCAACTGCAAATTTTGACTATTTGATGCCTATAGTTGTAGTATAGTGTAGCCTATAGTTAACAAATATATATCACTGGGATGCATCATGCTTCATTCAGTCATACTCCATCACTGACACGGCACTGTTAAGATAGCTCTGTCTCTTTATCTTTGATTGCCATATCTCTGATTGTTATATTTAGGGCCCGAGCGCCGACAACGGCGAAGGAATTATTATTTTCCCGGCAAATGAATTAGCTTTTTGAGGGGCTTAACATATTCAAAAACTCACCAAATTTGGCAGTCGCATCAAGTCTGGTGAACATTTACGTATTTTAAGGGTTTCGGGGATAGCCGCGCAAAAATGGCTCGCTAGCGCCCCCTAAAATGTTAAAAAAATTTAGCCCCTGCAGTGCGTTTAACGTAGACTCACGAAACTTGGTACACATATGTATCATGTCAAGACGCACACAAAACGTCATTGTAGCCATACCCTAAACCCAACAGGAAGTCCGCCATTTTGAATTGAAAGTTCGAAATTAGTGCGATTTTGGCCATTTCCACATGTCGTACTTTAACGAACTCCTCCTACAGATTTCATCCGATCAACTTCAAATTCGGTCTGTACCATCTTAAGACATTAAAGATGAAAAGTTGTTAAAAGAAAAACTTTTCGTCATAAGGCGTGGCCGTGGCAGGGCGGCCATTTTGTGCGTTTCACCGCCGAAACAGGAAGTGGGTGTAACTCAAGTGTACATTATCCGATTGGCTCGAAACTTTTCAGGATTCATAAGAGTCCAACCCTGAGGACAAATAAAGGCCGATATTTACTTAAAGTCATAGCGCCCCCTAGTGGCAACAGGAAGTAGGCCTAAAAGTCAAGGTGCTATACTTTAACGAACTCCTCCTAGAGATTTCATCCGATGTACTTCAAACTCGGTCTGTATCATCCCAACACGTTAAAGATGAAAAGTTATTAAAAGAAAAACTTTTCGTCAGACGGTGTGGGCGTGGCGTGGTGGCCATTTTGAGTGTTTAGCGATGAACAAAGAAGTTGTTGTAACTCGAGTGTACGTTGTCGTATCTGCCCGAAAATTCTCACGATTGACAAGGGTCCAGGCCTGAGGACACCTACAGGCCATATTTGACTTTTGGTCATAGCGCCCCCCGCTGGCAACAGGAAATGCGCCTTATATGACAAACTTCATCCGATTTACATGAAACTTAGAATGTGTGGTCTACTTGTGATAATAAGCCAGCCCCTATAATATAACCACGCCCACTTACTCAGGCCACGCCCCCTTTCATAACATTTGAACCGTTTAAGGTAGAGTCTTGTGTGAGGTGTCATTGAACTCAGCAGAGAGTTGCTTCTTCATTGGTGATGGTTTGGCCCGCCCCCTATGTGTAAGCCACGCCCCCTGTCACAGCTAATGAACTGTATGGCGTAGAGTCTTGTGTGAGGTGTCATTGAACTCAGCAGAGAGTTGCTTCTTCATTGGTGATGGTTTGGCCCGCCCCCTATGCTTAAGCCACGCCCCCTTTCATGAATGCTGATCCATCTAAGGTAGGGTCTTGTGTGAGGTGTCATTGAACTCAGCAGAGAGTTGCTTCTTCATTGGTGATAGTTAGGCCCGCCCCCTATGCTTAAGCCACGCCCCCTTTCATAACATTTGAACCGTTTAAGGTAGGGTCTTGTGTGAGGTGTCATTGAACATAGCAGAGAGTTGCTTCTTCATTGGTGATGGTTTGGCCCGCCCCCTATGCTTAAGCCACGCCCCCTTTCATGAATGCTGATCAATCTAAGGTAGAGTCTTGTGTGAGGTGTCATTGAACTCAGCAGAGAGTTCCTTCTTCATTTTTGATGGTTTGGCTCGCCCCGTATGCTTAAGCCACGCCCCCTTTCATAACATTTGAACCGTTTAAGGTAGGGTCTTGTGTGAGGTGTCATTGAACTCAGCAGAGGGTTGCTTCTTCATTGGTGTTGGTTTGGCCCGCCCCCTATGCTTAAGCCACGCCCCATTTCATAACATTTGAACGATTTAAGGTTGACCATTGTGTGAGGGATCAGTGAACTCAGCAGAGAGTTCCTTCGTCATTGGTGATGGTTTGGCCCGCCCCCTATGTTTAAGCCACGCCCCCTTTCATAAATGCTGACCCATCTAAGGTAGAGTCTTGTGTGAGGTATCGTTGAACTCGGCAGAGAGTTCCCTTTTCATTGGTGACAAGTTGCGACGTCTGAGTGCCGCGCAAATGCACGGTTGCAAGGAGCGGCGTCCGCCGGTAACCCCGACATGCGCCGAGGAGCGAGGGCCCATCCATCGCTGCTTGCAGCTTTAATTAAATTTTGATTTCCTACAGATCTTTACTAAGAAAATACCATTTTTTTTCAAATGACCATATTATTCAGAATTTTATGCCACCACGCAATCACAACAGCTCATAGTTAAAGAGAACAACTCGTAAGAACTTCTAGTAATGGATTATAAAGATGTGCCAATACCCTCTAAATAAAATGGTTACAAAACTTACAAAGACTTGTATCATTTGTTCAGTTTTGTCTTTATATGAAATAACCCAGAATAAATAAATAAATAACATTTGTTGAAAATCAAATTAAAATTTATAAAATTTTATATACATTTTTCCACACCCTAATAATGCTCTAATTGATGTGTCTTTACATTGCATTTATTATATCATGTGCTGTGTTTATTATGCATATACACATTAAGAACCATTATTTATCTTTACTTGTCCAACCCACACACACGCACACACACACAGACACTGCCACATTAACCTGAGAGATGAGGGGATTCTTTGATCCCTGTGAAGCCCCGCAAGAGCTGACGTGGAATCACTTCCACAACATGTTGTCCTGACCTCACCAATTAGCGAGAAAATTGAAAAACTGACCTATCAGTGAGAGGATGGGGGAACTCAATGTTTCTGTCTAGGACAATTAATTTCAGGGAGCACCCATTGGACCACAGAAACGACCCTGGGATACACCCGCCATACACATTATGGCTGTGCAGTAGGCCTATATACTGTACATACATACAGTATGGCATATATGTATAAAAAAACTTCCACCATTGTGCATGTGTAAACGTCATCAGAGAAACTGGAACTTTATGTTACGCTGTTTTTAAGCCTCATGCAGCATGTATGCACACACACACACACACACACACATACACATACACACACACACACACACACACACACACACACACACACACACACAAACAACACACAGATATATAGAACTCCCCCTGCTGCAGGGGTTCAAATCTGAACACATAGGCAAAAGAAAGAAAACAACATCTATGTGAATCAGGAACTCAATGCCTTGTTTCACTATTCAGCGTGGATCTCCATACCTTTCCACCTGACATTACCATGCATCTTGTGTGTCTACATCTGATAGCTCTTAGGCTTAACCCGGAATTAAAATGCAGCCCTGCCTTACCCCTCGAAATCTGACTGCTCTTTTCCTCCCCAAAACACACATTGCCATGCATTCGGCTACTTCTCCCCTTGGCAGTAAACACTTTTTCTCACCATGCGTTGCACCACAAGCAGCTTGGCTGATGGGTGGCTCCCTTCTGTGGAGATGAGTTACTCTGATTGCATTTTATGCATTTTTCTGCTGTGAAAAAGGGGAAATAATTTACTTTTTGCTTGTTTTGTCATTCATTATGGTAAGCAATTTAAAATGTAGACAGGCACTATTTAGACAGCATGAGTGAAAAATAAAACAATCATTAAGACTTTCTAATAAAAGTAGTTGCCTAGGTTATTTTTAATAGTTATTTTCTTAATTACAAGTAATACCTTTTATACATGATTCCTATTTCCCCTGTCTCCTAAAAATCACAGTCCCATACAACGAACCTGCATTCTCCATTACGTATGGAGGGAAACATATGTTGTTTTGACGTTTCACAAATATGTTTCTGATCAAAGTTTGCGAAAGTTGTTGAGGCAGACGGTCGGGGTGGATGGATGAGTCAACAAACACAGGACTTTCACTCAGGAGACCCCTGTTTGTGTCCTGTATGAAACCAAAAGTCAACGTTGACTTGTTAACGTAATGTACTTGACCTACGTCATGTATTTAACGTTCTTAACTTACATACATAACTTAAATTACATAACAAATGTACATGTTTTAACCCAAACCATCATATTTTTCTTTAGTTTTGTTTCCATTCACAACGTTAACCACATATTTAAAAAAGGAACCATTTAACAGTGTGCGCCGGTCACAGGAAAATACGTTAATTTGGTATGTTTTTATGTTAATCTGCTAATTGTAGCAGTATGTAAATGACGTCTGTTAATTATAGTTCTTTCTAGACCTATTTATGAAAATGAGAAATAATGCAAGTTTAAACAAACACACAATTAAACATACCAACCCAATTTAATTTTAGAAAAGTGTAAAAATGAAGTGATTCAGTGTGATAAAACAGTTTTTTCAAGAAATTCCTTGAGGACTTGATAAGATCTAACGCCATTCCCTCAGAAACTAGCAGGTACACATTTTCCTAATAAAATATACAGGGAGGGTGTGACTGAAAGTGAGGAAAGGCTGAGGATTAATGCAGTGATAATAGAAAATGTGTTGCTAGGCAGCATCAGAGGATTTCGCTGGAGTGTATGATAAGGTATGTGTACACAATGCACTGGAGATATCCAACACATAACCGTGCTTTGGTTTATTTGCATTTCTTTAAAGCAATAAAAATCGTCTTGGGCGGCGCTAAGTGCCGAGCATAGCAACGGCGCCTGCGCAAAATAGCCTCGGGAGGGAACTTGTTTTGGTGGAACATATGTACGTTCAAAGGTTGTTTTAGTCATGCAACTGAAAACTCAGATTGGACAGATAGTCTAGCTAGCTGTCTGGATTTACCCTGCAGAGATCTGAGAAAAGGTTAACCATAGTCCTCATAAATCAACCGGAGTTTAAAATGCCAACACAAAGGAAGCCCAAGGCAACGGATATCCAGCCTAAATGAGTGAAATCTGGTGGAATTTCCGTCGGCAACGGAGCAATCCCGGAAGTGGAACCCTGTGGATATAGACTACTACTTTGCAGACTGGTCCCTCATGTTTTCAGTCTCCCTTTACCCCTCTTTGCATCTCCGTTCCAACATCCAATCAAAATCACACATTACAAATAACAACACAAGAACTTGCAAACAAAGCTGTACCTTTTTAATCCTTTAACAGTCTAATTTAACTAATCTTGTTGGTTCTTCAAAATTAGGTGGGAACACCAACAGGAATGTTAAAACTAGGGCTTTTTTCCCAGATTTAGCTCATAGGATTATTTGTCCAGAAAGGGCTAATACATCAATGCCTCATCCTCAAAACGTATAACCTTAACCCTAAAATTAAGTCTTAACATGCAAAGGATTGGGAAAAAAACGTTCTCACTTCCCAGTTATAAAACTCAGTCCCCACAAAGATAGAAGTACAGGAAACACACACACATTCACACAACCAAGTCTATACTCACACATACATACTACAAAAACACCAAAAAACACACCTGCAACCGGCAACACACACAAAGAGGTGCACACACAAACACACAACTGCATACAGTACAAACCAAAGACAAATACAGAACCAAAGACAGTCAGAGTTCCAAACGCATAAATAAAAAAGACACACATCACATCTGCTGTGTGAAGTTTGAGTGAGAACAAACCCGCTTTTTTTAAAAAGTGCTGCTTCTTGTGTTTTTTATACAACTTATGAAAAGCAGCAGCAACCAGCAGACAGACTTAAATATTTATGTGTGGGTTTTGTAGCCAGATGAGCTCTGACTGCAAAAATAGCTGCCACTCTCAGCAAACATGATAATGTCCATATACTGTACATAAACACACACACACACTCCCTCTGCCCCCTTCCATCGCTCTCTCTCTCTTATATACGCCTATGTCGCTCTGCCAGACGGCTCCATTGGGCGACAGACACAGCATATGGGCAAACCCAGACTGTTCTTTCCAAATATTTGACCGTGTAATTACTCATTTTCTCTGTTTTGTGTGTGTGTGTGTGTGTGTGTGTGTGTGTGTGTGTGTGTCGCTATTTGCCTTCCTCGCCTATCATCCTCTGATGTCATTCAGCTCCGTTCATCAAAACCACCATTCCCTCACCCACCTTCTGCTCCTGCTCCCCCTCATCTTCTTTCCATGTTCAGTACGCCTCTCTGTCTTTAGCCCTTCCCCCATCTATCCATCTCTTCCTTTCACTCTCACCATCTTTTTCCTCCCCTCTACTTCTTTCCCTCTTTATTCCTCCCTTTCCTGCAGTCCATCTATCCATCTATACCCCTTCTCCTGTCTCATTCCCTTCCACTACTCCTTCCCTCTTCATCCCCATATCTCTCTTTCCCTCCCCCTTTTATCTCAGCCACAGCTGTGTCTACTAGCTTCGTGATGTGACACAGTTATCGCCACACTTCTGCTTTCTAGTCCCTGAGGGCAACGGCGCCACACGACCGTGGCAGAAACCGAGGCCAGGCAGGCGTTGGGGTTGCAGGGCTTGTGTCCAGAGGTTCGCCATGTTTTTGTTTTTTTTTACAATAAAGTCAAAGAGGTTGGACAATTGCCATGTGAGACAGACAAAAAGCCGTTGTTTTGGTTAAAGGGCTACTGTTTGGTGTCATTTTTTAGGAAGAGGGGATCAGTAATTTGTATTTGTCAGAACAGAGCATGGGTTAACTGGGGAAGGCAGCTGACAGTTGTAACCTATTACCAGACAACAACATGGAAGAAGGAGTTATTGGCATAAAGAAAGAACAACTTTATGTCCTCATCCTTACAAGAGTTGTTTAAAATTTAAGCATAATTCAATATTTATTTGTATTGGCAGGTTCTAACCTTATAGCCTTGCACACAAAAGCTGCCTGCTTTCAGCTTCTGTGTGAAAGAGTAAGGAGATGTAACCACAAACTTATTAGAAACTGAGTTGTGAGATTCAACCTTATACTTTCAGTAGACAGTAAATACAGACAGCCTACACCAAAGGTTTGAATGTACAGATGGAATACTTTGTGTTGATTCAAAGACACCTGCAAAGTGAAAGAACCAAGCGTTTGTGTAGCTTGCCTACCTTTATTTATACAATATTGGTGTCTGAACTTCAGTTCTCCATCTCTTGGCTGACTATCTAAAGGAGGTCCATTTGCAAATGCTTGACTGAATATTGTTATAAAACTCTATATCTCATCTTCAAATGACCACCACAACTGGTATAGACAAGAGTTTTGAATGTTGCATACTTGCCCGAAAATGTCACGTTGATGTTAGTTAATGTCAATGTTGTTTAGTTATTTTATCTATGTGTTGACAAAATGATATTGTCAACGTGGGTGGCTTGTGGCTTGGATGTAGAATGATAGAATGGTAGAATGATCGCCCCATAATCACAAGGTTGGCGGATCAATCCCAGGTTCCTTCGTCCACATATTAAAGTGTCCATGAGGAAGACACTAAACCCTAAGTTGCTCCCCGGACGCAGTATGTATAGCTGTCCACTGCTCCTAATACTTAGGATGGGTTAAAATAGGATTTTACTACATTGTAGTGTGTGTGTATGTAAAGAATAACACTTTTGAATATTTTTTAAATCTAATGTTTGGGACTAATTTGATCGCTTCTTGCTGTTTTATATATTTTGTTATATTGGAGTCAATTTGAGTATTTGGGCCATGGGTTTATTCACCAGATTTCCAATGCTTTTAAATGTATTAAGAAAATAACATGTGTGGCTCACATAGACCTTGGTTCAAATACAGTAAAGCGTTTACTGATATATGAAGATCATATTTTTCTCAAGATCTAGGGATGATTCCCTAAATCTAAACTAAATATGTTTTCATTACCTACAGAATGCTTCTTTGTGTGTAGATGTATTATCAAAAACTCCCCTCTGGGCTCATAAAAGAGACATTGTCACTGTTCTTATTTTCATTTTTTTTATTTTAATATAATCATTGTGTGTGTAGCACACTTACTGTGATTTTGCAATTTCTGGTAATGATCTGAGAGCCGGACATTATTTCAGAAGATGACAAGTTTAAATTAAATCTTTGTCTCTTAGCCCCCCAGGAGCCAATCAGTGTGCTCTTGATTTACTGCAACCAGCTGATGCTTGATATCAGTGTCCTCCAGCTCCAAAATACTGATATTAATCTGCAACTAGAGTTGAGCCGGATACTCGGCTGAAACGTGTATCCGGTATGGATAAAGCGCTTTTGCCGAGTACGAGTATTATACGAGTAATACGAGTCAATATCTGTGCTCGGATTGAATAAAAATCTTGATTGGGTAGCTGACTGTGTCTGCGTTCTGTGATAGGCTAGTCGTCACAGCGCCCTTCCCCTACACACATACAGATTTATTGTGTTGCTGTGTCCTGCTCTGCTCACTCACACAGAACAACTCTCTCTGTCTCTGTCTCTCCCTCAGTCACTCAGGTTCGCCGGTCTTTTCCGTTAACGTTTAGGGTTAAAGTCCCGCCCATTTCAAGACAAACAGACCCACTTCCGGGTTAAATCCCGCCCACTTCCGGGTTAGGCCACGCCCAGTCCGAGTACAGATACAGATACAGATAATTCATATGGTTAACAGATACAGATACAGATAATGCTGTACTCGCTCATCCCTATCTGCAACTGAACATCATTCTATCAACTATCAGCATTAAATATCTGCTTTAACTCAGTGTGGTGATGTTTCAAGCCGGGAGTTATTACAATACAATTGTGTAGTTTTTCATACAACTGGCCACATATTGAGTAAATGCTAATATATCATGTATGCATAATAAAGTAAACTTTAAAAATGTAAAAACTGCTGATTCTGCCACAGTCTGTACTGGGACTATGGTGGATAGCAAAGTGAGGTGTGGCTTGCTTTTTTGTTTTTATATAATTTAAATTTCATAAAAAGTGTCTCAAGGTAACAATCCTGAGTGATTGGAATACTGCATGATGGACATGCATATGACATTTCTGGACAACAGGAACAACAGGAAGTTGTGGTTGAACTGGGGCCTCATTTATAAAACTGTGTGGCAAATTTGCGTCAGAACTGGCGTACGGGTGAAACATAGGATGTGAGTACGCATAGAAATATTCGGATTTATAAAACCGTGCGCATGCACGTCCTACGCCGGATTCCCTTTATAAATCACAATCGACTCTAAATGTGGCGCAGCTTTGGCGGCTTCATCTCACGCTCATAATTGCCCTTAAATAGTCAGTGAAACGCCCCAAATTAATATTCACCCATACCGACATCATGCGCACAGAGGAAAACAAAGCAAAGGACTTTCACTCAATGTGAAGTTGTAGTTCTTGTTAGAGGGGTGGAAAAGAGGAAAATATGTTTGGCGGGCACAGTGTGGGCATTACTAATGGCAAAAAAGCTGTAGAGTGACAACATGTTGCAGACACAGTTAATGCCACAGCCTCAGAGGTCGGACTGTGGCCCAAATTAAAAAGAAATGGTCCGATATTAAAGTTGATGCAAAAAACACCTAGTGCTAACACAGCGAAAGTATTTCTGCCATGGGACGCCGGAGCTGACCCTTCTTGAAGTGGGACAGGTGTTGGCGCAACACCGGTACGGTGTGGTTTCTCTGTGTGTTCCTCTGTAACGCTGGGCCCAAAACAGCACAGAGATCCAACAGGACAGCTCGAGGCAGTCGGAAGCGGCTCCGAGGCTCTCCCGTCCTTGTATGCCAGCAAGTCTTCTTGCTGTCGGTCTCCATTAGCCACATAGCCATTATGCGTCATTACGCATGACATGCCTTTTTTATACCCATGAGAATAAATTCCATAACATGCCAATATAATTACAGAACATTTGTTCTTTTTTTCTGCAAATATATCTTCATTTGATTTTATTTTGTCTGTTTTTCACCGCAGATCAATCAAGCAGGTGTTTGTGTAGGATATTAATTGTAAGAATGGCTTTGAGAATTCTTTGTATCATCAATGAGCAATATTTTGATTTATTTTACACAATGGTCTCAGTTTCTCCTTTCATCTGGTTCTGTGCATACGCCTGGGTCAGAGGCGTGGAGGACCGCACATTTTCCCATCAAGTTTGCTTTTTATAAATCCCAATTCTTGCGTAGAGAGCGACGTACGTCTTCTTTTGTGAGTATGCCACGTTTACAAATGAGGCCCCTGGGCAGGATTTTGATCATGACCAACATTTGACAAAGTGAACTGCAGCAGAGTTAATTCTCAAATGATGTACAACCAATCAGTACAACACACCTGCACGCAAGCAAACACAAATCTGGATAGTGTTGTGAGCATGTAAACAGGAATATGAATAACCAGTGTTCTTATGTACACGTAATATGCTGGATATAATCAGAAATAAGGATACTAATGTGCATGTAAACATTCTCACTGACAACCAACCCATTCTCACTCCGAACTTGTAAAATACGGACGTTTGGACAGTGGCTGTCAGCATCTGAAGCGACGAAAAAAGCGCCCTTCAGTGTGTTTGTATAACGTAGCGGGGAGAGCAGTAGCCACACGGGGTTTAGCAAGTAGTATGTAAGGCCGAAATTCCGCGTAGGGAGGTTGGTTGGGGTGGCGGATGGGTCAAACACAGGACTTTCACCCAGGAGACCGAGGTTCATGTCCAGCGTGTTTCCTAAAGTCGCTTTCTTCTTTAACTGTCCCATTATTCCCGCGTGTCACGGAAGCGTAATAACAGTTGTAGAGGGTGATAAATATAATGCTTCTTTATCCATCCATTTCAATAAAGAATCTCCAACTTACCTGATTAAATAATTGTTGAATAGCAGTTGAAGTACATTTTAAGGCTGGGGTTTGCTTGAAACAAACTAGTTTTTAAAAGGCCTCATCAGACCACATCTAAAGGCAAAAGGGTTTCATATTTAATCTGCAATTCCATTATTTTTCTTCTCCATCCCTCTCTCTTTCCCACCTTCCATAGCTTCATTTCTTCCCTCTATACTTTTCCGAGCTCCTGTTGTCTTCTCTCTCACTTCTGTTTTTTTTTTTTAACCATGCTGCTCTGCTTCCATCTCCCACCTCATCTCTCTCTCTCTCTCTGGAGTTTATATCCCAATATGTCATCCTCTCCTCTCCCTTTCTATCTCTCTCCATCTCTACTTCCTCATTCCGTTACACTCGGCAGATTTCTCAGTCTCGAGCTCCATCTTAAATCTCAGACCTCATCTTCTCTGTCTGTCTTTCTCCTTTTCCGCTTCCCCAGCACTCTTCCTCATCTCTCGTCTCTCTGCCATTTCCTCTTTTCATCTGTTCGCCACCTATATTCCTAGACATACATATTTATATTCTCAATCTCTCTTACATATTCAGCCTGTTTCCATTTATCTTTCTCTCTCTCTCTCTCTCTACCTCTTTGGTTCCAGTATTTAATGCGTGAATAATCCATGTCGGTCTAATCCTTTTAGCTATTCTCCCCTGTGGCCTAATGAGCCTATAGCGCTGCTGCACTGTGTGTGTCTCTCTCTCTCTCTCTCTCTCTCTTGCACACACACACACACACGCACACACACGCACACACACACATGCACATGAGCTATCAGTATGCTTAAGAACATTAATACCACCTTAACAGGATTTATCTCTCCTCTTGGTTCCTCTACATCCTTTCCTCCTTTGGTCTGATCTGTCTCTCTGCTCCCCTCAGCCAATCACCGCTCTCCTCATCCCTTATTTAATCACACTAATATCTCATTTTAATGACATAATTGGCATAGAGTCTTTACCAGAAATAACATTTGCTAAGTGGTTTAGAGGCAAACTCGTGTCACAAATCTCCTATTAGTAAGCCCAGCTGGCGCCATAGTGGATGTCCACTGGAGACTTAGCTAAGTAATTGTAAAAACAAAACTAAAAACATAACATAGGCTATATGTTGTAGGTGGGTTATTTTAAACATATTGACCCAGGGAAACATAAATTATACATTTGACCTCAGAAAAAAAGCATTGCTGAGAATATAAAACCCTTTGAAAGGTCTCCATAATGAGTCATATTAAGATGATATTGAGCTGGGGAACATAGGGCCCAGGGAACATTGATACGCTCTACTAACACACAGTGGTGCTTTGAGCTAAATGCTAATGCCAGCATTCTAACATGGTCAAATTGACAAGCTAACATGCTGATTTTAAGCGGTATAATGTTTACCATGTTCACCATCGTGCTAATTAGAAATACACAAAGTACAACTGAGGCTGATAGGAATATCGTTTCTTGCAGGTATTTGCTCATAAACTAAGTATAGAATAAGAAAAATAGAATAATAATATAGAGGTTTAATGAGAATAATAGAGAATAATAACTATCTGCAGGAAATTCCATGGGAATTCATTCATTAGTGGTCAGAATAGTCCACAAAAAACTTAATGGTGGCACAAGGGGAAAAGTCGGATATTTGACTTTTAGTCCCTCCTTTCTGTCATGTCTAGCTCCTGTGGTCAAGTTAATGTTTTCTATTTATTTTATAAGTTCTGTTTGTTTTGTCACGTCCTGTTTTATTTTGATACTCACCGTCTCATCTGGTTTCAGTCCATTTACGTTCCTCTTTGTCTGCCTTCGCGCCGTGTGTGATTACGTTCCCCCGCCCCAATGTGTTTCACCTGTGTCTTGTTATCTCCCCCCTCCTTGTGTATATAACCCCACCTGTTACTTACCTCTGTGCAAGATCGTCTTGTTCCTTTGTGGCAGCGTTTCAGCATTTTTCCCTGCATTCCTGAATTCCCTTGTTTTTGACCACAGTTTTTGGATTTCCCTTTTGCCTACTGTCCTGGATACCGTCGCCTGTGAGTTGTGTTTGTTCCAAATAAACCTGTTTGGATTGAATTACCTGAGAGTCGTGCTTCTGTGGGTCCATCTCCTTGTGTGCGTGATACTTTCCAAAACAGTGGATCCCATGATGGAACTTAACAGGATCTTTTGTATGACCATTTTTGCCTGGATAACACTGTCCTTCGATCTCCGTACAACTTTGTAAAAAACCTTTTGTTTGAAGTCCTACTCTCACTCTTAGCCTAATTGATACCTTGAGAAGGGTCAGCTCCGATCAACTGTCGGGGACAGGCTTAACAAGCTAATTTCAGTAAATCAGCTTCAATCATGTACAATTAGCTTCTACTAGATATGTGAGCTCATTTACAAATCAGATGATCTTACAAAGAGCGCTAGTTAACTTGAGAGAGATGCTAATTACAGTAGCTATCAAAAAAGCATTGTCCAAATTTGTGTTTAATAATGTTAGATAGCCCAATTGGACTTTTGATGCATTAAGCCCTTCAATAATTTCATAAAGTAGCCCAAGCTTCACGGGCACAACACAAAATACATTCTCTGCAGAAAAAAATGATTTTTACATACAAACACATTCAAACCAGATGGTGTTTCTAAATAATTTAGTTCGGAATCATATTTAATACAGCAGTAGGGGCATATGAGATATTATCGTAATCATGAGTTTGTGTATGTGTAAGAGTGCATATATTAGATCATGCAGTCTGTATAAACAATATGAATGTTTAAGTGGTGTTTGGTAAACAGTAATGTCTTCTGTGTGTGTGCATGTGTGTGTGTGTCGTGTCATGTGAGGGTCAGCCTCGCTCGTTCTCTTACTCCCTCTCCCTCCCTACTCTTCGACGTTCTCAATCATCCTCAGAGTGCCGTCTGCAGACACCGCTGCAGGACAAAAGGTTTGCTGTTTTCTCTCTCCATCTCTATTTGTCTCTCTGTCCTCTAATTAGTCTCTGTCATCACCACCCCCCCCCTTCCTCCCCAACGTCTCCTCTTCACCTTGTCCGTCTCGTCTCCCCTTTGTTATCGACCTCATTCCCCCTCTCCATCATTCTGTCTGTGCTTCCATCTGCTTGATCGCTCCCCAGCACCAGGCGTGCCGACGCTCATCTGACAGCTATATGAATTTTACACACTCGCCAAGTACAATTATGTTCCGCTAATTAGCTGAAATGGCAGCAAGGCGCCACAGCACTGGCACTTTATGACCTTTGATAACAGACTACCAGAGTCTATGAAACTTGGGTTTGTTTAAAAATCAGAATGGGGAATCCAATAAAAGAATTTAAATACAGATGGTTTAAAGCATTCTTTTATGCTTTCTTCAATTGTTCTGAAAAGCATGGGATGTAAACTTGCCTTCTGATTTTAACCCCAATTAAAATAAACTAGGGCTGTCAATCGATTTAAAAAATGTAATCTAATTAATTACATACTCTGATTAATTAATCGAAATGAATCGCATACATAATTAACGGTTGCTGAACCGATACTTTTTAAGAAAGAAAAGAAAAGAAAAAAAAGGGTACTAAACAACAGTCGGTGACATTAAAGAACGGCTTGTTTATTGCTAAGGCCATATGGTCAAAATGAAATGATTTAATAATGTATAACAATAACAATAACTTATTTCACTAGTAAATTGCTGATGAACGACAAAAACAACCACCAAATGGGAAAAGGACATTTACAATAACTTCAAATGCACCACGAGGCTGTAGTTGACCAGTTTCATTGAACGCACCGTCTGTTGTTTCTCCGACGGCAGCTGCAGATTGTTACATACCAGTGTTGAATCCTCTACAGTAAAACACTGTACACTGTAACAAACTGTACACCGTTTAGCGTTAGCTGTCAGCATTTTAACCGTGTTTATTCCAGCTACTAGCTAGCGGTAGGCTAACGTTAGCTGCTATCAAGTATAGTGTTAACTAGCTAGCGGTAGGCTAACGTTAGCTGCTGTCGAGTATAGTGTTAACTAGCTAGCGGTAGGCTAACGTTAGCTGCTGTTGAGTATAGTGTTAACTAGCGTCACGTTCAGCGGTGTTTGTGTTGCCTGTATCGTCTTCAGAGATCATCAGAGAGAAGAGCGCAGACATATCAGTGGCACCAGATTTCGGTAGCCAGGGTTGGCAGGAAGAAGATTTTTACAAGTAAATGTTCCAATTAATGATCCAGGCAGCACATTCTCGTCTTCCTCCTTCATTTCACAGTCCAATGGTGGCTCGACCGGTTCCGAGTCAAACATCAATATGGAATGGATTAATGGTTATTTTTTCTCAGATTAATTAATCGAAATTAACGCGTTATTTAAAGCCCTAAAATAAATCATTCTTTTCAGTAAAAATATCAAATGAAATGTTTACTTTGAGTCATGTTTGCAGCTGAATAGAGTAAATTAACCTTTTTTTTTAAAGCTGCTCCACCTTGATAACCGCAGCTTATCCACATCTATCCCATAGATTTCAGTTCCTGAATCTGAATGTAACAGCAAAAAATGTTATTTACTGAGTAGAGTTGTGCTTCATGCTCAGAATTGAACACATTCCAAACACATTCTCATGAACGGGTTCGTATGATATCCTTTGAAAACCTATGCACAACAATTTGTATGATATCTTAGCAAATGGCGGCGACCACCAACCGGTCAACTGACAAAGTTTAACCGACCAGTCACATAACAGTAAAGTCTAGCGGCTGTGACAGTTAAGTTTAGTACAAAAAGTTGACTGTCATGCAGCGACGACAGGTAAGTTTATGGTGACAAAATGACTAGTTACGATTAGAATAAAGCCTACTCAGCTTGAAAGCCCTTTGTTTTAGGACCCATCCAGCCCGACCTCCTTCCTATGCGGATCGTCACAGTCTTATACAGTGGCAGTCAATGTTGGGCATACAGTAATAAATATGTGGAATACATATGAATGAATGAATGAACAAAGCCATTTTTGAACTGGAACACTATCAAGTTTGGTAAACTTATGGTCTTATTTGTTACAATTTACACACGCACAAACTCATTTTCTTGATCAGGTTTTCTTTTTTTTTTTTTTTTTGATCACATTTGGTTTAGAACTTAAGGCAACAGCCCCACAAGTGGCTACATAATTGGATTAAAATGTTTTGACATACTGATTGGCTGACAGAAGAGTGTGACGTTATCTTGTTCCGACTAAGCTTGTCCCCCGCACAAACCAGTGAGAAGAGCACAGAGAAAACAACACAGACAGAAACCTCTCAATTAAAATAACCATGCAGGACACCAATCACTTATAATACGATCCTGATTGAGTCAGTAGGGTTTCAGGGCCTTTACAGAAGGCATGTTTCTCATTCTTGTATGTACGTATGTATGGCAGTGCTCAGTAGCCAAAGGTATAGGATTGCAGGTGAAGTGAGAAAGTCCCAGGTGTGCACCCGGATCAAGCACCATAGTACTGAGAAAGCTTACATACTCAGCAACCACTCCAAAAGAGCAGGGTAAAAAACAACACCTGGTTCTCTGTTGTGCTGTCACACTCAGCTGAGCACCTTATTGTTGTCTAGGCTAGACTAGACTGAATATTGGAGGAGAGACAGGTGGAAAGGACTGCATGTCTTCTGGGTTATCAGGTGGACAACTCCCACCCAGATGGCGTGTTCAATTCTGCCCAAATCCTTCAAAACAATTCCATCCATGAAACAATGCAAAGACGAAGATCACGCAACTGAGCTGCTTGTGTAAATAAACCTCAGTAAACATATAAATTAACCTTGTTAACCAGGGACGGCACATTGCGTTGATCACGCTCACAAACCATCCACTTAGACCCTTCAAACAAATTGCATCTGACTGATTAATAGGACATTGAAAGGTGTCAGAATACGTGTCCAAACCCGGCGCGAGTGGCGGAGGCAGCCCCTTTTTGAAAGATGTGTTGTTTTATTTAATAAACAGGTCGGTTGGAGCATGTCAATTATTTCTGGGCACTGGGAGAGATGGAAGGGGGGGGGGGATGAAGTGCGAGAGGAGCAATCTGTACAGGAAACAGTGGGTGTGTATGTCAGAGTATGTCTGTGTGTGTGTGTGTGTGTGTGTATGTGTGTGTCTACGTGATTGGTGATTGCAGAGGCCCTAATGGATTCCAGGAGGGGAGCGGTAACGAACACGAGGGAAATCAAACAGTAGAAATTACAACTCGCTCTAAACATCGCATCAAGAATACGCCAGCAGGTTTGCTATCTGTCCAATTACACAGCTGAGAAATAATATTCATTTTTCAGTCTATTCAGTAACTTGCATTGTGGTAGCCGGTAGGTGACAAATTACTCAGTACTGGAATTAGACAACAGGAGGTTTAGACCGCTATCTCTAAAGACGCATGTAGCCTGCTGGCCTGAGATCAAGTCCCTGCACTACCTTTTCTCTGGCGTCTTCTCCTAAGCCCTGTGCTGTAAACCGTCCCACTCTTTCAATGAAGAAAGGATCCCAGTGGGAGTGGACCACAATGCTGTTAAAAACCCTAAGCGTGTTACATTCAATTCCAAGAGTTCATTTATTATTCACCCTTATAATTGTGTCTTAGTGTTCAACTCATCCTTTTATTGCTGAAGATCTGCAAGTGTAAACTCAATTCCAGCCTCTCTGTCAGAACCTCTAATGCCTCCGAGGCAAAACACACAATGTTACAAAGATAAAGGCTGCTGCTGTGGGCCGATACCGCTGCGACACTCACAACACAACATCAACAATTCAGCATCAAAGAGCAGCGGAGCACTAGCCAACACACACACAGCTCGACCCAGAGATCCCACCCTGGTCAATCACACTGTGTTAGACTCAATCAGAGCAAACATACTGGGTTGAATACTGTCATCTGTAATTCTGTTGTGTGTGTAAATAGGAAAAGGCTTACAGTAACAAAACAAGAGGGCTGTTTGATGTGTAGCCTATACTATTGGCTGGCGATGGCAATGTCTCTTAAACCAACATTTTTTTGTTTTTGCATTACATTTTTTTCAAAGTGTAAACTGCACAGGGTGACTTATTAAGATGTTACAATAATGCACAATAAATACAGCTTGGTCCATTGTGTAAATAGTTCTATCTGAAGTCACTGGCAGGTTGAAAACGTGCCACAACAAACAGTAACATTACAATATGTTAACCTGAACTTTAGCATGTCATTGACAATTTTATTAAATAAATGTATATTAGAACAGCGCCACAAACACCAAAATGAAACGCTTAACAAACGTTGTTAGCTTTACGTTGGTTAATTTGCACATTATATAACAAGCTTTGATATGAAGCTAACGGTACCATTACATTAGCATTGATAACCCAACACCACCACATTAACAGGTGAAAACAGGTTAACGTTACCAGCCCCGGTGGGACCTTTTATGCATACATAGACACTTAATATATTTTAATAATCTATTTTTACAGTCGATGTTTGTATAGCAAAAGTTTTTAGTTAGCCCGCTAGCTTGGTTAGCAAGGTGCAACTGTAATTACCTCTAACAAAAAACAGACTTAAAACTAAATGTAACATTACGTACCGGAAAACTATAAAGCCGAATCCTTGAGTGTCTTGTACTTCAACCGAACGCTGAACACGCCATTTTTTGGGGACCAAAATGTTCGAATAATACTAGTGAAAACAGCGTAAAATCGTCAAACAAGAACACAGACAAAACCAGCCTCTGTCATGATTGACAGGTCGCAAACTGTCATTCACAAACTACCCACGCCCCAATCGTCTATCGTCTATCGAGAATAATTCAAAAAATGAACATCATTCTGTATTGAAAAAGACTTAAAACTAGCGATTGAGACCATAAACTCTTCATGAAAATGTTTACTGAGGTAATAAATCAAGTGAGAAGCGGGCCATTTCCCCATAGACTTCTACAGAATCCATCACCCTTTTTGCAATCGCACGTGTCGCCCCCTGCTGGAATTTAGATAGAATGCAGGTTTAAGGCACTTCCGCATTTGATTCACTTCGCCGAACCGGATGCTCTGACCATTCATTTTACAGTCAATGGTTCATATTTGATCCGCACTGTCAAGTTACAGTTTAATCTAAGGTTCGGTCTGAGTTTAAGAGAGAGAGAGAGAAAGAGAGAGTGAGAGAGGGGAGGTTTTTCTCTCTCGATCTTCTTCTATACTCTTTGTGTCTGTATGCGGAGTACAATATGTAGTTCGAGCAACAGCCCTCGAGCCAGGGAAAACACAAAAACGTGTTATCCGGTGCCGTTTCGCTGGCAGATGAGCACGGGGTCTGGGCGCTGGCAAGATGGATGGAAGTTTACCATAATTCATTCACACATACTACCCACATTATTATGATACAAAGCTAGGTGAAAATCTAAAGTATCCCTTTAATCAAAAATGTCCTAAAATAGCCACCATACAAAAAAATCCAATTTATTTGAATTGACTGATATCTGATGTGAAACTTTCCATCACATAATCCCAGTTTGGTTAAAGCAGCGGTACTGAGACAGTTTCTCGCTTAGGGAGAGGTTGTTATAGACAGACTGTAGTTGGGAGTTCATGGGTGCTGCACCCTACACTGTCAATTACCAGCGCTGTCTACAGCCAGAACCTTGCTTGGCAGTGTCAGTGTGTGTGTGTGGTCGGGGATGTGCATGCAAATGTGTGAGTCTTCTCCTTTGGGCCAAAGTTATATTTGCCAATTTCTTTCTGTCTCTGCCACCATCCATCAGCTTCTCCTCCCAACAGCCGACTAGGCCACCATTTTGATTTGAGGAAAAGGCCCGCGAAAATAAGGCTTGCCTTCTTCTCTCAGAGTGTGCCGCAAATCAGGTCGATAAGGCCTTAGCTTAGTATTAATGGTGCAGAAAATTAAATTAAGGCCAACGTTGGGAGAGAGAAATGTCTAAGTGGAGAGCAGGAGTAGCAGAGGGAGGAGAATGGGTAACTATGAGGAGAGGAGAGGAGCACAAAGATACAGGGAAGAGATAGAGTTATGAGAAGATGAGGAAGACCATGCTCATAGTTAAATTAGAATAGAATGAAGAAGGAAGAGGAGGAAGGAACGGGGGAGTTGGCCAGAGGTAGAGAGGGGTAAGAAGGCAGTGGGGGGAGAAATGTGGGGAGGCAATTTTGGGAAGAAAATGGTAATTGTCCAGCTTGACTCGATAACGAGGCCTATTTCATTTGCCCTCCACAAATTCATACTGTTAATGGGATTTCTGCTCTCTGCCCCTGCTGTCATAAACACACACACACACACATGCGCACACACAATGACAAACAAAAATGGTCTCACACATACACAAATTCTCACCCTCTGTCTCTTCCCAGTGAACTCTCAGTCTTTATTCAGATAGCTGCTAATCACAGACAGTCAGTGATTTTTCTCTTCCATACAAACACACACAGACACACACACACACACACACACACACACACACACAAATGCACAAAAACAATAAGGGAAATGAGGACGTGGTGTGCATCTTTTCATTTTTTACCTTGACATCTGGCCAGCATTATTCTTTACTTTCGTGCCAATATAACATGTCAAAATGAACCGAACTGAAATAGAACCAGAGATTTTGTGGTGTTGCATCCTGTTATATTGCTCGCGGCTTTTTAGATTACACAATGTCCTCTAAAAAAGCTCAGTGCCGCTACTCAAACCATGGAATCAGACGTTTATCATCAGCACCATGGATAAGAGAGGAAACACTTTAACACTGCAGATGTTCTTGGTTAAACAGGTGTGTGCATCAAGTGTGTGTGTGTGTGTGTGTGTGTGTGTGTGAGAGAGAGAGAGAGAGAGAGAGAGAGAGAGAAAGAGAGAAAGTGAAGAAAAGAGAAGTGGCATATTGCAGATGTAGAAAACAAATTACAAATGCAATCATGTAACATCTGAAGGTGCGCTTTCATCGGTTTTGCAGATCAACCGATCTATAAAGACCCAAGCTCATGCATGCTGATGAAGCCAGATTGTATGTGTGTGTATCTGAAGCTAAATGTGTGTGTGAAATTTAGATTATTTTCATTTCAATCAAAGGTAGGTAGGAAATGTTCTGGCCCATTGCACAAAATGATAATCTAGCATCCTCGATATGGTGTTTTTGATCGATAGCAGTGACTCAGCAGGAGTCATGGAAAAGAAAACACTCTCCTCTTACAGTTTTTCTCAGTCACTTTGGTACATTTCTGGATTCATTCTTAACATTTGTAAACCAGTAAGTCAATTTTTCCAAACAATTATTAAAAACTGCACCGCACAATGGATGACCTGCAAAAGCCTGTAAGTTTTTCAAAATCTCTAGTCCATTCCTCAAAAGTAAATCGTTATGTCAATGAAGATGTCAGTGGCATCCGAATGTTCTTGTGTCATTGTTCACAAATTAGATGCTTAGTTTTGTCAAAAAACTTAGTTGTGTTGTCAATATGAAATTGCACTCTTTAGGTATTTTCTGGCTACATTTTTGATGACAAAGATTAAAAATGCACAAGGCTGTACTTCTTCTGTATGGAATTCATACATTTCAACAGTAGAAAGTCACATTCCTTTATGTGAGATTAGGATTGAGAGAGATTGGACAGGATTCACATTTATGCTCCTATTTTTGTTTTTTCAGAAAGAAAAAAAACTGTGTCAACATAGAAAAGGTTACCACAGGAAAGGCTTCTTTCTGTACAATCACAATGGTATGGGGTCCTTACGTTCCAATCTGTCAGGCTAATGTTTCACACAATCCACTCCCTGCATTAGTGGAAGTCAAGATTCACATGAGAGCAATTTACCAATTCTGGACAAATTTACAACAACAATCTGTAAGAACAATTGCAATGTACTGTATGGAAAACTTGCTTGACCAATTATGACAATGAGTTTTGCAACCATTTTGCATTTAAAGACATATTCAATGAATTTATGCCTAGATTCTTTGGGTTGGGGTAAGACAATTCAACAGACATCCAGTATATCATGACATAAGCAATTGATCATGTAAAAATCAGACAATTGTACATGGTCAATTGCATGCATGATAAACTGCTTTTATCTTGTGCACAAGTGACTAGAGCATGTGAAGGTTGAACAAGCGACTGAAAAAAACTTTAATGAAATGTACAAAAGCTCCCCATCTCATCCTCTACACATGGTCCGCTCAGCATTGGAAGAAAGTGCAAAGGAAATCAGCCACAAAGGCTCAAAGGCCTCATGCTCAAACCAGAAAGAAAATAAACAAATCACTTTTCCAATGCAGTACAGTAGTATACAACTAAGATTTAAGGTCCATCTGATCATTTCAGGTATAGAGAATATGCTTCATGGTTTCCTCACATCTTTTCAGATGGCTGCAGCTCATTATATACTGGTCTGGTCATCCTTAAATGAACTTTACCTCGTAAGATTCAAGACAAGAGTGGCCAGACTTTTAGCTAAGACCCAACAGTCTCCCGTTTTAGCCTTGTAACACTGGCAACAATTAGAATTGATTTTAAGATTGCTGTTTTAATTACCTATAAGGACTCGCATGGCAGAGATCCAGCATTTATCGCTGAACTCCTCTAGAATACTGTACCTTAAGTTGACTAAAAGCCTTTAAGATCTCCTCCTAAAGTTACAAAGAAGGCAGCTATGGGCCCCAATACTTGACTATAGTCTGAAATGATTAAGATTTTGACAGATTGAATCTACTGCCAATCCTTTGTAAATGTAGTCATGACTTTGTTTTATCTATGCACACACAAAGAAATGTGCATTTCAGAGTATTCATGCCATTTTGAATGAGTGAGCAATATCGAATCATGGTAACCTAAGTGATGTTATTTGGTCATTTTGTTCACATTACTGAAGTAACATATTATTTTGTGTAATCCTCCGGGTTTCCATTATTATTAAACAACATTTTGTTAAACAGACATATGTGTTAACCATTATTCCATACAAAAACTTTTACTTTTTTCTCTAAATGGGTCAGATATTAGCAAGCTTTTGTTAGTTTTGTCAGGAAATTCAGGTATTTAGTAACAACAAATCTCTATATAAGAACTAGTGCCACTTAGTAAACACATACATGAAGTTTGAACTTACAGAGCTGGCTGTGTAGGCGTGTATTGTACAGACAACTTTCTATTGACATCTCTGTGACTGTGGCCTTCCAGTCCATTTTGTCACGGCTCTGAAGGCAACTTACAACGTTATACTGTTATTACTACAAGGGGTTTAATGGCCTCCGCATATCCCCAGCATAGCTACAAGCAATATTAACCTGAGAAGAAGTTAAGTCCATAATAACTCAAAACACCTGTGTGGGTGTCAAGTGGCCTTTGCAGCAGTGAAACCCGTTTCCATGGTGGGAAACACAAAATGCCAAAGTGGTATTCTCTCTGCAGCGCCGACAAGGACAGAATCCAACCAACCAGCTCGTGTTTGTTTGCTGTTTGAAATGTCACCACCTGCTGCTATGCGTATGCATATACACAAACTCACACATATACAGCCACACAGGGGGTGGAAGCATCTTGAATACCTGCATAATTTAAAACAATTCAATGGAGCAGCCCTGCAGTACTTTAGTACTTTTGTGAAGTCCAATGCCCTTTGACCATGTCAGGGAACTTTCTATTAATGCAATGATTCAATATGAATATTAGGGGTGTTGAAATTAATCACTGCATCGATGCATCGCGATGCCGACCTAGACGATCCTTAACCGTGGATTTCCACAGGATGCAGAACGTCTGCGAACCGGCTCCGCTGCGGAACGGCTGCGTGCTCCGCCGTCCGTCAATACCCACCAGGTCCGGATTTGTTGCGTAACGGCTGCGGCCAGCCGACCACGAGATCTCGCGAATTGACGTATGTTCGCGCGATATAACAGGATGTAGTTTCTATAAACAGAACCACAAAACCAACAACAGTTTGTTTCCATCCAGAGGAGTAGAGGGGAAACAACTCTGTGCTGTGTTTTCAAAGTGTAGTGCAGGGAAAATGACCTGCCGTGAGCACGGTGTATTTTATTTTGAAAATTACCCGGATGTTTTATTTTGTTTCTGTGCTCGACTTCCTGTCCCGCACTATCTGAATTGTGCTGAATTGCTGCGGAGCTTTCCGTCGTCCGTCAAAAATAGAAGCTCTGCGTATCTGCTCCGGAGGGCTGCGGACTGACGGAACTGGGACGGAGTAGGGACGCAGACGTTCTGCAGTCAGTGGATATACACACATTGACTTTAATGGAAACCTAATGACTCCGTCGACGTTCCGGAGACGTTCCGCAGACGTTCCGCATCCAGTGGAAATTGCCGGTTACAGACCATAATCAGTGACAGACCATAATCGATTGTTGCCTACTGATGTGACTTGTTGATTTTCTGGTCGCTGCTTTTTTTGTTTTCGCCTAATGGAGCTCAGCGTAAATTCTTTCAGGAAGTCTTCATTAACGTTTTCACATCATACTTAGTTGTCAGCTGTTTCTAGGCATTCACTTTCGGTAACCAATCAGATTCAGCTAGGCATTCACTTTTCAGTTAAACCAATCAGATTCAGCCATGTGTTTCACAAGCCAATCACATCATGACATCCCTGTTTTAAATCTGGTCTCTCCTCTGGGGTTGTCAGTTGTCATTTCAGGACTAGAGTGCCACCCGCCTCCTCCCCTTCAACCACCGGTCGTCTCACCCATGGTACCCAGACCAAGGGTCTTCGTCAGCTGACCGCCCCCTTGGCACTTTTCAGCTACCCAACAGGCCAACCGCTAGCAATTTCAATGTAACCTTAAGCAGTTAGGTTACCTGACAGCCACTAACTTTAATGTTACAGCCAAACTGATTGTTGTCGTTATGGCGTGAGGCGCACATAACGCGTGCGCACGCACACACACACACACACACACACACACACAGCCTCCCTCCCTTCCTGAGAGTCCCTGTTAATGTGCCTACTCCTTACCACGTCGTCAGCTACTCTCTCTTCCATCTTTTCCTCACTCGCTCCCATGGCCCTGTCATGGTCACTCTCCTCCTCCTCGTCTTCTTCCCTGTCATGATGTTGTTTCTGCTTCTCTGTATAGCCAGCCACCTCTCCTCATTCCTCTACTTCAGGTAATGCTGATGTTGAAGAAGCTACTACAGCCCCAAACATGTCAGAAATCTTGGCACATTTTGAGGCATCCGCCTGTAGATTCTTAATCTTTTTCTGCCGTAATTTCTCTGCATCTCCTTTGCGCTTTGGTGGTCGTTTGTCCATTTTAAAGTGGATGCTAAACTTGCAGCATAAGCATAACTATTACAGCTCGTGTCTCAGGGCCGGGAGTGGGGAAGGGGGTTCCTGGATTTGATTGGGTCAGGCCAGTACCAATAAAGACAATTAACCAATGGGACGCTGTCAGTTCTTTATGGGCTGGCGCGGGCAAAAAAAGAAAAAAAAAAAATATTCGGCCCAAAAGTGCGTCGGCCCACCGGGAAAATGCCCGGTATGCCAGATGGCCAGTCCAGCCCTGCCAGTGTCTAGACTCCATTGGGGGATTTGTCTGGGTTTTGCTACCCCTTTAAAACATATTGTTATGATGGAGTCTAATCTCCAAAAACTTTGTACGTGTCATATTTGAGTTATGTAATTTACAATAAATCGTTTCATATTTGCAAGGAAGTCTCTCCTGATTGAATTGTCTGTTGTCTGCTGTGTTCAAACTCTGCTACATTTGGAAAGTGTCTTTTTTAAGAGCAGATACAATAAAAAGGGGAAATCATATATATCTGACTGCTTGAATTTGTTGATGAAAACCATGTGTAGCAATATATAATAATATTGAGGAGGTGACGCATCGTGAAACATCGGGATATCGAATCGATTTGAATCATTGACAGGATAATTGTAATTGAATTGTGAGACCAGTGAAGATTCACACCCCTAATGAATATTCACACATAGCTTTTTATATAGTTGGCATACAGAGAGATAGGTTTTAATCCTTGTACCCAGTCTTTGGACTAGACATGGTTCATTGCAGTTTCTTGGTTGTGAGAGTTTACTTTGAGTGTGACAGAGGGCCGAAGAAGAGGAACTCTGGTATACACATTGGTGTACACATTAGCTGTGTTCAAAATCGTTCCCTATCATGGAAATAGTGCACTATATAGTGTGTTAGCAATGTCGTTCGAATTCTCCGTGGTAAATTTCATTCACTATATAGTCCACTACAAAATACCCACAATGCACAGCTAATTTGAGTGCACATACAATGTACACTACATTTTACTCCCGTATACCACCGTCTTTTCCCCGAGGAGAAGACAAAGCAGAAGGACCCGGGAAAACTGAAAAGGAAAAATGGAGCTGGCTTTCATTTCTAAACAGTGGAAATGTAACATGCAACATCGATACAACCTTTAACTCTGGAGCACTCCGTTTGTTTCAGGGACGTATTAAAAGTATTTGTGTTTCGGTCCCACCTCCGTCACACAAATAACATCTACTGACGCAACGATATTTTCAGTGAGTGTCCAAAATCTTGTTTGGTCGTTCCTTATATAGTTCACTATTTAATAAACACTATATAGGGAATAGTGAGTGAATGAGGGAACAGTTTCGAACCAAGCTATTGAAAGCTGATTGTAAGATCAGAGGAAGTACTGCTCAAGAGCATGAAAGTGCTGCTATTGTGCCAAATCTGTGAAGGAAAACAAAATGATTATAGATATTTGCCTCAAGGGTGCGAGTCACATATGAAAAGGTAAAGCTCTAGCTGCTCACATGCCAGATCCACATAAAATGCATACATTTTGAGTTCCTTATCTCTTCATATGTGAGGTTAAAGTGTTATGCTGTGTGTGTAGTCCCCTCTTCCTGCATCAACGCTGCAATACAACTGCAGACAAATATTTTCAAAGGGTAGAAATACACTGTCAAACTATAATTTACCCTGTCAAACCATCCAGATGACAGATCATTCATAGTGCTTTGTAGCTCTCAAAACAGCTATTAATACTGTCCTACCCAGTTATTTGACTTTTATAAAAAGCAGTATGCTAAAGGACCCGTTTCCTAAAAGCAGAAATTAAGGGTGTTAATTAACCAATGACATTTTTTATTAATTCATATGTTTCACATAATCCATTCATCTTGACTCATAACATTTTTGAAGCTTGTGAAAAATGTCTATCACAAGTTCAACTGAGTGTAAGAAGACATCTTCAATCAATTTATGAACCAACAGATATTTGCAAAATCCAAAAATATTCAATTTACAGTGATATAAAACAAATTATAGAAACTGAAAGAATGTTAAATTTTTGGTTAAATTACTAAAACAATTAGTTGATTTAAAAGCTCTGGGGCAAAAGCTGTGGGCCCCTACTGACCCATCATTCCTCCCACTCTTTGTGCATTGAATGCTGCTTGTGACTATCAAGTACAGAGCACACAGAAGACTACACTTTAGAGTTTCATTATACTTTGCCTAGAGAACCACAACAAACCAGCACTCCTACGCTGGATACGTAGGTTTGCTTTATGTCAGTTAATTTGCAATTTCAATAGGCACAATAAAGCAATATGCTCCATGTAAGCATAATATCAAATAAAGTAATGAAGCTATTAAAATGTGATTTTAGGGAGAGGGCTCTTCTACAAGACAGTTTTTTATGATTTTATTTTAATTGCGTCTGTCGTGCATTTTCACAAATCAACGTTAACTTCAGGAAAGGGTATTGTGGATCTCCCATTCGATACAGAGGTTTCAGTCTACAACATAATTTACTTTCTGTTTTTCAACTGTCACACAAACTCCACCACCCCTTCCTGAGCTTCAGAGACCGATGTGCACACTGATTTAAATAATTACCACAGAGAACCTCACTTGTAAGCTTGTAAGCAACCTAATCTGAACCACAGGACATGGGCACCTGTAAACGCAGCGCCAAATGCACCTGTTGACCTGTTCTGCGGCATACTGAACGGCAGGGATCAGGGGCTTTATTCTCAGTGTAGCTTAATGGATACTGCCTTGGTTAGGCGTTCAGTTTTTATCTGTGGCCACCCACATTCAAAATATATATATATATGCAGCTGTGAAACTGGAAAAAGCTTTGGACCAAATCAGAGACAAGACAGAAAATAACCTCAAGCATCAGTGCCACAGAAAATCTACAGGATACCAACTACACCCCAAGCAGTAAATTACACTGATATATGTGTATGGAACCTGGATTTACTGCAAAGTCTGTAGTCACACCACTGACTATTGGTTTTTTTATGGCCACCTGTCGGTTTGTTCTCTCCGGGCTGCAACAAAAACAGGCTGGTAGAAGATGCTGTTTGCCATATTTTGTGCTACTTGTTCCTGCTAGCCAGGAAACTACAGTATGAAGCTGCTTATGGGATAGTACTATAACCAGCAGTGAACTTCTCTAGTTGTCGAAGAAAGTCACCTTTATTTAAAAGATTGTTTATATTTTACAAAAATAAGTCTAAAATGTGAAAACCCTGCAAAGTTAATGTAGACGTGCATTTTGTTATTTAAAAAAGCTGATAAGGGAATCTATCTAAACCTGCTCTAATCAAAGGTTTTACATTAAAAAGGGGATAAAATTACTGTGTACTGTGATAGGTGTCATTAGTAGTTACAAGAGTTATCACCCTCTGCAGTTCCCCTCAGCTCGACAGAGCGTTTATAACATATTTTAACTCATTGTTTTAGTTTTCTGCCTTGCCACTGTACTGTTTGGGCTCAGTCTCTCAACTCTTTTGATAAACCAAATGTAAGCTCAGCACCAAATAGTGAATAAGTAAGCGACTGGTGAACACACAGTAGTAGGGCTGTGCAATTAATCAAACTTTAATCGTGATTACGATTTCTGCGATCCCAAAAACAGAGTAAACGAGAAAAACGATTATTTTGCACATTACATTTGCAAGTCCACTCTTATTGTGTCCTGTGTTCTGAATGGAGAGAAAAAAGCTCAAACGGGAAAAGTATTAGAGGCAACTTTCACAGTTCAAGGTGTTTTCACTGTTGATTTGTTTAACTGTTTCACTGTTTGTTTTTTATTAAATTCAATAATTACAACGTCTTTCCAAAAGCCAATGAGTAATCGTGTTAAATAATCGTGATTTCCATATTGACCAAAATAATCGTGATTATGATTCTTTCCCTAATCGAGCAGCCCTACACAGTAGTGGAGATTTAGCAGCTAAAGAGCCATATATCTTTCTCAGGAGTTAGTGGAGACCAAAACAGAGCTAATATTGGCTGAATATTGGACCTACATTCATCAAGTTGCCACAAACAAGATGACAAATAAATGCTAATCTTGCTCCTTCTCGCTGGATAAGAAACCTTTTGCTGACATATTTCCATTATAACCATATAGGTTAATATGTTAATGTTAAGTTTGCAGCTAGTTTTGCAGCCCCCAAGTGGCATGAAAATCAACCAATGCAACATTAAGTGCTTTGCCTTGCCTTTCATTTAATCAAAAATGATTAATAACAAATAACCAAGAGCAAAAAGGGGCCAATTTATGCAATGACATTCTACTGTAAATACATCACCAATATAAATAAGGATATATATATATATATATATATATATATATATATATATATATATATATATATATATATTATCTATTAGTATTTAAATTAACAGCTTGGCGATCCTGAGAAAACCACATCATTCTTTCTATAAAAACCTAAATATTGATTATGTGTACAATGAGCAAGCAGTTACAGGCCTTCACTGTTTACTTCACTCAGCGATAAAATTAAAAAAACGTAAAAAAACAACTTGACAATCCCCCAAATACTTTGTTTTTAATTTCTTCAGAGGCCTCGGAGACCAAGAGCCAGACAGGGGGATGGCTGTCAGACTGAACCCCAGGGGAAGTCTTCACACTCGGGCAGAACTTGGCTGGATCACCCCCTTGCCTCCATCATTATTCCTGCGAGGCCTCTGTGAGGAATGTCGCAGCTTCTAATGGGCACAGATGGCGCCGTGTCACGAGCCAAGTAATGTGTGAGTATCTGGTTCCACTGTTACATTCCTTCAAAGGCACACAGTCAACACTGCAGTGCACCATCGCATGACAGCACAAATGCTAATGTGCACATGAACAGCCAAACTGTATTCCTGGACATGCTTTCATAATTAGACCTTTTCATGAACTGGCTCGGACGGAAGAGGAAGGACGGAGAGCTGCACATGAAAGGTCAAAAATGTAATTATTTATTAAATGAATTTATTTACAGAAACAATTCAATGATGTGTGAACAATCTGTAAAAGCAGTGATGCATGGAGAATAGTGCATGAAGATGTTGGATGCTGAAAGAAAAGACAAAACAAACCAAAGAAACCCAGGGGAACAAGGGGGAGCTGAGAGCAGACTGAACTAGCCAGCTTTACAGGCTTTCCCCCACCTCTCTAATGATCTGCAGGAAAAAAGCAGGCCAGGTAGAGTCTACACACTTTAAATGTTGCACTCCCACAACCTTGAAATTAGAGTCTAGAGTTCTTTTCTGTTCCCAAAAAAAGCTATTTTGAGTGTTAGAGCCCTTACGCTGCATCCCATACTTACCTTCACCCTCGACCCTTCCCTTTGTAATTTTGCATTCACATGAAACATTGTGGTGACCCATCTGTTTACTGCGTTTGGCATCAAAGGCTGCCCATCCCATGGCACATTATGAACAGCTCAAGAAAACGATTGACCAATAGAAAGTGGTAATTTACCGTAAACCATTTTTGGAATGTTAAATTGAAGCAAGAAGTTAAAGGGAGGAATTAGAAAACCCTAAAAGTGCCGATATCAGGCATCTCAGTATATTTTGGTGAGTTTGACTACTTAGGGGAAATATACTTCAAACTGTGGAAAAAACCTTAAGTTTAAAAAAAAAAAAATAACACAGAGGAAACCATTTCTATACTTCGGGGAGTCTTTCTTTTAACGTAAAGCTGCATTAGTCTTATTTTGGCCAGTAGGGTTCAGAAAAATAATCGAACATTGTGACAAATACACAACCACCGCGGATCATTGGATAATAACTTGACTATTATTTAGCATGCAAGTGTCTACTTGCACATTCACCTGACACAAAGCAAGTTGTATTTGTTTCCACCTGAAGAATATAAGTCCAATATGTCCACCAACTCTCGAGAAAAGAATATGGCTCTTTAGCGCTAGGAGTTCAACTATATTCAGCAGCCATTCAGCAACTTTTTTCAGTCTGCCAATTGGTAACAGGGCTTAATGAGAACTGTGAGAATAAACTCTTTGGCATTTTTTTTTTTTTTTTTGATGGAACAGAAACCAGGGGGAGAGAGAGGCGTATGACATGCAACAAAGGTCCCAAGCCAGAAATCATACTCGGGAAGATGCAGTAATGTGGCATGCGCTGTAACCACCTAGCTTATCTGTGTTTTCAGATCTATCAAGAGTTTGTTGCTGAGACAGAAACAGATCTTGAGCAAAGGTAATTTTCTTCTCATTTGTCGGTCTAAAAAAATGCTTAAAAAATTCTAGTGCCAAAATGTTAAGGACTCTTGAACATTTTAGCACTAGAATGCAACACAGGTCCCTAGGCTGTAATCAAAGCTGGAAAGTTGTGTTGAACAATTAGGGGTGACCCCGAATAGTCGAAGATTCGATGCATCGATATGCGGAGCCTGATTCGACCACCAATCTCACAGTCGAATCTTCGCGGGTGTTATTATGAAACGAGGATCATACCATTTTGGCAATATGGGGGTGCTCAATGTCTAATTTCACACAGAACTACTGGTTTTGTACGGTTATATTAAGTTATATACAGCCTTTAATTATGATAATGCTGTAAAAAAAAAAAAAAACGTGGAAAGAAAGAAGCGTTCAATAAATATTTTTTACGTGTGTGTGTGTAAATCCAACCACCCCTGTGACAGATTTAAGTTTCACTTTCCCTGATCCGTGACAGAAGAGGAGCATCTTGGCGGCAGGGATTCACGTTACTTAACAATGTCTGGAAAAAGAAAATCTAAAGTGTGGATGCACTTTTAAATGGTAAAAGATGATCCAAAAAAAGTAAAATGCAAGTTGTGCCAACAGCTCATGTCCTACCACTCGTCAACAACAAACATGGCTTTCCACTTAAAACGGGTAAGTTTATTACCAATAAAGACGGTTCACTCTTTCATATATAATGGCGCTTTTAATTTACGAATAGCAATATCATATGTTGGGACTTAAAATATGTTCATCTTTTTTCTACTGACAACGGCAGTTCATCTAGTAGTAGCACCGGAGCTGTGCCAAAACTAACTCAAAGAAAGCTAGATTTGAGACCGCCATTGTCTGAGAAAAGGAAAAGAGAAATCACGGACAAAATTGCAGAGTTTATTGCGCTCGACATGAGGCCAGTGAATGTTGTGGACCCATTCACACACACACATAGATGATTAGACTGATTCGAATGTGTAAATCCTTAGTCGAGGACACCCCTATGAACAATGTTAGATATTTGAACAGCTAAGGGACCATTCAGTATTTATGGAATGGACCACCGGAGGAAAATAGGGGAGGATCATGTCTTTTTATTTTTTGTTGAGGGGAGGGTCATCCAACATTTTTTAGTCTAGGCGTTGGGGGGGGGGGGTCACCCAACTTTTTTATTCATGAAAAGAGCAAAATTTCAAAGTGGCTTATTTGTGGCCATATTTATCCATGTAGCTCTCAGTCTTGGCCCCCTAGCAGATGGGTCTGACCGCATACGCGGAGTTTGCTGGGGGGGCAGGAGGAGCACTGCCCCCTGGTGGCTGAAACGGGTAATTGCATTGTTTAAAAAATGAAAAAATAAATACGTCTGGCATGACCAGATATTTTATAAATATCTTAAATAACACAAAACAACTAAATGGTGATAGGTAATACATCAGATTTCATATACTGCTTTAGTAAAAAAAAATATTACCTGGCTGACGATGGGAACAGCAGGACGCAAAAAACGAAAATTACTGTTGCACTAGTCTGGACATCTTGCCGTGCCAACGTTGCAATAAAGGTTACCTAAATGCCATGTATATAAATGTGACGTCAGCTTACTAATTGATTGCGGGTTTTGTGTAGATTTGGACTTGTATACGTTTATTCCACTTTGTTTAAACAGCTAGGTGGAGAGGCCTCGTTCACCTGTTTGGAGCTGGCTGGTGAATGTGACGCTCGTATCGGCCTTGCTGGATACACCGTGCCTCTGTTTGTGGATCTACTGATTGCTGTGGATTACTTTTTTTCCGTGTCATTGGATTACGGCAAAATACGGTCTTAACGTTTTATGGTGAGTTTGGAGAGGCATCTCAACAGACTGTAGGTCCAACACTGATTGTTCACGTTACATTTTAGTTGAATTTAAGCTGTCTGTCTATTGCGTTCCAAAACAGCCGTGCCGCGATTGGATTTCATAAGGGCAAATTGTTAAATTGTTAAAATGTAATTTAAAATCTGCTTTAAAAATAAACATATGTGTTTTGGAAAATAATGTTCAGCTTCGGCACCTTTACCTATGTGCTAAAATATACAATGACGAAGCCTAGTGACAAGTCCATAGCAACCAGTGTTTAATTGTTATTTCCCATTGTCCTTTGCTGAATGGTCTCAATGTTTTATTGTTTTATTTCATATGAATACTAGTTTACTAGAGGAGTAACTTAGTATTTGAAGTAATGCAGTAATGCAGGAAGTGTGCATTTAGTTTCCATACTTATTGTGTTTCCACAACAAAGTTAGTGAGTAAATCTACTGAAATGGCCACCACACCATAACAGAGGAGTGTGATGTGTAAGATGAGAAAGCAGAGGTTAACTCCTGTACATCATGGCTGTAAAAATCAAATGGCATCTGTACTTCTTTGCTAAGTGCAAACTTGCAAGCAAGGAGAGGGTCATTCCTCTTTTTCAAATCATTTTGGAAAATTATTCCTGACGAGGGGATGGTCAAGTCTTTTCCTCCTAATTACTCCTTCCTTTTAACTCCTCCGGTGGCCCCTTAATTAAATAACGAACAGTCCCTAAAGGCCATTTTCAGCATTATCGAAATTAAGTTTGTCAGATAGCTTATCTGTGTCTTCAGATCTATCAAGAGTTTGTTGCTGAGGTCAGGTTGCTGAGACAGAAACAGGTCACATGTCATTCTAGTGCCAAAATGTTCAGGAGATATGTGGCTTATAATTAATGGGTCCAATATTTACTCTGGTTACTATGGGGCGAAAGCATCGGTCATTGTCAATGTTCATGTTCACTTCTCCCATTGGAATCAATACACTCCTGAAGAGGCGTGGCAGTGGCGAAACCCACGTGACACTGATACTCAGAGTTGGGGTGTGTCAGGGTTTTGGTATTTTGTTCTGTTTTATTGTGTAGTCTTGTTTCTCTGTTTTGCTTAGTTTCCTGTTTTATTTTGTAGTCTGTCTTGTCTCCCTTGTCTTGTCTAGCTTTCTTCCTGTCTTTGTTTGTTTCCCGCCTTTTTTGATTTGTTCCACCTGTTGTGTCACCTGCCTCTCGTTCCCTCATTACCTTGTGTACTTAGCCTCTCTGTTTTCCCTTGTCTCTTGTCGGATCGTCTCGTTATTTTCGCTGTGTGTTCTGTCCTGTTTTAGTTCCCTGTCTTGGATTACCTTGTTTCTGGATTATTGCTCCCTGTAAATGTTGCCTGCTTCAAAATAAAACTCTTGAACTGCATTTGGGTCCCTACCTTGCTTACCTTCGCACCAGCTCGTGACAGAACGATCCGACCACCATGGACCCAGTAGAGAGGCGACTCTTCGAAGCAAAAGTAGCGGAGTTCGAGCACACGGTGGAAAGCCTGTTGAAGTCGACACCCGGTCAGCGTGCTCACGTCTTGGAGAGGATCGCCGCCCAGCAGCGTTGGTTTAAGGAAAGGCCGTGGGTGAGTCATTTTGTTCCCCACCTGGATGACATCAAGAAGAGGCTTGAGTGTTTTCGTCAAAGTCATCTCAACGACTCACCCACCAGCCTGCCTATTCCCCAGCCAGCTAACACCGTGGCTATTGGGGCAGTGTTTGTCGCCCCGTCTGCCTCCTTGCCTGCTTCTCAGAGTTGAGCCACAGCTCCACCCAGAGAGGAGCCTAGGCCCTGCACATCGTTGTTTGGACAGTTTTATTTGTGGCTTGAACGGACTGGGAGAGTCGAGGGAGCCAACCTCCAGGCTGCTATTCGGAGGCCCAGTACATCCACTAGCAGCTCCTCGGATGCAGCCCGGCCAGCGTGTGCCCCCGCCCGCCAACAGTCCTATGAAGGAACCCGCCTGGCTGTGTTTTCTGGGACTCGTGGAGGCCGAAGACAGAGGAGGGGAAGACATGGCTCCCAGCGCCATGCCCTGCATCAACCTCTTGTCGAGCCTGAGCTAACCTGTGTACCTGAGCCTGAGCTAACCTGTGTACCTGAGCCTGAGCTAACCTGTGTACCTGAGCCTGAGCTAACCTGTGTACCTGAGCCTGAGCTAACCTGTGTACCTGAGCCTGAGCTGACCTGTGTGCCTGAGCTAACCTGTGTACCTGAGCCCGTGCTGTGCAGTGGACCTAAGCCCGTGTTCAGCGGACCTGAGCTCGTACTGTCCAGCGGTCCTGAGTCCGTGCGGACCAGAGTTACTGTTCTGAGTCTACCAGTGTTCCTGAGTCTGAGTTCACCATTGATCCTCCGCTGACGTGCAGCCTTCCAGAAGCTTCGCTGACGTGCAGCCTTCCAGAAGCTTCGCTGACGTGCAGCTTTCCAGAAGCTTCGCTGATGTGCAGCCGCCCAGAACCGCTGCTGACGTGCAGCTTTCCAGAAGCTTCGCTGATGTGCAGCTGCCCAGAACCGCTGCTGACGTGCAGCCTTCCAGAATCTTCGATGACCGCTCTGCTAGAGTCTTCCAGTCGTCCAGAGTCTTCGATGACCGCTCTGCTAGAGTCATCCAGTCGTCCAGAGTCTTCGATGACCGCTCAGCTAGAGTCATCCAGTCGTCCAGAGTCTCCGATGACCGCTCTGCTAGAGTCTTCCAGTCGTCCAGAGTCTTCGATGACCGCTCTGCTAGAGTCTTCCAGTCGTCCAGAGTCTTCGATGACCACTCTGCTAGAGTCATCCAGTCGTCCAGAGTCTTCGATGACCGCTCTGCTAGAGTCATCCAGAGTCTTCGATGACCGCTCAGCTAGAGTCATCCAGTCGTCCAGAGTCTTCGATGATCGCTCTGCTAGAGTCTTCCAGTCGTCCAGAGTCTTCGATGACCGCTCTGCTAGAGTCTTCCAGTCGTCCAGAGTCTTCGATGACCGCTCTGCTAGAGTCATCCAGTCGTCCAGAGTCTTCGATGACCGCTCTGCTAGAGTCATCCAGTCGTCCAGAGTCTTCGATGACCACTCTCCCAGAGTCTACGTCGACCGCTCTCCCAGGGGGTTCGTCTACGGGTAAGCCAGTGACCTCGCCAGTCACCGGCGCCCCTGAGACTGTCCCTGAGGCCTTGCCGGTCTCCGGCATCCCAGAGACTGCCCCTGAAGCCTTGCCGGTCTCCGGCGTCCCAGAGACCTCCCTAGTGACTTTGCCTTTGTTCTGCACCCATGAGACTTTGCCTGTGGCGGTCAGACCGACTCCGGCCCCTCGTGTCCTGTCGGTGGTCCGGCCGACTCCGGCCCCTCGTGTCCTGTCGGCAGTCAGACCGACTCCGGCCCCTCGTGTCCTGTCGGTGGTCAGGCCAACTCCTGCTCCCCGTGTTTTGTCGGTGGTCAGGCCGACTCCTGCCCCCCGTGTTAGGTCGGGGGTCCGGCCAACTTCTGCTCCAGTTACCCTGCCGGTGGAGTTGCCGACTTCTGATCCTGTTGCCTTGATTCCTGTTCCTGATTCTGTTGCATTGTTGGCAGACACTGGCCCCGTTGACTCATTGCCTGTCTCCAGCCCAGCTGACCCGTCGCCTGTCTTCTGCCCAGCTGACCCGTCGCCTGTCTTCTGCCCGGCTGACCCGTCGCCTGTCTTCTGCCCGGCTGACCCGTCGCCTGTCTTCTGCCCGGCTGACCCGTCGCCTGTCTTCATCCCAGCTGACCCATTGCCTGCCCGGCCTCCGGAGGGGTTTCGCCTTCGCCGTCGGTCTCTGGAGGGGTTTCGCCTTCGCGGACGGCCTCCAGAGGGGATTTGCCTTCGTGGACAGCCTCCAGAAGGGATTCGCCTTCGCGGACGGCCTTCTGATGGGTTTCGCCTTCGCAGCCGGCCTTCAGAGGGGTTTCGCCTTCGCAGCCGGCCTTTAGAGGGATTTCACCTTCGCGGACGGCCTCCAGAGGGGATTTGCCTTCGCGGACGGCCTTCTGATGGGTTTCGCCTTCGTGGACGACCTCCAGAAGGGATTCGCCTTCGTGGATGGTCTGCTTATGGGTTTCCCCTTCGCCACCGGCCTCCAGAAGGATTCTGCTTTCGCCGTCCAGAGGGGTTTCGCCTTCACGGACGTCCTTCAGAGGGGCTCTACCTTCGCCGACCTGTTCGGCCGCCTGAAGGATTCAGCCTTCGCCGCCTGAAGGGTTCTGTCTTCGCTGCTGGTCCAGGTGCCCATGGTTCCCGGATGCCGAGGCCTCTCTGTTTCCTTTGCCCCAGTGACTCTCTGTCCCCTGTTGTCGGGGCCTCTCTGTCCCTGTCCCGGGGCCTTCCTGTTCCCTGTCCTGGGGTCTTCCTGTCCCCTGTCCCGAGTGGCCTCTCCATTCCCTAGCCCCGTTTGATTTTTTTTTTGTTCTCTGTTTGGCCCTCCTCTGGTCCCCCTCCGCCCTCCCTGGGTTGTCTTTTGTTCTGTTTTTGTTTTTGGGACATCTGGGATCTGTCCCTTGGGGGGGGGTACTGTCAGGGTTTTGGTATTTTGTTCTGTTTTATTGTGTAGTCTTGTTTCTCTGTTTTGCTTAGTTTGTTTTATTTTGTAGTCTGTCTTGTCTCCCTTGTCTTGTCTAGCTTTCTTCCTGTCTTTGTTTGTTTCCCGCCTTTTTTGATTTGTTCCACCTGTTGTGTCACCTGCCTCTCGTTCCCTCATTACCTTGTGTACTTAGCCTCTCTGTTTTCCCTTGTCTCTTGTCGGATCGTCTCGTTATTTTCGCTGTGTGTTCTGGCCTGTTTTAGTTCCCTGTCTTGGATTACCTTGTTTCTGGATTATTGCTGGATTAAGTGTTGCCTGCTTCAAAATAAAACTCTTGAACTGCATTTGAGTCCCTACCTTGCTTACCTTCGCACCAGCTCGTGACAGGGCGTCTCGGATCTTTCTCTGGTTTAATAAGAAAATGAAACATGGAGCCATGACTGCCAATTTCCTCTAGAAGTCACATTTATTGAAAAAAAATCCTTTTGGAAGGAGCTTTGGACCCATACTTGGGCAGATACGGAACCAAATCTTAAACGATTCACACCCAAGTATGTAGTAACACATGTGAATGAGCTGCGCTATTGGTTTGTCAGTTTGTTAGTACTGCATAGAAAGGATAAAGACAGGCAAGGGAGTATAATATGCTGTGTGTGTGTGCGTGCGTGCGTGCATGCAAACCTTTCTGTCACTCTACATCTACCTGCCTGCCAGATGCCTACTAACAAGGACCTAGCTCCTTGCAGGCTAATACTCTACCTGCCTATCATACACAAGCCCACACACACACACAGCATACAAACTAGACAACGGCTTGGCTGCTTTCACAGACCGGTGCAGGACTGACTAATCAGTGTGACTCACACATCTCTGTGTACCTGAGACCTGGCCTCATGCTTAATGCAGCATGTCAGGAAGTACACAAACACACACGCAGTAGCACGGAGGTGAAACCTACTCTGTATTCAGTGTGTGCACTTGACATCGTGTCACTAACGTCCGTCTGTGGCTCTGAATTTGTCTGTATCCATTATGTACCTGAGATAAGACCATGACAGCTCAGTGTGTTGGGGGTTGTTGTTGTTGTGTTAGTGTGCATGTCAAGGTGTTCTCCCTATCAAAATAGTGTAATTGTTAGATAACAGCTAGTATCCCCCTCTAAGAAGGGAAGATGAATAAAATGAACGGAGAGGAACAAGAAAGAGAAGCAAGACAAAGAAAGGAAGAGAAGCAAATACAATTGGAGAGAGTGGAAGTGGGGCTTCTCCAAAAGTAAATAATGCCCCTTTTTTGCCAAAGAAATACCCTTTATTATTGCCAGATAGTTATAGTTAATGTGTCTTTGATAATGTTTAAGCAAACATTTCTCCCTGAGGGTGAAAATAACTGCAAAGCTCACTGAGAGTCAACATACCAGTCTGCAGTGCTGAGCCACTTTCAGCTACTTTCACTGCTTCATATTGTAGATTCCCAACAGCTCTTATGGATATCCCCATTTAAAGCCTCAGTGCTACCTGCACAGCACGAAACAGTTGAGAGCCGAAGCAAACAAGTGACTGGTGAAGACAGCTGAGCATCTAGCAGTTACCACCCAGCTATAGTGAATAAAATGCCAGCAGATGTGGGACCTTGACACATGCTGAGAAAGAAGATGGAATGTTTTGTATTGCTTCTACCTGATGTATGGATGTAAGGATGCAGGTTAAAAAGTTAAAAACACATCGAGTCCCTATTTAATGACCACTAATTGGAAACCATAACCCATTTACCAAAACTTAAATTGACCTCTTCGTGCCCGAAAAGTACACACATTGGAAGACAAGTTGGGTGGAGACGAGTTCCTGCAAAATGTATTCTGACTATTTTACTTAGAACCATCTGGGACATAGTTTAAGCCAGTTGAGTGGTTGAGTTAAATCAAATGCTGAACTCAATGTGAGCAAAACTCAGGATGTGAAACCTGACAAACGAAAGCTACTAATGGAAAAACAACAACAAGCACTAACCCCTAAGTAAGATCTCGACATAACTGCACTTCATCAGAATATTTAACATCAAACAAACACTAATGTGTGTATTGTATTATATAAACTAATAGCACACTAAGCACTGTTGCTGTAAGATTGATTTGATCATAGTTCACTTACTGTAGTGCCGAAAATGTAAGGCTGCATTAGACAAAAGTCGAGGTAATGCTCCACCAGTCTTGTCATATAGTGGAACTACAACAGAGAGCAGCATCCAAATCCCTGTTAATTCGCCATATGCGAATAGAGCTGTCAGCAGAACTGAAATAACCACACCACTGTATGGACATTTACTCATTTTACTTCAGATGGGAAGCCACATATTGGATACTTGCGGATACTTGTTGAAGCAATGAGAAAGATTCAACATAGTCTTCTTTCAAATGCCAAGTGCAGCTTCAGCGCAGCCCAAAGCTTCACTCGACTCAGTTGGTTTTCTCGTGTGCATCTTTGGCAGGTACAGATGAGTTAGCAGACCAATAACAAAGTGTTTAGCACTGAATATTTAGCAAGCCACACACTGCTGAGCACACGCTCCTGCTGAATATGAATCTGGGAGCAACAAATTTGGATTTGGATATTTATTTTCTGTGTGTGTGTGTGTGTGTGTGTGTGTGTGTGTGTGTGTGTGTGTGTGTGTGTGTATGTGTACTTTCACTCCATATAGACTAAAAGGCACAGTGCAAAGAATACAGAATTTCACTTAAGTGCTTACGTAAAGCTCCGCTCACCCATCACACACACACACACACACAAACACACAAACACACACACACACACATTCCAAGAAAGCAAAATGGCTGCATGTATGAAGGTATAGTCCCTTAACCAAACGACTCGCACAGCATACACACATTAACATAGACACACACGCACCCAGAGGCACACTTCAGCTGCCAGCTACATCTGCCAGAGCACGAGGCTCGCCTCAGCCAGGAAATCACACATAGCTATGGTTTATTTATATCTGTGACTTGGCAAGGATTCACATACAGATTGAACAGGATCATACAGCCATGCAGACTCACTTATATACGCAAACACACACATAGGCAAGCACGCACACACACACACACACACACACACACACACATACACACATACACAGAGTTGCAGTCACACGCTCACTTGGAAATACTTAAACAAAAAGGGAAGCAAACAAAAAACGTACAAAGTCTGAGACAAAGCCACAATTACATGTACTGTCAAAGGTATTCTACCTGCTCATTTATCATACGCTCATATATACACACAAATGAACACACACTGCTAGAACATCTGCCTTTAGATGCATGACAGCAACCTCAAATTCCTCACAAACTAGAACGAGGGCTGACGGAAGAAAAGAGAATGGAGAAGAGAGGACAGGAACATTTAACTCGACAGGACAGGAATTTCTGTTTTCCTCATCACAAATGTATCAAGCCCACAAACACAAACACACACACACATCCTTCCCACGCACAGCCCTAGATAATTGAAACAGCATTTAAATCGAATGCTGTGATTTTGAATATTGGCCGTGAAAATCCTCTTCTGTCTGGGCTCTGTCCTCATTTGTCTCCTAATGGCTAAGACTGCATCGGAAGATTTTGGCAAAACAAATGCATGGGAGCATTTACGTTTTAGACATTTTGCTGATGCATTCATCCACAATGTTTTTCAATACGCAAGCAGGTAGGGGCTCGCAGTATCATAAAAGGACACCCGTGAATATTGAGGAATTAAAAACGAGACCTATTCTAAAATGTCCTTAACAGGACTGTCATAGCAGCAGCACATATAACACAGAACACTACTATTTTTTTTAATTCAATTACATTTTAGAGTAGATAAAAGAATGAAGAATCACAAAGCAGAAAGTAAGCAGAAAGTAAATTAAATGAAATTAAAAAAAGATCACATTTTTAAAATAACACTCAGTATGTCATATAATACATATTCAACAATGGCCAACACATTTGTAGTTGCTGTAAAGAGCTAAAACTTGCAAATAAACCTAATTGTCGTTCTTATGTAGTAGCATTTTTTACAGCGGGCGTTTTACAGCAGGCTTTCATGCCTTCCCTGTTCACGCTCTGACTGGCCACATCTGTGGCTGCTTGTCTCGTGTCGGAGAGCTTGACGCTTGATTTCAGCACCATGGACAGATGTCTGCCAAGCTGAGCTCATCTGGCCGTGAAGATTTTCAGCACCTTGGACAAAGACACATTCCCACTCAGCTGTGAATGCTGCAGTTTGCTGGGAAACTTTTCAGAACATCAACTGTCATTACCAACTTATTCTTTCTTTTGTCTTTAAAGGTCCCGGGTAGCTACAGGCTATTTGTTGAAATGCAAAGGGACACTTTGGACAGGCCACCAGTCCATCACCGTGCTAACGCAGACATGCAAACATTCACAATCATCCCTGAGGGCAGTTACAAGTCTCAAGTCCACCTGAGCTGAAGAGTGTTTGGACTGTCGGTGGAAACTAGGGCGTCCACAAGCATAATATAAAGGCATTGGAATCTTGACCTGTGTTACCGACTGATTGGCTTTTAAATGGGTAGTCTGAGGCCCAAAATTGTCTCATATCATCTGGCTCTGAGGCTCTTAAACTGGGATTTATCCTCACAGAAATTGTCATAATTTTCTAACATCCTGTCCACTGTTATTCACTCTTTATATACATTCTAGACAATATTTTGTTGGTTCTAGAGTAAAACGAAAAGATTTGTCCTAACCAATCCAGTCTTTCGGTAAACCTTCTAGAAACTGGCAGCCAGGCTAACAGCTCACTAGTATGAAACATTCATAAAAATGTGACAAAATATCTCCCTCCATGTGGTTAAAAAAGAATTACAGCGTGACATAAAAAAACAGACTTGTAAACTGAATCTGTTTGACCATGAAACAGTCCCCAGCGGTCTGAAAACCTTTCCAAAATCCCACAAACCAATGTCAAATCGCCCATTTTTCACAAACATGCCAGCTTGCTGACTTTATTTAACTCTTTATTCTGTGCATGTATTTCCTATGTGTTAAGCTACTTGACCAATTACAGTACATTGTACGAAATGACAAAATAATTGAAAAGACAAAGAAACTTTTGTTCCTAGCCAACCTTGTGCTCAGTTGCGACAGATTAAATTACGGGAAAAGGCTTACACCTGTAGACTAGCTCAACAGTAAGCCCAAGTCAAATAGCCTTGGGCCGTTTCTTCCTTTTTCTTTTTCTGTTTTTGTTTTCTTTTTTTCTCTCCAGCAGTATGGTGATTAGAGCGCAGGGGTCCGTTTCAGAAAGCAGGTTTAGTGAAAACTCTGAGTTTGTTAACCCTGAGATGAGGGAAACTCTGGGTTTTCTGTTTCTTAAAGGGAGGTTAATCAAACCTGAGAGAGAGGGGTAACTTCAGACCGTTTCAGAAAGAGAGGTAACTTAACCTCAGAGTCAGTTACTATGGTAACTGAGCCTGTGAACCTAACCTGGTTGGGAGTTTCTCTCAGTCTCCTCCCTCTGACACAACGCTCTTTCATTTCTTCATTCATTCATTCAGTCTGTATCAGGCGCATTTTAGCGCAGTTTGTTATCTGCATGAATAAAAAAAACAGTGTTGGTTTATTAACCATGTTAGGCAGATTATAAAACGTTTTTGTTCCGAACATTACATTTCCTTGTGTCGACGATCCCATTGATGAAGAAGCTGTATTACTTCACAGTGAGTTAAACATACGTCTGGAGATGATATTGAGGCCCCGACATTTAAACTTCCAGATAACTTCCTATTTGAGCGGTATCATTTTTCTTCCCAGTCTATCAGTTATGTAGCCTACACAACATTATCTGTCCTCATATCACTAATGTCACCCATCGTGGACATGCTCTACATCCCAGCAGATTATTTGTGTCACATTAAGTTTTTTTGCAAACGGCAGTTTTCTGTACAACATTGGTGATGCGGAGCATTGTAGTAAAGCCACTGTAGCAAAGCGCCGTCAGAAGAGTGTGACTCTCTCTGAAACGTTTTTTAAACGTTTGTGTAGAGTTCCCTGGACACAAACCAGTAAGAGACATTAAAAAGAAATACATGATTGTAAATCATAATTCTGTTAATGATGGTGCTGCAACCTCAGAATGGGATTAGTAGCAGTTTACTTTTTCGCCCGCAGGATTGCACCTAAATGAAATTATAGGTGTAGCCTACTACCATTCCAATTTTCACCAGTAATATTATAGGTTACCTGTGATTAAATATGAAATTAATACACTATATTAGAGCTTACGCATTGACTCGAGCAGCAATTTTCTCCCACACCAATTCTTGCTATTTTACAGCAGCCGCTGTGTTGCTTTTTTTAACTAAATACATGTTGTCGCTGTATGTGCGCATGAGTATTTCCGCCGACCAGTTTGTTTGTGGTTGTTACCATGGTGAATTGTAGTATCGTGGCTCCATACATGCTGCCTTTTTATTGTGGTGGTGCACGTGCTTAGCTCTGAGTCAACCTACTCTGAGTTGATTGAACCAACTCAAATCAGCTGTTCTGGAACCGAAAACTCAGAGTTTCCCATCTCAGGGTAAATCAACTCAGACATCAGGGTTAGACTCAGAGTTTGTTAAACCTCCTTCCTGAAACGGACCCCAGGTCTGCTGCTGGTTTCAGCTGGCCTTGATCCTTGTTCAGCACCACGGACAGCCCCAAAAAAATAAATAATATATATAATATAATACATAAACTCCAGTGGCCTCTTGCTGTTTCAATACAATTCAATGCTTCACTCGTCTGCTGCATAACAAGCACACCTGACCCTGTCTTATCTCTATGAGGAACCCATTTGCACAATTTTCTTTTGTGTTGCGGTCTACTTTGTGTGTTTGAGAGGAAATTAAAGGGGTGGTTAAGTGCTGTGTGAGACACTCTCCAAGTATTTATCTAATCTGCCTTATTGAATTTAATTTTGTTCTAACTATTCTGCCTTTCGATGCGACGCAAATGTTGTCAGGTGAAATGTGAAAAAAAAAGTTCATGTGGTGGAGACAGAAAACTAAACACTGCTGTCAGCTGTAGTCTAAGTAATGTTTGTTTTAGTGTCACTACGTTGAGAACACAGGTGAAAGAAGCGGTTACATTGGTCTAAACTATGTGTCACTATGGGAACCACCACTGTGAGATCACAGGTGTGGAGTGACTCATTTTCCACCCATCCATTATATGTAACTGCTTATCCTATTCAGGGTCGCAGGGAGGCTGGAGCCGATCCCAGCTGACATCAGGCAAAGGCGGCTACACCCTGGACTGGCCGCAAGTCAATCACAGGGCAGACACATAGACACAGCCAGCTATTCAGACCTATGGGTGTGTGGTAATTCAAGACAAAGACATAACAGTCTTTGGACTGTGGAAGAAAGCCTTAGAATACCCTTTTCTATTCACTTTACTCCGCTCAGCTCCGGAGTGTGCACATACATTTGTATCCATCCTTATTTTGACATCAGTTTAATCATGTGCAGTGGTGGAGGAAGTACTGCATCTCAGTACTTAAGTAAAAGTACAAATAACCAGAGATATATTTACTTTAGTAAAAGTAAAAGTACAACAATGAAAACCCTACTTAAGTAAAAGTAAAAAGTAGTTTTAGGTTCATTTAATTGTGCTTACCATCTGTGGCCCAGTTTACATTCTGACATACATTTCTGGTTATCTATCAGGGTGATCTGCATGAAGCTCGACTTTGCATTATTTCCCAAGGGACAGTGAATGCTGCACACATTTATTTAGCAAGAACACACAGGCTTGGACAACAAGTACGTGGCTTCACAGCTGAGGAGGACCGGGAGTGTTTTTAAGATAAATATACGGGTTGTATATTAACCCTATGTGAACGGATGCTTCACATATGACCAAGCAGAGTATCGGGAGCAGCAGCAGTAACGGAAGCAGCAGGAGTACCGGGAGCGGTACGCGCCTGGCCAATAAATACTATTGAAGGGCGGGTCTTGGCGTGGCCATAGTGGGATTCGTAATATCGCGAGCGGCACCGGGAGCTGGACTGTCGCTGCTGAAGGCTTCCCTGCGGACTGCAAACGTGACGGTCAGGAAGACGTTTTGGAAGGGGGAAAAACTGATCAGAAAATGTAACGAAAATGTAACGGAACGTTGTAGAAATGTAGTGGAGTAGAAAGTATAGGTAATTGTTGCAAAATGTAACAAAGTAAAAGTCAAAAGTATGCACTATTGATTGTACTTAAGTAAAGTACAGATACGTGAAAAATGTACTTAAGTACAGTAACAAAGTATTTGTAATTCGTTACATTCTACCACTGATCATGTGACTGATTCCATAACCTTGGGGTTGCTAACATAGTTTGTATATCTCAGGTTTGTTTTATGTATAAAATAAACCAACCTTAAAGCCTAACGTGGCTGATGAGAACTTGCTCTCACACACTGTAAATGTTGGATGACATTCAGCCTCCACTGATCTCTGTTGTCAGGGATGATTACCACTTGGCTTTCCCTCAGACTCACTGATAGACTATTTTGCGGAGTATTATGCCCACTGCTCAGCTAAATCACTGATTGGCACCTGGAGGAACAATATGTGGTGGAATATCACTAAAACGGAGCCAGTCTCCTGATTGCCAAAAACTGTGATGAAGCCTCTCCCAGTATATAGGCTACTGTGGATTTTAGCAAACAAAGAGTGGAAGACCGCCGAATGAACTGCAATCAGGAAAATGATTCTGTATATTTGTTTGTTTGTGTGTGTGTGTGTGTGTGTGTGTGTGTGTGTGTGTGTGTGTGTGTGTGTGTGTCTGCCTGCCTGCCAGCCTGCCAGCCTGCCTGCCAGCCTGCGTGCGTGTGTGTGTGCATGCCTGCGTGCGTGCAGAAAGGAGAGATTTTGAGGAGAAGAAACTGATCCGCTTGTGCGTGAAGTGAAAGCTGGAAAAAAAGAAAAAAAACATTGGTAAAATGCAATGTGATTAAAAATCCACATAAATGCACTTTGAAATAAAAAAATTAGCTTTCTTACCGGCTGCTGCGCATCCCTGTGTGTGTAACAAGCATAGTGTGTAACAAGCATAGTGTGTAACAAGCATAGTGTGCGCGCGCGCTGTGCACAAGCCTAGGCCCATTTTACTAATGCGCTGTTAAAATAACAATGAAATGCTGCGTTATTGACTTTAGACCAGGTTTTTGTTGGTCAATGGCACGATCACTTTCCGCTGCCTCAAGTTAGCAATACGCCAAGAATGCACTTGAACACACCTTCCTGTAAGACCAGCACGCCCATGGGCGCACAGATGGGCGCAAGTGCATTTGCTATTTATACGACGTGGGTGCCGGACGGGAAATTGACAACTGCGTCGGTCTTAAACTAGCAAAGACACTTGCGTTGGGCTTTGCGCTGTGCTGTGCCGGGTGCAAGATAGGGCCCTCTACTGTATTAATAAGTATAATGTTTTTCAGGTGTGAGAGTGGGCTAGGTATGATGCATGTTTGCGTCTCAGTGTCACGCCCACACACACCTCAGCCTCTGGTGGCGGTCACGTCTATGTTCCCAGCAGGGTTTAACACTGTGCCTTTTAACTGTTGGTAAATGTGTGAACACTGCATAGCAACAACATTTTGTGTGTCAAAGTGTCAGTAAATATGTGGGCAAAAAGGAGAAAAGCAGTCATCACGTGGAGCCTAACTGCTGCAGCGGCAGTCCAAGCTGCTAAAGCAGGCGTCTTGGCTGGTTGAGAAACTGGAGAAAAGCAGCAGAAACCAGACACCATTTTTTGTTTAGCAATAGATTAACAAGCAGTAGTACTCAACTCATTCAGCTCACAGCTAGGAACCTGAGAAAATGGTAAAATCCATAAACCACCTCGCAACATGGCATCAGGAGATCCATATCAAAGCCGGCACGTATAAATCAAATCTCTTTACAATTTCAGTTTTTCTTTCGTGAATTAACACTTTACACAGTTTATTAAGTCCAATTAGCCTTGTGCAATATGCTGCTGATGTTTCTTTTCAAAAACTACTCATTTGAAAAACTAAGTGGATGTCTATAAGGAAAATAAAAATTGTTAATGCCAAATCTGATTAAAAAAGGGTTTAAAGAAAACAAAGAAAAGATAATGTGCATGCGTCTGAAGGAAAGTTGTATTGAAAACAGCAAAGCGATTTATATGTCTTTCTCCCACACACATTAAGAGGAATTATGAGTTTGTTGTCTTGCTCAAGGACGCTGGTATTTAGAGCCAGGCATCATTGTCATCCCAACAGTTAATGGCCGACCCTCTCTACCAACTGAGCTACAGGTAAATGTTCACCTTTTTACAAATAGAGGACGTTTAGGACTCAATAATGAACAAAAATGACTCATTGATATAAAAAAAGAGGTTTAAATGGGAAAGCTACAATGAGTTTTACATAATAGTCACTACCTTTTTATGTCGATACATTTCTTAAGATTCTTTAAGATTCATAGGACATTCTCAACTCATCTTTAGCTCTCACACGCCCTCTTCCTTCTCGATTGACAGCTCCGTCAGATAATTTCACTATAAAAAGCCGTATTCATTCTTATGTGTCAGTTCCCAGTGGAGGACAGACTTCAGCTTATTTTTGGATGATTGATTTTGCTTTTAAGTAAATGACAGGAGACTGTTTTGGTCTGATAAACACTCCACGCTCACTCTTGACAAGTAACTGGAATGAAAGCAAGGCTCCACACCTTTGAAATTGGAGACAAAACAACGTGAAGACAAACCCAGAGAGCTAAAAATGGGGGTTAAAAAATAAATAAATAGTGCATTTGCAACAGAAAATGACGCATGGAAGAGTTGAGGACGTAGGATTTTGTGCAGATGAGATTGATGACTATCCTGCTGAGTCAGCAGACACAGAAAAGCAACTAGAATTTGTACACACAGGTTTGCACAGTTAGACAATAGGTATACTGTATGTATACACACACTACACACACACACACACACACACACACTGCAGCACACAGTGGCAAAGCTGCCATTCAACGTTTATCTTGACAAATAAAATAACTGTCAATATCTCTGCAGAAAAACTCTGTCTCTCTCTCTTTCTTTCTCTCTCTTTCTCTCTCTCTCTCTACTAATACTTAACACAAGCCAATATTACACACACATACACACAGAGTCAATACTGGAGCCATTGTATTTTAAACTACGCTGTCATGGTGTGTCAGTCTTTATAACAACCACTCTCTCTCTCTCTCTCTCTCTCTCTCTCTCTCTCGCTCTCTCTCTCTCTCTCTCGCTCTCTCTCTCTCTCTCTCACACACACACATACACACACACACACACACACACAAACACACACACACACACACACACACACACAGTGTCAATAAACCTAATTGCTGTCTGTCTCACTTAAGCTGTCACTAAGCCTTTGACCTCCTCCTGTCATAAATACACCCTTTTTCCCGCCATCTATTATGTACACACACACAAACACACACACTCTCTCAAACTCACATTTTCTACTCTCTCTCCCTGCCCATCTATTCATCCATTGCGATCTGTCATTGATGTCAATCATCTGCTATCGCAACTTCCTTTTTTAAATTCTTCGCATTCTTGTTTCCCTCTGTCACTCTCAGCTTTACTGTATATACAGCATCTCCTACTTTCCCTGTCACTCTCTCTCTCTCTTATTTCACCATTCACTCAACTCTCTCACTCTCTGCTTTCAGCTGAATGCCTCAATGAAAGAGAAATAGGGTATGCGACAAAGATGAATGCTGCAGAGAGCACATCAATTTACTCATATTGGCTTACTAGTTTCTTAGGTACACTCAACTGGTTTTGTGTTGCGCCTCCTTTGGCCTTCAGAGTTGCATGAATGTATCCTGACAATATTCTACAAGATGTTTGTTGCAATGTGCAAGAAAATTGCATCGGGATTGCCGTAAATGCTTTGGCTAAACAGTGATGCTGCATTAGCCATTTCTACCTTATCCCAACGATGGCGATAGGGTTGAGGACCAGGATTGTTTAGGCAACTGGGCCAATGAAACTTACTGCAATGTTCTTTGTAGCATGGTGCATGTATCATGCTGAGGGTGTCCAACCAAGCCATGCCTTGGAATGTTAAAAAAGAATAAGCTTGTATGATGTGTCATCTGACTGCGGCGGTGGGCAAGTGTTTAGATGTGTTCTGAATGGCCACACTCAAAGGCGGGGTGAAAAGCCTGCCATCATCAACAGTGCATACTTTTGAATGGCCTTTCTTAGAATAGTGTTGCACTGGCAGAACCATTGCATGGGTTGTGCCAACTGTGCAATCGCACAGGGCCTCGCACCTGCCTGGTTTGCAATCATACAGGTTTTTGTTGTCTTTATTTTTTCATGCCTGTTCTTGACTTGATGTGCTCTAAAATGAAATTCCGGTTTGTCAAAGAATCCAAAAATATTTTTTTTTCATTTGTGATGTCACGCCATTACCATGGTTACGTTAGCGCTCCCTGCAAGAGTGCGAGCGAGGATGAAGGAGACAGGAGAATGTCAGCTACACGAGAGCGGGACCGATTTTGCAAACACTGGACTACAAAGACTTTATTGCTGTGTTTGCGGGCATGAAGGCAAGGAATGTGACTTTTACTTTATAGAGTATATTTATATACAGTCTTAGTATTACTCGATCTCAGTGCTGCATTTGATACGGTCGACCATGACATATTACTAGACCAATTGGAAAACTGGGTTGGCATTTCTGGCTCAGTACTAAAGTGGTTTGAGTCTTATTTAAAGAATAGGGACTACTTTGTGTCTATAGGGAATTATACATCTGAGCATACAAATATGACGTGCAGAGTTCCCCAAGGCTCAGTTCTGGGGCCTCTCCTGTTTAACATCTACATGCTTCCACTGGCTCAAATTATGGAAAACAACAAAATAAGTTACCATAGTTATGCGGATGACACACAAATTTATATAACCTTATCGCCAGGGGACTATAGTCCAATACAACAACTGACTAAGTGCATTGAACAAATTAACGACTAGATGTGCCAGAACTTTCTTAAATTAAATGAAGAAAAAACTGAGGTGGTTGTTTTTGGAGCAAAAGAGGAACGATTAAAAGTCAGCACTCAGCTTCAAACGATAATGTTAACAACAACAGACAAAGCCAGAAATCTTGGTGTAGTCATGGACTCAGACCTGAATTTTAACAGCCACATTAAGACAATTACAAAGTTATCCTATTACCACCTTAAAAATATATCAAGGGTTAAAGGACTTATGTCTCAGCAGGACTTGGAAAAACTTGTCCATGCTTTTATCTTCAGTAGACTAGACTACTGTAACGGAGCCTCCCTAAAAAATCAGACAGCTGCAGCTGATTCAGAACGCTGCTGCTCGAGTCCTCACTAAGACCAAGAAAGTGGATCACATCACTCCAGTACTGAAGTCTCTACACTGGCTTCCAGTGCCTCAAAGAATTGATTTCAAAATACTTTTGCTGGTTTATAAATCACTAAACGGTTTAGGGCCAAAATACATTTCTGATCTGCTACTACAGTATGAACCACCCAGACCTCTCAGGTAGTCTGGGACAGGTCTGCGTGTTGTCCCCAGAGTCAGAACTAAACAGGGGGAAGCAGCATTTAGTTTTTATGCTCCACATATCTGGAACAAACTCCCAAAAAACTGCAGGTCTGCTGCAACTCTCAGTTCTTTTAAATCAAGGCTGAAGACCTATCTATTTGATGTTGCCTTTCTTTAAATAACTTCATTTCTTATACTGAAGTTGCATTGTTGACACTGTATGACAATCTATATAAGCATATAAAGAGAAATTCCTATTTTATCTGCTTTTATATATTTAACTGTTTTAATTGCTCTTCAATGTTTCATTTCTTATACTGCACTGTAACTTTTATTCTTGTATTTTATCTGTTTTAAATTGTTTAATCTGTTTTCATGTAAAGCACTTTGAATTGCCCTGTTGCTGAAATGTGCTATACAAATAAAGCTGCCTTGCCTTGCCTTGCCTTTATCCAGCATGCAGCGGACGCTATATAAAGCTATAGAAAGAATATAAAGTGACATGCAGACAGCCTATTATTCTGACAGCTAAATAGTCTGTTATCTCTCTTAACACCAAGATACAAATACAACTATCTCTGTGGCAATGCCTTTAATCCTATCTCTTTTGGCACGTATTTCAGCAACATTTAAAAATCAAAAAGACAGCTTGAGGGAGAAGCTTTAACCCTGCTTACTTTCTTACCTCCCCACATCAGTAGGCGTGGTTTTTCGGATTGTTGGTTTCACAAAGTTACAGAAATTCGTCAGACACAGTCCCCCCTAATTCCAACATTGGAAAATTGTGGAGGTGGAGGTTTCAGACACACAATTAAATTCCCATCCTGGCCTGTACTGTTGATGCCAAACAGGATACATCATGGACTCTCTCTGATCCTTTTATGATGACTTCACTCCTCAATGGTCAAGATTTGATGCTCAGTGCTGACCCATGTTCTTGATCTTTGCTGACAACAGCAGCTTTAGCTGTTGTAACCTATTCAAGACGTTCAATAAATGGTGCAATGGTCTGAGATCTAATGCTGAATTTAGAGCATGGTTTTGTCCCCTCTCTAAACCATCAAACCCAGAAGATGTTATCGTCCTTAGAATCAAAACCAGTTTTTTGCTTTTTGCATCATTTTCAGCCATCAACCATTCAGTTGGTTCTAATAGGTGCTCTATAATAGGCATGTCAATTGTTCAAATTAGGTCAAGCTTCACTTGTTTTGCCTGTTTGAACACTACTGAACACTAACAGATGCTCTGCCTAATATAAATCAAACACCAGAGTCACATAATATCTGACTTCATAAACTGCCAATTGTTATTTTCCCATGTAAAAATCGAATTGGATTTTATGCTAAAGCTTCAACTCTTCATATTCCAAAACTGTCTCCTAAAAAGCGCAAGGTTAGCACTGCGGACAGGGAAACTAGGACTCACCAACATTAGATCTTTCACCTCTTTCATCCCTTTTGTTGCTGTCAGTATAACGCAACACAGATATGTCAGGGCCTGACAAGACTTCCTGGTAATGAAGTCTTCAAACTTCAGACTGCACCAGCAAATCTGTGAGAACACTCTTTTATTTGGGCCACAAAGTTACTATTAAAGCCTTACAACTCAGCATTGCACCTCTCACTTCTTAATCAAAAAGTGCTGTCATATATCTTTTTCTTCAGATTTTCTGATGATGAAGTTTCACTTTGTTTTGTCACAGTAAGAAGCTTTTGCTGTTCATGCTAAAAGAACAGTTCTTCTATTTATTCAAAATAGCAGTTGAAATGATAAAGCATTTTTTGACTAGGGTACATGCTGCATCCCCACTGTGTTCCATTAATCGTTAATAGTGAGCAGTAAAGCTGAGAATTGCAGGCTATTTATTACTTTTAGATTGGGCATGACATCAGGCGCCAACGTGAGCACATTCATGATAACTGCCAATGTGCCTGAGTTAGTCAACCACGGTGACTATCTGGCTCTGCAGAGAATATAATCACATAGGGCCTCAACCTCTAAAAGGCAATCTCAACGCTAAGCCGATCTTTGTCTGCTGAATTATAAAGAGATGTTTCTGCAGCAGAGATGTATCGAAAAGCATGTTCAGACTGGCTAAGACACCTGCTGAGCTTAGGTGGAGCCAAGTACAGATCAGAGAGATGAATGGCTTTGGTAAACACCCATGGCTGCTCGCACGCACACAGAAAGAGATTAAAAAGAAAGAAAAGGATAGAAATTACATTTACATTTTGAGGCTTTGAGGTTTGATGAGCAGAGTTTTAGGCTCTTTTCCCACCATTATCAACTTCCTGCTTAGAAATTAGCCTACTGAGCCTCATTAAGGTTACACACACACACACACACACACACACACACACACACACACACACACACACACACACACACACACACAGAAGTTATGGTATGCCAGGTTTATTGTACCTGGGAGCTTTGAATGTACCACAACAAAGAGCAGGACCATTTGGGAAATCAAGGAGGATGACTTACTTACAATACATAACGGAAGTAATTCGCTCATTCACACACATACATGTTCACAAACGCAGTCATAACACGCACATAAAAATAGTCCCTTCCGTTGCTTTCTTCTCCAGTAAAAAGGCAGAGCAAAAACATTTCTCTATCCCTTCATGCTTTCACCCAGAGCTACCCGCCGACTGAATTAAACCGAGAGAGAGAGAGAGAAAGTGAGATGTGAATTACACAGCGTCACCTGTCAAGGTCACTTAAACTTAGCAGCTAACCGCTTTCCAAAGAGTGTATTTTTCTCAGAAAGTTTGGTTTCTTATGAATTCTCTCTCTGCTTTACTGAGACCTGACATGGTGCCTTTGTGTGTGTGTGAGAGAGAGTGTGTGACTGGTGGCTATTTTAAGCTACTTCTGCTATGGCCGTTGAAAGAAATAAGAAGTCCCTCAGGTAAAGAATTATTTTAGTATATTTTAATTTTAAGTTTAATTATGTTTCAGACAGTCAGCACACACATATTTAGGCAACGGTGTACTTCCTACTTTGTGGCAAGAATTCAAGGAAGGCCCTTTCCTATTTTATAATGAAAGTGCCCCGCGCAAAAAGCCATGTAAAGAAATGGTTTTCCCAGTTTGGTGTAGAACGTGACTGGCCTGCACAGAGCCCTGACCTCAAACCCATCCAACACCTTTGGGACAAACTGAAACGCTGACTGCGAGCCTGGCCCTATTGCCCAACATCAGTGCCTGACCTATGTTCGTGTTGCTCACTTGGTGTAAATCCCGGCAGCCTGGTTCCAAAATCCTGAGGAAAGCCTTCCCAGTAGAGGGGTGACTGTTACGTAAGGGATACTGTAGAGCTGTTTCAAGACATTCTGCAAGTCCTGCATCACCCTGTCAGGGTTCTAATTCACAATAATGAAATGACCGACTCACTCTACATTATCCTGCTTATTACATGCCTTATTACACCAGCTACTCATACAGAGGTTATCTGCTGATAATGCCGTGCCCCAGTCGGGACAGTTAACTTTACCGCTGATGAGCACTGCTCTCTGACGGAAGTCAGGTCGCCCCAGTGAGTGAGCTAAACATGGAGCTAAGTAATGCTCTGTTTGCACTGTTGCCATTAGCGCTGTAAGCGATTCATGTTCCCTTCCAGACTCTCTCTGATCAGCGGTATGAGCTCCGTATGAGCACAAATATTTATTTGAAAACATTTATTATTTAAAAATGGTCTGCCAGGTTCTATGATTACAACTCCGTCCATGGCAATGGTCTGTTATATTTAGCAACGGTCTGTTATTCAGAAATAACAATCAGAATCCAGTATTAAACAATGCGGTGTCATAAAGTAGTAGTGTTTTGGAATGAGATGTTCAAAAATCCATCGGTGTAATCTTTAGGCATCAACATATATTTGACCATGGAGTTGACCCTTAGCGCTCCCTTTACCCAACCCATCTAGGGGTCCATTTCCTGGAATTAATTTCAAAAACCTTCACTATGGATTCATGAGCTTGTCGTTTTCAATCTGACAAAATTAATCTTACCAGCTAACTAGCTAATCAACCAACAAGCTAACCAATTTGTAAATAGAGGTACATAATCATAATAACAGTCTTCCCTCCCCCTATAAACATAGCATGTTGACTCTACTGTTACTGCAGATTTTGCCCAACATCAGAGCATACAGATAGTACGGCAACATAAATCAACAAACATACACACACAAACACACACAGACACACACACAAATGTGTTTTGGTCACTATGAGGGACACTCAATACTCACAAGAACATACAATATTCTTTGCGAAGACTTGCATTGATTTTCTGTAGGCTTATCCTAACCATAACCACTCAATATCTCAAACAATCTTTTCACTAACCTCATCATAAGCATGATGCTAGCTTTAACCCAAAAGCATGCCTTGAACTTAAAATAAATCGTTAACCTTGTGGGGACTAGACTATTGTCCCCAGATGGGTGATGAGTCCCCACAACTTGAGTGTGTCAACAGGTGAATGTCCCCATTATGTGGTTAGTACAACATACAAATATACAAAGCCTCTCTTTCTTGCCATTACCATATTCATAGGTTACCACCGGTTAGGTCAAAACAGCAAGGCAATGCAGATGCATCACCACCTGTTTCTTATGATTGACAATAATCATGAGACTGAGGACCGTTAGGAATTTTGTCTTTTAAACTCTCGTACAGTACAGTATGTGACACAGGATCCACTCTTAGTATGGGAACACTGTGTCTCTGAGGCTACAGGCTCCAGTGGAGCAGCATGTGTCTATCCATAATTACGTCCAGTATGTTCAGAAGATGCAAGACATCAACACCCTAAATAATTTGGATAGAATATACCACAACAAGTTCAGTGGCTTGCCAGAAAATGTCCAATTCAAGCTTACATGGTTCTTAGATTTGATGAAATGAAAGTTTAATGATCCCTGTTGGGAAATTGGGCCACTACTGCAGCAAAAGAAGAAAAAAAAAGAAATGCACACAGCAATACATTAAATTGAGATCACAGTAGTTGTGAAAAATGCTATACAATACAATCAAATTAAGATGAACAACTCTTATAGACATCCATCTTGTATCTCATTACACAAAAGGCTTCTCACCTGCTTCCTATCCCAAGTCAAATGTCGGAGGTAGTCATGATCTATTTATTACCGGACACATAAATAGCTTCAAATGCAGATACATCACTTGGTACAGTAGATATGAGAACGATAATATGCTCCTTTAGATTTTTGAAGTGTTTGACAGGTAATTAGTTACAATCTTTTCCAGGTATGCCTGCAGGCTTAATAGTATCTGTCTGAATTAGAGTGAGAAGCAGCAAAGGAAATGGTCCCCAAGTTATCTTCACACAGAGCTGAACAGTAGTAGACACTTCATTTGCAAGATAAGGTTAGCCTTCCGTAGCCGGACCTTTCTGCTCACTTCGTTTTAGCACTGTGACAGCAAAGGAGAAACAACTGATTGAAATGGGAATGAAGTGAAGAAAGAAGTCAAGACAAAATGTAATATTTTTTAACCAGAAGTACTTGTGAGTGCAGGGTATATAGCAGAGGTTATTGTCTTTTGTGACAGAGAATTAGAAACCCTTTAAACCCAATTAGCACAAATGAAGTGATTGGTCGAAATCTAAGGATAAAATAAGGGGTGATAAAGAATTGGGACGGAAACTAATCAGACTTCATCAACCACCAGCTGTAGAGTCAAAATGAAGCCCTTCCTGTGAATCATCCAATCACTGTAAATTAGGATCAGACGGGTCAAGAAAAGGCCAATCCTGTTTCACTCTCTACTACCTCTTATGTGGAGAACGGGAATCGTTTTTCTCTGTAAAACATTCACTGAGCCGAATAAGATCAGATAAATAAAGAACGTCTCGTGTTCTTCAGCTATTCGAAATGTAATTACCCAGTACTGTATCTGCCCATGTCTGCCTGCAGGCACATATCTGTCTAAATGATAGGAATGAATAGCAAATGAAATGTAGTTGTTCACACTGAAGAGCAGAGTAAGCTTTTATCAGAGCTTTCAGTGTGGAGAGATAATGTTTTTAGAGTTTGTTTTTTACCAGTATATATATATATATATATATATATATATATATATATATATATATTAGGGCTGTCAGCATTAACGCCTTAATCGCGATGCGATCGATTAAGGGCCGGGCATAACGCTTTCATTTTTTTTAATCGCATTAATCGCATGCCGGCATTTATTAATTTATTTTACACTTCACTCGGCTTTGCGTCGTGCCTAACAGGCTACTATTTTTACCTGCACCGTTACTTTATCATCAAGCTGCGATACTTCCTACTGCTGCAGGCTGCAGGCATGATGGAGAAAGACAGCAGCAACACAATTCTGAATGACGCTTTTTATTTTCCAAAACTACCGGACGGCTCGTAGACAAGTCGAAAGCCATATGCACATTGTGTAAAGCCAAATTAAAATATTACCGAAGCACGTCAAGCTTGAGCTACCACCTACGAGCTAATTAACGTGACTCAGGTTGATGCTACCCACTAGCATGCTACCCACTCAGGCAAAGCAGTATTTTGGAGAGTGCTACTTGCCGACCTGTGGATGAAACCAAATCCCAAAAAATTACTACAGGTCTTGCGAAATGGGTGGCAACTAACTGCAGACCTGTCAGCATCGTAGAGGACTCGGGTCTTAAAGACGTACTACGGTTGGCATGTTCTGACCTGTCTCGTTGCCGTCGAGGGGAACAGTAGTTTCACGCACACACAGCCACGGAGAAAGCAGTCCAACTGGAACTGCTGCAAGGTGCTGCAAACGCTGTCTCATTAACCGGTGATCACTGGACGTCAGTGAGTAATCAACATTATTTAGGAGTTACTAAACACTATATTGACTCAGGTAAGGATAGGGTTTTTTAGTTAGGTACTTGGAGGAATTGTGCAATAATGACAGATTCACACATTTTTCTTTTGTTTACAGTAAATAAATACTAAACAAATACAAATCTTAAAGTCAAGTTCATAAAGTAACTTTCTTTGCATTCATTTGATTCCCAATCAAGATACACTGGTAATAATTGCTTTCCATTGTTAATATGTACTTAAAAACAGTTCTGAAATGCAAAGTAATAGAATTTAATCATGTGATAAAATATGCGATTAATCGTGATTAACTATAGAAATTCAGCGATTAATTGCGATTAAAAAAAATTAATTGTTTGACAGCCCTAATATATATATGTTTTTATCAAGACTTCATTCCAGAATAATTATTCACAATAATGATTGAACAAGTGGATAGCTAAATATAATGCATTTTTTTTCAAGGATAACTTCAATTATTGATTAAGAAAATTGTACTGTCACATGTACACAGGCTGAATTTGGACGTTTGAAAAACTATTGAATATATATAATTTCTTTTTGCAAGTTAGACAGTGTGCAGGCATTTTTTTTGCAATCTCTACACATTCAACCACATGGGAACACAAGTGTTAAAAGGCAGGTTTTTAGACCAGAAGTGTGAGAGAGACATGGAAAAGGATCAAAGGTGGAGCAGCTCTCACAAGGATACTAGAACACATTTTTTAACAGATTTGCTGGTCGAGGCTCTGTTAGAGCATGACATTTGCTGCATTGTGACAGCTAGAGCCACATCTTGAGTCTGAGACATTCGATAAACACTGGCCTCAGTCTGCGGTGCACACTAATGTTCTACTTCAACTTGAATTTTTTAGGATCTCTGGTGTGGAAAAGCATACTTTAAAGCAAGCTGTAGCACTGCAGATGCACTGAAAGTTGTCCTCTACATATCTAAACACCCAAGCTGCTGCCCCGCTGAGTTTAACTGAACACAGGAATAAAGGTGGAAGAACACGGAGATAAAAGGAATAAACAATGCGATCTTCTTTGTTTGATCAACAGTGATTCATGACGCATTCCAGTGGAGCTTTTGGAGTTTTTCTGGCATGTGCAGTTCTCATTGGGCAACTGCTTTATGCTTCCTTTGTTGAACTACTGATGCGCTTTGGCTGCAGCTTCAAAAAATATTGTTTGGGGAAAATCCAGTTTTGCTCTCTTATCAGGCAGCAGAAACGACTACAACTTGTTTGCTAACCAGCTAGTTGAGGGACACAACATTTCTGTTGAAGATAATTGGTCAAATGTGTAGGATAGGTACTGTGAGATACACGAGTGGGTTCTTCTGTACAAATTCAGTATTGTTGAAGCACTAAGTATGAAATCATGAGCTCTGCCACTGTCTTAATGCATCTAAATTTGTCCTTTACATATTTATTCTGCAACTCTGCTGCCCTGCTGCATTTTAGAAAAAACGCATTGACCAATGCTTTTGCAGAGAATGATTCATACCACTTCAGATGAGCTTGGAAGATTTTGGTTTGCAAACTTTACGCAAAGAGTATTTAGGCATAGTGTTAAAATCTAAGAATACTAAGCATACTAAGAAAGATAGAAACGGTGTGTTTTTAAGCATTGTCATATTATATACTGTAATCTTGCTGAACTTGTCAGCAGCTCCTTTGAATTTGTTCCCAAGAGGAATTATCAATAAAAATCCAGTTTTGCTGTCTTTCCAGCTTTCAGAAGTTCCTAGGAACTGTCTGAGACACAAATGCTTAGTTTTGCAAAATCATATAACATTGAAGAAAGTACTAATGCAGGCCAGATGCAGTAGGGGTGTACGATTCAGAAAATGTCACGATTCGATATTGATTTTTAGGCTCAAGATTCGATTCAAAATCAATTTTCGATTCAAAAACAATTCTCGATTTAAAAAAATGATTCACAGTATGTAAATGTAGTTACTTTTCCTATGTGATTGCATTAGACATACAATTTAAAAAAGAAAAAACTGTAAAAATCGATTTTTGGAATTCTATGAATCGATTTTGAATCGGTAGAGCTTGAATCACAATTCGAATGTGAATCGATTTTTTTGCACACCCCGATGCTGGGTAATTCAAGTAAGAGGGGTTCCGTAAAAGGCGGAGTCCCTTTTTGCATTTTGAAATCCTGAACAAAGTGAGGACAAACATGGCGTGGAAAAGGGGGGGTTTAGATAGAAAGACTAAATCAGAAGCAGTTTCTTTAGGCCAAATTCCTTTTCTTCAGCTCTAAATGCAGGTCTACTGTGATTTGCATTTTTATCTATTTTTCCCTTCAATGTTTTTCTCAAAAAATATTCTATCAGCACCCAAGGCAACATGGCAAAAGATTAGGAAGTTTCAGGCAACAACATCAACTGTACAAAACAGTATTGCTGGAAAAAGACAGAAAGAATAGGTTTGTGTTTATGTATGCCTAAGAAAGAGTGAGGAGTCCGGAAGCCAAAATACTTTATTCAACACATCATCAACTCCCGATGGATTCAGCTGCCATCGCCATGAACAAGTTTTACTCTGAGAGGAACTCACAGCGGAAACTTCCAGTCGTTATGCAGGCTATACTGTATGACACATAGAGAATATCTCCATCTCCACCTCAAACTGCAATGTGCAAAATGTGTCTGTAAAAAATAAACCCATTGTATCTCTATATTTCACAAAGTGGAGCTGCAAGAGTGTCCTGCATTATAAATAAAAGCCATTTATGTTTGTGTATCCTCAGAATAGGCCTACAGATTAAAATGCTTTAATCATCTCTTAATCTATGCATTTATCCCTTAATATAGTCCATTAACCGCTTTAGATTAAAACCCCAATTTTGCATTATTTCGCAGCCTTTGGGGAAAGACAGCTTTAAATTACCTTTCATTTACTTTTAACACTTAATCATGAATGTATGCACAAACTAAATTTAAGACTTTCTTTTACCTTTGAAGAATTAAATTTGCCTGCTTCACGACCTAAAGTCCCCCTGCACAAAATAATTGTGTTTTCTTATGATTCTTATGTTCCCCTAAAATGTCTGACCTTGGCTATACTGACTTCTCTTATCTGTGAAAAGTTTATCACTAGAGAGATGCTTTCACATTCCTATCCCGATGTGAGGGATGTCTGTGCACCTCTCTGAAATCTGAGATTCAAACATATCCTGGGCAAGCTTGATTAGGTACGTCACTAATCCATAAACCAATCGCTTTCTAAAATAGGAAACACTACAGGACTTAGACCCAACAGCGACAAAGTAACTTGAAACTTCCAGCACAGAGCGCACTTTCAGTACTGAGAGTGAAAAAACACTGTCATCGTAGCTATCAGCCACTGCCATATACAAGCTAACATAAACAAATAAAAGATGCTAACTACACTTACTCATCTGATACATCTGGTAGTCGCCAATATTAGTGCACAGCAGACTCCTCATCTCAGGCGGGAGGATCAAACATGTAGGCTTAATGGCTTAATGTCTCCGAAGTTTCAAGCCATCTTGATGTGCACTGCTATTACCAGTCAATCGAAGGTTGATGCTAGAATGTAGTCACCAGTCTTAACCTAGCCCAAGCGCGAGCAGCAGTGGTAGGCGGGGTGAAGTCAGATCCAGAGTTTCTCAATAAGGGAGTAGATGTACCCTTTTCAGAGATTTTTTTTTTTTTACTTTTTACGTGGGGAAACCAAAATATTAACGATACTGAGTGTTTTTTACATACTTTAAAATGTGTCTGGAGTGGGATTTTAAAATGATTTCCATCCACATTGTATATTGATGTTACTGTTAAGTGTTTAATGTTTAGGTTTAAAGAATTATGTTGACCACTAGCGTCTTACATTTTGGCAAAATAATCTTAACTCAAGAGCCACTTGCTAACTTTTTCTTGGGCAAATATTAGAATGATTTTCTCAACAAACACCTTTCAGGATTTCCCACTTTCTAACTGATAAGCTCCATTCATATTCTTACTTTGTAACTTCTAACATTTCTGACTTTAACCCGGACTGTAAGTGAGCTACGGATCTGTCCCATATCCACTAATGACTTTCAACCTTTGCTGGTTCCAGTATAAGAACATCTTTTTGAGACAACCATTGGTTATTGTTGAGATTCTGTATACTGTTGTATATTTTCAGAAAGGCATGCAGCAGTTTCTGAATACCAGTGCCACACTATAACAATGCTGCAAGGCTAAAACTCTTTATTTCCCTCCCTAAGGCCATCCCTCTTCTTCACTTCCCTATCTCCCCTCTTCCCCTTTTTGCATTCTTCTAAAAAAAACAGCCAAATGGTGTTTTTCTTCACTAACTTATCGCCACCAGCCACAGTCTGGCATTTCACAATGGGAGAAAAAAAAAACATTTGGGGCGGCGATAAGATTTGTCCTCACTGTTACTGGCGTTATTGTTGCAGACAAACAGCAGAGTTAACATTGGAAAGCATCTGTCTCCCACCGCCCTCCATGTTTCGCTCCATCCCTCTTATATTTGTATTGAGGGAAACAGAGGAGAGGAATGAAAACGAAGAAGGCAGAAGCTGAAAAGCATTGACTAACACATATAGAGGCACATGGAGCAAACCTGTCACTTCACAGATTCACAGATTGGCTTTCATACACACACAGTCATACACACTCACAAATGCACGCAAAGCTGGACAGGAAAGTAAAAAATGGCAAAGCAAAAAGCGAATGTTTGTACTCAAATATTTGATTATATTATCAATCATTTTCAGTCATCATCGTTTCCATTTCTCAGTCAAACTTCTATTTCCACATACTCATCTCCAAGGTCACAATGTTTCTGGAGCTGATCCCAGCATGCACTGGAAAAAAGGCAGGTAAACAGCTTACACAATTTGCTAGTCCATTACAAGGACATCTATGTTGAAGTACCTTGTGTTTTCTTTTTGTGAACCAACCACTTAAAGAGTCAATTCACTGCCATTATAAGAACCTAAAGTAACTCAACTGGTACCTAGCCCTTCAAAAAAAAATGTTTTAACAGGTTTTAAGATTGTTGGTGCTACCCCAATACAATTAAGGTGACTGGAATGTAATGTGTGATGTGTTTATGATGTTTACGGCATTGCAAATCTCATTCCAGAATGTCCAGTTTGGTCCATGTGCTTATATAAACGATTATGTAAAGAGTACAAACATTACATCATGTAAATGTGAATATCACTTGCCAGTATGAGCTATGGTATTACCATTATGCTGTGTTTGCTATTGAGATTGTTGAGATGGAGGATGTGTCCTAGCACCTTACAAGTAATCAAGAAATACTAACAGCATAGCTAGCACTACCAAGCCTCATAAAAGTGGAGTCCAGCCATACAGTGCTTTCAGTTCATGATGTCACACTCGATTCCAGATGTGACGGTCTTGCACCTCTTTTCACTGACTACGTTTACATCCATCCATCCATCTTCTTCCGCTTATCCGGTAACGGGTCGCGGGGGTAGCAGCTCCAGCAGGGGACCCCAAACTTCCCTTTCCCGAGCCACATTAACCAGCTCCGACTGGGGGATCCTGAGGCGTTCCCAGGCCAGGTTGGAGATATAATCCCTCCACCTAGTCCTGGGTCTTCCCCGAGGCCTCCTCCCAGCTGGACGTGCCTGGAAAACCTCCCTAGGGAGGCGCCCAGGGGGCATCCTTACCAGATGCCCGAACCACCTCAACTGGCTCCTTTCGACGCGAAGGAGCAGCGGCTCTACTCCGAGCTCCTCACGGATGACTGAGCTTCTCACCCTATCTCTAAGGGAGACGCCAGCCACCCTCCTGAGGAAACCCATTTCGGCCGCTTGTACCCTGGATCTCGTTCTTTCGGTCATGACCCAGCCTTCATGACCATAGGTTAGGGTAGGAACGAAAACTGACCGGTAGATTGAGAGCTTTGCCTTCTGGCTCAGCTCTCTTTTCGTCACAACGGTGCGATAAATTGAGTGTAATACCGCACCCGCTGCGCCGATTCTCCGACCAATCTCCCGCTCCATTGTTCCCTCACTCACGAACAAGACTCCAAGGTACTTGAACTCCTTCACTTGGGGTAAAGACTCATTCCCTACCTGGAGAAGGCACTCCATCGGTTTCCTGCTGAGAACCATGGCCTCAGATTTAGAGGTGCTGATCCTCATCCCAGCCGCTTCACACTCGGCTGCGAACCGATCCAGTGAGTGCTGAAGGTCACAGGCCGACGATGCCATCAGGACCACATCATCTGCAAAAAGCAGCGATGAGATCCCCAGCTCACCAAACTGCAACCCCTCTCCACCCCGACTACGCCTCGATATCCTGTCCATAAATACTACAAACAGGATTGGTGACAAAGCGCAGCCCTGGCGGAGGCCAACTCTCACCTGAAACGAGTCCGACTTACTGCCGAGAACCCGGACACAGCTCTCGCTTTGGCCGTACAGAGATTGGATGGCCCTGAGAAGGGACCCCCTCACCCCATACTCCCGCAGCACCTCCCACAGTGTCTCCCGGGGGACCCGGTCATACGCCTTCTCCAGATCCACAAAGCACATGTAGACCGGTTGGGCATACTCCCAGGCTCCCTCCAGGATCCTTGCGAGTAAAGATCTGGTCCGTTGTTCCACGACCAGGACGGAATCCGCATTGTTCCTCTTCAACCTGAGGTTCGACTATCGACCGAACCCTCCTTTCCAGCACCTTGGAGTAGACTTTACCGGGGAGGCTGAGAAGTGTGATACCCCTGTAATTGGCACACACCCTCTGGTCCCCCTTTTTGAAAAGGGGAACCACCACCCCGGTCTGCCACTCCTTAGGTACCGTCCCCGACTTCCACGCAATGTTGAAGAGGCGTGTCAACCAAGACAACCCCTCCACACCCAGAGCTTTAAGCATTTCTGGACGGATCTCATCAATCCCTGGGGCTTTGCCACTGTGGAGTTGTTTAACTACCTCAGCAACTTCCACCAGGGAAATTGACGACAATCCCCCATCATCCTCCAGCTCTGCCTCTACCATAGAGGGCGTATTAGTCGGATTTAGGAGTTCCTCAAAGTGCTCCTTCCACCGCCCTATTACCTCCTCAGTTGAGGTCAGCAGCGTCCCATCCTTACTGTACACAGCTTGGATGGTTCCCCGCTTCCCCCTCCTGAGGTGGCGAACGGTTTTCCAGAAGCACCTTGGTGCCGACCGAAAGTCCTTCTCCATGTCTTCTCCGAACTTCTCCCACACCCGCTGCTTTGCCTCATTCACGGCAGAGGCTGCAGCCCTTCGGGCCCTTCGGTACCTTGCAACTGCCTCCGGAGTCCCCTGGGATAACATATCCCAGAAAGACTCCGTCTTCAGTCGGACGGCTTCCCTGACCACCGGTGTCCACCACGGTGTTCGTGGGTTGCCGCCCCTTGAGGCACCTAAGACCCTAAGACCACAGCTCCCCGCCGCAGCTTCAGCAATGGAAACTTTGAACATTGTCCACTCGGGTTCAATGCCCCCAGCCTCCACAGGGATGCACGAAAAGCTCCGCCGGAGGTGTGAGTTGAAAGTCTGTCGGACAGGGGCCTCCTCCAGACGTTCCCAGTTCACCCGCACTACCCGTTTGGGTTTACCAGGTCTGTCCAGAGTCTTCCCCCACCCTCTGACCCAACTCACCACCAGATGGTGATCAGTTGACAGCTCTGCCCCTCTCTTCACCCGAGTGTCCAGAACATACGGCCTCAGATCAGATGAAACGATTATAAAATCGATCATTGACCTTTGGCCTAGGGTGCTCTGGTACCAAGTACACTTATGAGCATCCCTATGTTCGAACATGGTGTTCGTTATAGACAATCCATGACTAGCACAGAAGTCCAACAACAAACAACCACTCTGGTTTAGATCAGGGAGGCCGTTCCTCCCAATCACGCCTCTCCATGTGTCTCCATCATTGCCCACGTGCGCGTTGAAGTCCCCCAGCAGAACTATGGAGTCCCCTACTGGAGCCCCATACAGGACTCCATTCAAGGTCTCCAAGAAGGCCGAATACTCCGAGCTCTTGTTTGGTGCATACGCACAAACAACAGTCAGAGTTTTCCCCCCCCACAACCCGCAGGCGTAGGGAGGCGACCCTCTCGTCCACCGGGGTAAACTCCAACGTAGCGGCGCTCAGCCGGGGGCTTGTGAGTATCCCCACACCCGCCCGGCGCCTCACACCCTGGGCAACTCCGGAGAAGAAAAGAGTCCAACCCCTATCCAGGAGTATGGTTCCAGAACCGAGACTGTGCGTAGAGGTAAGCCCCACCAGATCCAACTGGTAGCGCTCCACCTCCCGCACAAGTTCCGGTTCCTTCCCCCACAGAGAGGTGACGTTCCACGTCCCCAGAGACAGCGTCTGCTGCCCGGGTCTGGTCCGTCGAGGCCCCTGACCTTCACTGCCACCCATGTGGCAGCGCACCCGACCCCAGCGGTTCCTCCCACAGGTGGTGGGCCCATGGGTTGGAGAGAGAGGTGCCACGTAGCTTTTTCGGGCTGTGCCCGGCCGGGCTCCGTGGCAAACCCAGCCACCAGGCGCTCGCTGACGGGCCCTCCATCTGGGCCTGGCTCCAGACGGGGGCCCCGGGCTTCCTCCGGGCAGGGTCACATCATCTCTACCTCGTTTTTTCATAGGGTTTTTGAACCATTCTTTGTCTGGCCCCTCACCTGAGACCACTTTGCCTTGGGAGACCCTACCAGGAGCACAAAGCTCCAGACAACACAGCCCTCAGGTTCATAGGGACACACAAACCTCTCCACCACGATAAGGTGATGGTTCCCGGAGAAGACTACGTTTACATGCACATAATATTCCGGGTTTTGCCCTAATTCCGAAAAAGACGATATTCCGACTAAGCTGTTTACATGGCTAATGAAAGTGAGTATTCCACTAATATTCCCCTTTACATGTAGCCATGCAAAACAGGATTTTTTCAAAGGCGGACTCGTTGGACCATGCGAACACAGTGTCCCTCTTTCATTCCTTCAACCAGCTTCTTGAAAAGGTTGACGTAGCGATGTGTGCGCATATCCGAAAACCTGTTGATATTCAAGTCTTTGATAAAGTTTAAAAGTAGCTGTGTTTCTCCTTCCTATCGGGTCTCCAGCCTTGCAAACTGTTGGCTGGTTGGTTTGTGTACAGAAACCATAGCAACGCACAGAGCTGACCATAAGCCTGCGGTAAAAACCCAGCTTGAGATGCATATTCCGAATTTGCTGTATACATGTCCAAACAATGCCTCTAAAACCCAAATAATACCGGAATATCCCACGTCTTAATCGGAAAATGCTATACTCGGAAAAAAGGCCTTATTCGGAATATCCAACCAGAATATGCTGTTTACATGACGTGTATCGAATTCGGAATATTGTCATATTCAGAATCATAGTGGAATATTGGTGTGCATGTAAACGTACTGCCTGTAATTGCAGATCTTATGACATATGGACAGCAGAACATTCTTGCAGCTGTTGAAACTTTGATTTCAGAGTAAAATAATGGACAGTGTTTACTTCTGGACCCACAGACAGAAGAAACACTAGCTTTAGGCTGATTTCGCTACAGTAAACCAACCAGAATTGGCCACGAAGTTCATGATCCAATCACAGCATGACATCCTGCTTTAAATGTCTTCTTCGTGCTGTCAGGCAAACGTGCAACCCTCCTCCTCCCCTTCCACCTCTGGTCATCGTCAACCACGGCACCCTGAGTCCCCTTCCGGCAGACAGCTCCTTTGTTCGGTCTTCGGGTTCCTTCTCCACTATCACTAGTGTCTAGGCTCCATTGGGGGGGATATGTCTTGGCTTCTCTACCCCTTTAAAAATTATTTTATAATGTTGGACTCTAATCTCCAAAGACTCTGTACATTTCATATTATGCATATGTACAAAAAATCTTTGCATATCTGCAACAAAGTCTCTCCTGATTGAATTGTTGCTGTAAGAGAGAAATGTCATTGCCTGAGTCCAAATCTATGTTTGTCCTGGTCAGAGATTGCAGCTTGTTGGAGATGTTGAGAGAAATCAGTATTGATTTGTCCTTCAGCTTTTCCTCCTGATTACTGATAGTAGCCTACGGAAGGCAACTCATCTGTGGCCGTGCTCATGTGGGTCATTAAGATGATTGTTCTGAGGTTGTACGAAATGTTGTACATTTAAAATTGTTAATGTACTGTTAATCGTTGTATTTTCTTCTTTTGAGACAATGTGTTTCAGATCCCTATCTTACACGTCTTCTGCGGCTTACATCGGAAGACGTGCTGCTATTGTTAATGTTAGGACTACAGAGGTCTTAAGCTCACATACTGTCCATCGGGACTATGGATGTAATGCAGGTCAGCAGTGTGGACATTACCCGAAAAAAGACAGGTGTTCATTATTCTTCACATTGGGTATTTCTGCATCCGTCTCTCATCTCACCTATTTTTCTTCAGGGAATCTCCTGGTCCCAAAAACACTCTGAGATACAGAAAATAAATGATTGGTAAATTACCTTCACAAGGTTTTAAAAGTGTCAAAATGTATTTTACAGTAATGTATAAAAGTAATGAAAGTCTTTTTTACTTCATTACATCTCTGCAAAAATAAGGCTGTTAACTGAAAGGACAGAGATGTAGAAAAGGAACAAAACTATAAATTGTGATTGTTATGCAGGAGCTACAAGTACAGAACATAGCCAGGCTTTTTGAAATGTTGCAATCTTATAAAAGTCTGCATGATTATTCCTGCTGTAGAAGCATAAATGTGTACGATCACCGTGTGCCATATACCGTGGCTATAGCGTGCTTTACTGAGCCGACGGGAAAAGTTCGACGAAAAGAATCCTTTAAAAGTTGCACCAGAATTCAATTTAATAATACTGACTGATATTGAAAACCTCAACATTACATCACTGATTAAACTATTCATTGATGTCCTCATCCACTGCACTGCATAGTCTTAAAGTGCTCATATTATGCTCATTTTCAGGTTCATAATTGTATTTAGAGGTTATATCAGAATAGGTTTAAATGGTTCAATTTTCTAAAAACACCATATTTTTTTGCAGTTGTACTGCACATTTCTGCAGCTCCTCTTTTCACCCTGTGTGTTGAGCTCTCTGTTTTAGCTACAGAGTGAGACATCTCACTTCTGTTCCATCTTTGTTGGGAGTCGCACATGCGCAGTACCTAGGTAAGGACTACTAGCCAGTCAGAAGCAGAGTATGAGGGCGTGCCATGCTAGCAGCTAGGTGAGCATTTTAACCTGTGTTACAAAGTGACGCACGTTCGTCACTGAAGTAAAGGCTGGACTACAATAGAGCTGTTTGGATCAGTTTGTGAACAGTGTTTTCTGTTGGAGATGGTAAGTCCCTTTGGGGTGGACTTTGGGCTTTTTCACTTTGTAAACCTATTACATGCACAAAAAAGATATATAACACAATAAAGGTAAGGTAAAAAGCCAAAGATCACAATATGAGCACTTTAAGGCTCATTTTAAGCATACACAGCCCCAAAATGTTCACAAATTACATGCTTTTTTTTTTTTTATCCTTGAATAAAGATTCCTTTAACCACAAAATTGGACTTTGTGTCCCGTAAAAAATGATTTCCCCTATGTCCTTTTTCTTTAACCGTCAATTTTTTAGTCTCAGAACTCAGCAATAATTAGTACCACACTGGTTTTGCCAGCTTTGTTTAATTTTTAGTAGCATTAAAGGCCTTATTGAATTTGGCTGTGTGAGACCTGCCGATTCCATGTTCAATGTTCTTCAATGTTCTCTCCATTTTCTCCCCTCCCTACTCTCTCTCTGTGCCTGTTTACTTTCTCTAATCATCTCCCCTCTTCCTCTCTGTCTCCCTTCTCATCTCTTTCTTTTTAATTCTTGTTTCTCTAATCTGCCCTTCTCACATTGTCATGGGTTGGGTGTGGCCCTTAGGGACCCTAAATCCAATCCACTGCTCATTCTCCTTCAGCATTGTATTGTAGTTTCACAGTTAAGAAACAAATGATTGGAGCAACACACCCCCACACATAATATAGATCCTCACCTGCAATCATGGTCTTATATTGAATTTTATACATGCATAGAATTTCTGTTCTTATAGATTTATGTATTTCTCAAAATAAACTAATCTGTGTTTGGTCTACAAAGTCCTTAATGATGATAAAGGTAATAGTGATACAATATAAAATGGAAATACATGCTTGCTCTTGGGGGGGGGGTTATTGGTATTGTTGGGTATTTGTAAATTATAGTGTGGTCTAGACTTACTCTATCTGTAAAGTGTCCTGAGATAACTCCTGATGTGATTTGACACTATAAACCAAATGGAAATTGAAATTGAAAATGGGAATATCTGTCGCAGCCCATAACTAATGGCATAAACAACGTGAATAATGAAGGTGAGGAAGAGGGTATGGAGTGGGTATGCTGATGATGACGTAGGTAGGGGTAAAGAAGATTACGATGTGATAGTTATAAATAAAAAGGTGGTTTTGACATTGATAAAATTATAGTGGTGATAATGGTGGTGGCTATGAGAAAGAGTAAGAAGACAAGAAGAATGGCTGATAAAAAAAATGATAAAAGGGGTCGATGAAGACGACATTGTGATGATGACAATAATGGTGGTGATGATGATGAAAAAAAACAGAAGGGGTCAGTGTTGACAAAGATGATGATGATGATGATGATGATGATGATGATGATGAAGCTCAGTGTATGTTTTCACTCTGTCCTAGAATTTCGTATGAGCCATGTGAAACTTCTAACAGCCTGCAGCGCTGCTCTGGCCTCCACTAGCATGGCACGGCACGGCACGGCACTGCATGGCCAAATGAGTCACGCGCGCACCATCCCAATAAGATGCATTAACGAATTTCTCCAAGTTGCGGACTGAGCGACTGTGAGGCAGAGAGGAGATCTCATTGGAATCAAAACAAATCACCGCTGGCTCTCTATTGGCTCGCTTGTCACATTGCATCAGTCACGATTGCTTTCACGGCGGCAATCATCCGTCATGTCACAACGTGTGTTTAGTCTGTGGGGCCGCCCGGTAATAACAGGGGAGGAGGAGGAGGAGGGGTGGGGGGGCTGTAACAGGGTCGCAAGCCTCAGTGAGGGTGTGTTCCCGGTGGCCAGATGGGTCGACGACCGTCATTCTGAGATAATCCTGATCAGTCGGTGAGATGACAGCGAGTAAGAGCGGG